>NW_020954619.1:8010306-8059616 GCF_900497805.2 Vombatus ursinus
CTAGCAAATAGTTGACTTCAGTTCATTCTTTGTCAGGTTTTGCTGGGATTGTTTGGTTATTCGTGATCAAGTTTCCTAAAAGGAAGGACAAGGTCATTCCTCTCAAGGCCTCTGTGTAGGATTAAATTATGACGATGACAGGAATAGACAAGAAATGCCCCATAGAATAATACTAGAGGTCATGAGTAGAAATTGCAAAGAGCGAATTAAGTCTGATTGAAGAAAAAATTCCTAACAATCCAACATATGCAAAAGTGGAAAGAGCTACATGGTAGAGTAATGGGGTCGTCCTCTTTGGAGGTCACTATGCAAAGCTGGGGGACCATTTGTTGGAAATCAAAGAATCATTGATTTAGAGCCTGAAGAGACCTTAGAGGCCATCTAGTACAAAGCCCATATCTTGCAATTAAGAAAACTGCAGCCCAAAGGCAGCTAGGCAGCACAGTGGATAGAGCCTGGAGTCAGGAGGACCTGAGTTCAAATATGGCCTCAGGCACATGATACTTACTAGCTGTCTGACCCTGGGCAAGTCACTTAACCCCGTTTGCCCTGCAAAAAAAAAAAAAAAAAAAAAAAAGGAAACTGCGGCCTAGAGAAAGGAAGCGAATTGCTCAGGGTCACACAGGTGGGTCCTGAACCTGAGTTCCCTGACTCCAAATCTTTCCACACTTTCTACTATGCCACATGAGGCTCTCACTCAGGACTGGTTTCTGAAGTTCCTTCAACTCTGAAATTCTGTGACTTCATGAAGTAATTGTTTGATCTTGGAAGGATAGGGAGTCAAAGTGTAAAGCCCACAGCTGCTGCTTTTGGGGTAAAATAACATAGTGGATGCCCTATGGAGCCTGTGAGTCAGAGCTGACATCAGTCTCCCCTTTATCCACCCCACCTTTCCTTAATTTTGGAGATTAAGCTCTAGGCTATTGATAAGCATATAATTTCATGAGTAATCATGGTCTAGGCATTACCTGTCCTTTCCCCTTTATGGGGACCATGGTTAAGTCATTAATCTTTCTGTTCCCTTCAGGCCAGGAGAAATGTGGCTCTTAGATAAAGTCACAGAATCTCCAAGTTGGAAGGTGCCTCAGAAGCTGTCCATTCCATTCCTGAGTTAGCATGTCCTCCTACAGCATTCCTAACAGGTGACCATCCAGTCTCTGCTTGAAGACCTCCTGAGATGGAGAATTCACTGTCTCCTGAGGTATCCACTATATTTTGGACAGCTGCCTTTTTCCAGCTTCCACTTTTTTTATTCTGTTTCTGCCCTTTATATCCAAGGTGAACAAATCTTGTCTGCTCCATATAACAGCACTACTTGAAGACAGCTATCATCCTCATAATACCCCATCCCTACCCAAACCTTCTGTTCTCCCATCCCCAAATCCCTTAACTCAGCCTTATATGACACTAAACAAGGTGTTAAATCTTGGATGTGATGAAACATAATTAATGGTCAGAAGGAGGTCATTCATTTTCAGCATCACTTTTTCTAAGTGAGTTCTTTGATCCATGGAAGCACGTGGAGGTTAAAAGGACCAAACATCCAAACATCTTATGACTTGTCTACTTGGCCCATTAAATTCCAAATGGGCTACCACCTTCCATCTGAAATCAGGAGAGCCCTAGGCTTTCTTGTGTCCATCTCCATCTATTCAATGTAATGGTGAAAAAAGAAAACTAGATACCTAAGAAAGAATCACAGAATCTTAGATTCTCAAGAGTTATAAGAGATTCCATAGGCCATCTTGTTCAACCTGCAGGTGAACAAAAATCCCCTCTATAAACAATCTGGATAACATTTATTTAGTTCCTATTTAATTAGCTGAAGTTTAATGGAAAAATTATTTCCCCCCCCCTCTTTCTTTGTTCCTTGCTCCACCCCCCCCCATTAGAATTGGGCAGAGCCAAATATTCGGAGGTACATATCGACCTGTCACTGCATGGTCTTGATTATTATTCCTATTCTGTGATGGCCAGAGGAAAACTATGACTGTCCCTGCAACTGCTAGAACCAATACCATACAAAAACATGTACTCAAAGAATATTTAGCATACAGAAAAGGTAATATTTCTCTCCCAGGTTCTGTTATCCAAAACAAAGATGGCTCCCTCCTCTTAAGCTTCTTCATACTTGTTACATGCATTACATTGAGTCCTAATCAATAAGGCATTGGGGGTTTTTTTTGGCTATTTCAAGCTTCCTTTCCCAAGCCATTTTCTCTACCTCCTTTCTCACTATTACTTCCATTTCACAAGGTCTGAGATACAGTTAGACTTTCTTAGCCCCTCTGTTGCGATAAGTTCATCCTCCTTTCTCTTTCCTAACTCCTAATTTCTATAGCCACTCCCCTTCTCAATACCAGCATCAGCCTAGGGGTCAATCAGTCAAAAGCTCACCCCAGTTTTATAGTGACCCCATCGTAACCACCCATAACATATGCTGTCTTGCAACACAGTTCAGTAGTGGTTGTTTCTGATCCTTTTAAAATATGTCAAGACTTTCTTTTGAGTTACTGGAGTCTGAGAAGAAGAAACTAAAGTGCTAGACAGAGCTGGGTATTTAAAATTTCAGAAAATGCCCCACCAATGAGGGCTACAGAGTAAACCTCAAATCACATAAACAGGTTTTTATGTAAAAATCCATTCAAGGGGAAAGGTTACTTCCACCTATGCTTTACAATAGATATTGCTAGATAAATATCATTTCCTTCATCCAGGGAGAGCAGTTAAGTTTTGTGATGTGCTCCTGGCCATTAGAATCAAAATTGGAAAAGTTACACAAAAATAAGTCAAATGAATACTCATAGTGATAGGCCCCCAGGCTTGGTAACCTTAGGGATTACTTCCTGATTTTGTCAAAAGTTCAAGTTACTCCACAGGGCATTGAGCAAAGGTTGTTGACATTAGAATAATTCAACTCTTCTTGAAAGCTATATACTTCAACCAATTATTAGTACCTTAAAATGTCACCTTCAAAATTTTTTTGATATTATGTTGCTGGGGGAATATATTTCTCTTATCTTCCTGATTACATTAAATAACACATTTATTAAGTGCTTACTATGTGATAGCACTGAGCAAAAAGAAAGTCAGTCCCTGCCCTTAAGGAGCTTAAATTCTTATAGGAAATGTGGGGAAAGTACCCACATGGGAGTAAAGAGGAAAAGTAGTCTAAAGAGTCATGAGCTAATCTTGGTTAAAACATAGATGGCATGGGTAGTCTTCAAATGGACATTCTGAAAAGGAACTCAACAATAGGAAAAAAGAAGCTGTAGAAGCAGAGATATCTCTAGTACAAGAAGACCACTGGGGTGGAGGTGGATAAGTAATCTGGAGAGTCCAGAACTGAAACAGTGTAGAGGTGTGCATAGCTAGAATGAAGAAACAATATTCAGCTTTCATGGTAAATGGAAAGAGAGCTAAACTTGGAGTCACAGAATTTAGTTCTGATCTTGGTTCAGAATCTTACTAGCTGTATGACAGTGTGTAAGTCACTTACCCACACTGAGCCTCACTTTCCTCATCTGTGAATTAGGGTTTGTGATACTTGAACCATACACCTTACAAAATTATTGGGATGAAAGTGATAAGTAAATCTTTAGGCACACTATGAATGTGAGCTCAGATTGCTATCTCCTAACATCTAACCCTTAGCACAATGACTTGCATAGAAGCCGGTGCTCAACAAATGTTTGATAAATGAATTAACAAATATTTGCAGTACCCATCCTTTAAAAAGCCTTACAGAGCCTACCATATATACCTATCAACACACCTATATTTCTCCTCTTTAGATCAACCAAAAGCTTTGAAAAAAAGTCCACACTTGATACCTCTTCTCCTCTTACTCTTTTAACTCCTTCCATTCTTGCCATCAACCTTATGATTCAACTGAAAATATTTTCTCTGAAGTTACTGATGACTTTTTATTTTGAAGCACTTGACACAGTTGAGTTTCTGGACAGTCTCTCCTCTCTGGATTTTTTTTGACACTACTATCCTGCTTCTCTCTTACCTGTTTAACTATGCTGTCTGACTATTCCTCATTCTCCTTTGCTGATTTATCATCCATGATTTGCCCATTAAATTGTGGGCTTACCCTAAGGATTTGGCCTAGGTCCTGTTCTCTTTTCTTTCTACATTCTCTCATTTAGTGGCCTCATCAGCTCCCATAACTTCACTTATGATCTCCATGTATATAACTCATAGCTCTCTATATTCAAACTTAGTATCCCTCCTGAGAGTCTCATACTTACTGAAAATTCCAAACTAGATATCCCCGAGTCATCTTAAATTCAATACATCCAAGACAGAACTCAATATCATTATGCATTTCCATCTTTCTTCTGAAATTTCCTGTCTGTCAAGGGCACCACCATCCTTCTAATCATATAGATTCACAACCTCAGTGGTATCCTGAATTCCTCATTCACCCTCATGCCACATATATACTGAGTTTCCTAGTCTTTCTATTTCTACCTCAACATCTATCTCAAATGTCCCCTCCATTCCACTCATATAACCATTGTTCTAGTTCATGATCTCAACACCTCTTTTAAGAGCTACCATCTTGATTTCCCTATTTAAGGCCCTTCCCAGTCCAATCCATTCTCCACAAAATTGCCAAAATGATTTTCTTAAAGTACAGATTTGACTATATCAGATGGAAAGATAAGAGGCAGCACGTGCCAGGCAGGTCAAAACCACCTTGACCATCACCTTCCTCAAACCCTGATTGAGACAGCTCAGGGTTGTGAACCTAAGAGCTTTGGGAACAGCAGTGCCCCCCTCAACCACTAGACCTGCTTGTAGCCCAGCTCCTGCAATCATCATTGAGGGGGGAAATCATTATAGGGAAGGGGCCACTTTTCTCATCACCACCAGAGACAGAAGCTGACTTCCTGCCACCAACTGGCAGACAAACACAGAAATCAGAGGGATGGCAGCACCCCTTAGACCACTGGTCCTGCTTCCAGACCCAGCCCTTCAGCTATCATCTGGGGAAGCAACTCTTGTGGGAAAGCAGTCAGTTATCTCCATTAATTGCAAACCAATTGACATACACAGAGAGGGACAGCCTAGTTGAAGAAGTGGGGCACCCTGAGAGATACAGGAGGCAGCCAGTGCCAGGGAAATTGATCCACCACCATCATCTTGAGTATCACCTCCCCTCAGGCACTGTTGGAACTAGACCAGGACCCTGAACCTAAAAGCTTTTGGAATAGCAATATTTCCAAGCCCAGTGCTCATGGCCATCATCCTGGGAAGTAACCTTTATGAAGATGCAACATGGAAACTGCACCAGCATGTGCTACAGCAAGATTTACTAAACAACAAGGAAAGAAAATCCTTGTCACCAAAAGAGTCCTTGGGAGATGAGTGTGTCTGTAAGACATAGCATATTATAATGAAAAGAGCAATATAGAAGAAGACAAAAAACCTGAATCTTGGTCTCTTTTTTGCCCTTTGTTTAAAATGAGCAGTTAGAACAAGTTGTTACTAAAGTCCCCTCTAAGGCTGATGGCTTTATAAAAGCTGTAAGAAATCCATACCTTTAAGGAAAGACCAGGTGAATACTCTTCATCAGTTGAATGCTATATATTGTTTTCCTCTTCATTTATAAATAAAATATAGTTTTTCTTTAATATGTCCTGTTTCCAAGTTTAGTGACACTGAGTAAGCTGTTAACTACATTTAGTGGGATACATCTCATCACAAAATCAAACTGGTAAATAAAACATGTCATTTCCACTCTATAACCCAAAATTGCTTGGCTATATCCTTATCAAATAGTCTATGTTAAGCAAACATTGGTGAAAGTGTTTTTTGCTGTTTGGTTTTTTTTTTAATCAAAAGCAGACTCACTTTCTGGAGAATCAAGTTGTACCCAAAGCAATCAGGACCAGTTCAGAGAAGTATCATTTTTTTTTTTAGGCAGTTTTTCAACTCTCCCTGAGTTTTCCTTATTATTCTTAGAGCCTGGTTCTCCAACTGTGATCTGATCAGAATTTCTATTGCTTTTGACCAAAGGTAAGAGAAGGAGAGTTACATCATTAAAATGTTATGAAGATCAAAATAGAACCCCCCCAAAAAACTAAGCTTCTACTTGTCAAAATGGTTAAAATTTCAGAATTGAGTCATCAGATCAATAATGTGTTACTATATCAATTTAGCTCTAGTGTTTAAAATACCTTTAATTTTGCATTTGAAGTGTCTGATGCAAATAGAGACACAAAAAGTTATGTACCCGCATCAGTTAGTAAACTTTTTTTTTTCTATTATTACTCTGGAGTGAATTAATACTAGTAAAAAACTAGTGAATTAATATTAGTTAAAACCTTCATAGCAAAAAAGCTGGAAATAAAGTGAGGCTCATTGAGAGGCTAATCAAATCGTGATACATGATTATCATTGTGCCATAAGATATGACAAATATGAATAATTCAGTGAAACATAGGGTTATTGGTATGAATTGACACAAAGTGAAGACCTGAGTTCAAATCCCACTTCAGACATTTACTAACTGTGAGACCCTGGATAAATTATTTAACCTCTCTCAGCCTCACCTATTTCCTCATCTGTAAAATAGGGATAATAATAGAACCTACCACTCAGGGTTGTTGTAAGGGTTAAATGAGATTACATATAAAGTGTTTTACAAGCATTAAAGCATTATATAATGCTACCTATAATTAATATAGTATCTAAAGTTTACAAAGTGATTTGCATATTATTTCATTTGGTCTGCATGACAATCCTAGGAGGTAGGGAAAATTATCTCCATTTGACAGATGGGGAAACTGAGGCAAACAGTTTAACTGACTTACCCAGGGTCACACAGCTAGTAAGCATCTGAGGCAGGATTTAAACTGAGATCTTCCTGATGCCAGTCCAACGCTCTATCTACCAATATAAATTAGCATTTTAATCCCAATTTTACGCATGAGGAATCCTGAGGCTTAGTATGAATTGTCCATTGTCCCACAGCTAGGAAACATATAAGCCAGAATTTGAATCCAGGTGTCTGGCTTCCAAGTCTAGTGCTCTTTCCAAAACAAAGCACTGCTTCACAGTCAAGAGATCTACTGAGGCTACTTTTAATTACTTTATGCCACCCAAAAAAGTTTGTATCTAAAAAAGCATTTTGGTTTTTAAAATACAATATTTTCATAAAGATTGGTACTCATTTAAACCTGCAAATCAGAAAGGATGGAACAGAGTTCGCCATCCATGGTGTTTGTAAATGCAACATTCCTTTGTATAAAAGGCCCTTGATCTTCTCCCGATAGAGAACTGCAAGTATTCATTCTCACCCCACCCCGCATGCATCTCTTCTCCTATAGGGCAACCAGCCTCTGTAATGGTCCTCTTGAAATTCAGCTGTTCTCACGGAGCTAGCTATGGAATCATCTGAAATAAGGAGGCCTGGGTGTCTAACACAGGGACTGACACTGGTTAATTATTAATAAACATTTAAATGCCAAATGTAAAACACTATAGATAGTTGAAGCTGTTTCTTTTATTACAATTTGAGGGACACTAGAAAGGAGGTCCCATTCAGCACTACAATCTTAAGCATCTATGATCACCTCAAAACCAATTGCTTGATTTCAGCCATCAAATATAATATAAAACACACATGAAATTACCACTAATCTCTAAAACTTGGCTAGTCACCAGACAATAGGTATTCTAGGAAGTGATGATAAACCCGTAACAAGTGGCTCTATGGGACGGGATGGGGAGAAAATTCAAGCCTAACTTTTAAGTTAATCTGCATTATTAACATTTTCTCCATCATTTTCCTATTGTGCAATTAACAAAACAATTAATCAAGCTCTAATTTATAGTCTCCCAATTGCTGCCAGGACAACCCAAGGGAGGAGAGGGCCACCAAAATTGTGAGATACCTTACAGAAATTATTTTTAAGTGAGTTCTGGAAATAAGGCCATTGGATTTGTCAATTGAGAGAGCTAACACTGGTTACTTTAGAGAAAACAATTTCAGGTGGAACTTCTCAAAGTGTTATGAAGTGAGTGAAAAGAAAGTGAAAGTAATGAGTATAAACAGTTTGTACTGTTTATAATAGTAGTATACTAATAACAAACTCCCTAGGAGTTTGTCTATTAAAAGATAAAGAGATAGAGGACAATAACTTTAAGAAAGAGAGTCAATTGAAGGTTATATAGGAATGCAGGAGACATGGGCATGTTTGTTTGGTAGACAACAAGGAAGAATACTCCAAAACTCAATGGACCTGTGATGTCATTGGTGTGGATAGTTCCTCCAAAGATGCAAATCACAACCCTTCCATGCCTTCCTATCCTTTGTGACTATTGTCCATGTTCTTCCATAATTTTAACTCAGGAAGAATGTCTAATATGCTGAAGCCATTCCTTGAGTTCTTCTGACACTATACAGGTACCAGTAGAACATGAGGGGCTTTCCATGAGTTATGCCCACTCTCACCATATGACCAGCCTACCTTCTTTTTTTTTTATCATATATTGACCACCTGGCCTGGCGAGGACATTAGCTGCATGGAAAACACTGTGATAACCTTCTAAGGAGAGCAGCCTGAAGTTAAGAAGTGCAGGTATTTGGAAAAAACCCATTCTTTCTAGTGTATGAGTGAAGAAGGCGATTGTCTTTCTCAACTCTGCAACTTGCAAAGGAAAAGCCAGAATATTTTAGAAAAAAATGATGCTGCCCTATTTTACACTTATCTGGCTTGAATACGAATACATTCCAGACAGATTGTGAAGCACAAGCCAAGAATCTGCTATAATTAATGGGAAACTTTGATGATATCCTTTACACCACTTCATTATTCCTTGTAAAGTGTTGCAGCCTATTCATTCCTACCACATCCATTTCCTTCACCCTTTGAGTAACTCTTCAATTTCAATTCTTTGGATAGTATAGTGTTTACATGATGCATATATAAACACAATCAACGGAAAAATATTGATTTTAAGGTGAAGGATCAAATTTAAGAGCACTAATCAACACAATAACCAACCATAATTCCACAAGTTCCATGATGAAACATGCTACTCATCTGCTGACAGAAAGGTGATGGATTCAGGGTGCAAATGAAGACATATTTTTTGACAAAGACTGTGGGAATTATTTTTGTTTGATTATGTATATTTGTTACCAAGGTTTTGTTTTGCTTTATTTTTCCTGAATGGGATAGGGATCCTGTGGAATAGGAAAGAAAATAAATTTTTATTCATTGAAAAATTATATTAAATTCAAAAAAATAAAATGAAGTGATGGATCTTTGCCTTAGGGACTTGACTCTAATGCAACCTAAAATCACATTATTTTTTTATTGTCATATCACACTGTTAACTCATTCTATGTTTGTAGGTCTTTTTCAAATGAACTATTATCTAGCCATGTTTCCCCAGCTTGAACTTATGAACCCAAGCATATTAAAGTTTCATCCTATTAGACTCAGTCTAATGTTCTAGCCTGTTAGTAACTTTTTGGATCTTGATTCTACTGCCCAACATATTAAGAATCCTTCCCTGCACATTTGATAAGGATGCCTTCTATGCCTTTATTCATTATTAATAAAATTGTTAAATAACAGTTCCAAGGACTACTAGAGAACTCTCATCATTCTCATGTTACACCATCAATAATATCCTTTGGGTCTGATCATTCAATGAGTTCCAAGTCCATCTATCCATATTATTTTCCATCTCACCATTGATTCATAATGACTCTGCAGCCCACTAACACCCCCAGACTTTTTTCACATGAACTCTGTGTAACACATCTTAATTAGAAAAGAGATACCTGTCAAGATATGTGTGTGTATACTTCTCCCTTCCCCTTACTGTGTTTAAGTTATTTTTCACTTGCAAATTCCTTTGCCCTTACAAAGGCTAAGATATGTGTATTGGGAAGAGAGCTACACTTTGTTTGTGAAGACCTGGGTTTTATTAGCTGCTAACCAGTTGGCCTTGGGAGTAAATCAGATAACTCCAAAAGTCTCAATTTCTTCATCTTTGAAATGAGGGCATTAGTATAGAATCAGTGGTTCTTAACCTGGAGTCTGTGAACTTGTTTTCTTTTTAAATATATTTTGATAGTTATATTTTAACAAAATTGGTTTCTTTTGCAATCTTGGGAATTTTATTTTATGCATTTAAAAGCTTTGCTCAGGGAAGGGGTCCATAGGCTTCCCAGATTGTCAAAGGGATCCATCATATGAAAAAGGTTTCTAGGAGCTAGAAGGTGTCTAAGGGCTAAATCCTATGATCCTGTAAAACTTGGGCACAGAATCTACACTCCCGTGAGAATAATACCACATCAATTTCTGGGTTAGTGATGAGATTCTCCTTGTACCCCAAATGTTAAGTAAGATGAGTTTCCTGATTAAGTTGGGACTAAGGATGACATGTAAAAACACAATTGCCATCTGCAGTGTGCCATGTGGTAAAGTCAGGTACTGTTGCAAATGTTCTACCCAACATTAACAGCAGCCAGCTGTCAAATTTGTGACCACTTCATGTTGGTGCTGATTTTAGTACTTAGTCATTGAATTTTATACTCCTATATGCCAGCTGATCCTCCCTACTAGAAATCTGGGCACTTGATCCCAGAATTAGAAATTGAACTGCATCCATTTCAGGCCATTCAGCCCACATCTTATCAATAATAGATGCCAACTCTCTGTTCCATATGGCTATTCCAGATAGATAGTGTCACTGAAATTCACAGGACATTTTACCCAACAAAATTTGAGTGGGTTTGAAAATGACCATGTATAGTTCAGTGATGCTCAAAATTTACCCTGTACAATGCAATTGCATTTTGGACACTTGCCTGGAGAAAAAATGGAGACATATCAGGTTCTCTGAGCATTTAGTTCTAGATATTAATGGTTACTGAATTCTAAAGGAAGTTAGAGTTTGGATTTCACAAAGAAATTAAATTGGGGAGTGGGGTAGAGACTGCTAGAGAAGAGGTTGAGAATTCTACCTAAACTAATCTTTCTAAATTATGACAGCTGAAGTATACTCTGAAATCATGTCTTTTCCCAGAATTTTCCCTATGTTTATAAGGGATCTGGATCAGGCTTTCTTTCTGCATATTAAAAACTCCCATCCTAGGCTTACCGACATGACAGATGGGACCTTCAGATCTCTTCTCCCCAAGTGTGCAAAGCTGATTAGTTCTGAACAAATGAGACATCATGCTGCATCTTTTGAAGCAGCCCAACTCGATTTTCTACTTTTGCCTGTCCCTTTGAGGTTTAAAGAAGGAATGAGAGCAGAATCACCCAAATAATCCTGCACTGTTCAGCACACAGAGAAGAGTCGAAAACCACCTCTAAAAAACAAGAGACACTTTGCTGGGGCCACTCTCACCCTTCAGGACAATGAGGTCTATTTCCCTCAAACTTATCTAAATTGGCATTACATACAGCATATTTACAGCAGCTTCTTCATCACCCTTGAGAAGAATGCAAGTTCTTGTACACAAAAATGAATGAATGAAACATGCATTAAGTACTTACTGTGTGCTAAGTGCTGGGAATACAAAAAGAAAGGTAAGACAAGCTCTGTTCTCAAAGAGCTCATATTCTAATGTGGTGATTTTTTATTTTTATCTTCATATTCCCAATGCCCAGCACAGTATCTTTCACATACAAAGCACGTAGTATATTCTCTCCATCTTTGCCTTTATATGGGCGGTCTCAGTGATTAGAATACACTCAATCCTCACTTCTATCTCTAAGAATTCCTTGTTCTCTTCAAAACTCAGCTTTCTCCTATATGAAGTCTTTCTCATTCCTCTACCTACTAATACATTCTCCATAAAGAATGTGGCCCAGTGGATACCGTGCTGGACTTGGAGTCAGGAAGACTTAAGTTCAAATCCTGTCATGGAAATATATTAGCTGTGTGACCTTGGGCAAGGCACTTAACTTCTGTCTGCCTCAATTTCCTCATCTATAAAATGGAGATAACAGCACTTACCTCTCAGGGTTATTGTGAGGATCAAACGAAATAATGTATGCAAAGCACTTTGTAAACCTTAAAGTGCTAATAAAGGGTGTCCCAAAAGTCTTAGTGCAGACTTTGGGACACCCTGTATAAATACTAGCTATTGTTATTATATACAGAGGGATAGTCTCCCTTTTTCATATAACAAGCCTTAAAATACTGAACACTTCTTTATCTTCATTTTCACTGGGGAGATGGGAGGGTGGTGAGGAGATAGAAGATTTCATATTCCTCAGACAGCCCGGGCTCAGACAATGTAAGCTTCAGCCTGTTTCAATGTAGATTTCTGCAATGCTGTTATCATTTAACCATCTTGTCACCTTTGCCCCAAATTTCCTTTTCTTTGTCTAACACTGCATCTTTAATTACCCAGACAGACATACAATAAGCTCTCTGGTGAGCCCATCCCATTAGCACCAGGTAGCAGCTGAAATACCAAGAAAGCTTTTTAGTATTACATAAGGAGGAAATTACCTTTCTGAAAAATAATACATCATGACCTTTCTTCAAATTAAAGAAGAGAAGAGAGAGCTGTGAGGCTGAAGCCCAAAATTACACTTGCATTGGACTTTAAACGTTCATTTTTCTGTGGTGGAGGGCAGATCATATAAACCTCTGCAGGCATCAAAAGGAGCTCTTATTGGGTTTCTACAAAGATGACAGGAAACAAGGGGGAAAGATGGCTTGAGCTCTATCTTGCTGACCTGCCACTCTGAAGTTTTGTATGATATTACCTTTGACTTTCCCCTCTCCATCTTCTTCTTCTCCTGCATCTAATCACTTGCCCAATCCATTCAGTCCTACCTCTGTCATATCACCTATAAATGCCCTCTCGCCTCCATTCCCTCTGCCACTCCTCCAGTCTAGGAGTTCATTACTACCTACTGCAATAACCTTTTAATGAGTCATCCTTCTTCTATTCTCTCTCCCCTGATCCAATCACACTCCACCTTCCTGCCAGATGCATTTTTAAAAACAAATATAATCTCTCTTCCAAATGCAAGGCTTTCTTTAAAAAAAAAACATTAATTTTGTTAAGTATTTCCTAGTTACATGTTTTAAAATGTTAACATTTATTTTTTAACATTTTGAGTTACAAATTTTCTCCCTCCCTCCCTCCCTCCCTCCCCCATCCTTGAGAAGCCAAACAATTTTATATCGATTATACATGTGACAAAATGCAAAACATATTTCCATATTTGCCATGTTGCAAAAGAAAACACACTAAATAAGGAAATGGCAAACCATACCAATATCTTTGCCAAGAAAACCCCTTGGACAAAGTCTATGGGATCACGTAGAGTCAAATACAACTGAACAATAACAGACAAAAAAGCAAATAAAATGCTTCAATCTCCTTGCAGAGTTCATCTGTTCTCTCTCTCTCTTTTTTTTGATCATGGGTCCTTTGGAACTGTCTTAGATCATTGTCTTGATTAGAGTGACCTATCACCGCTGATCATCCTTACAATGTTGCTTGTCACTGTGTACAATATTCTTCTGACTCTGCTCACTTCAGTTTGCATGAGTTCATATAAGTCTTCCCAGGTTTTTCTGAAACCATACTACTCATCATTTCTTATAGCATAATAGTATTCCATCACAATCATATACCACAACTTGTTCAGCCATTCCCTAATTGATGGGCATCCCCTCGATTTCCAAATCTTTGCCACCACAAAAAAAAGAGCTGCTATAAATATCTTTGTACATGTAATTCTTTCCCCCTTTTCTTTGATTTCTTTGGGATACAGACCCAGTAGTGGTATGACTGGGTCAAAGAGTATACACAGTTTTATAGCCCTTTTGCTCTCCAGAACGGTTGGACAGGTTTACAACTCCACCGACAGTGTACTGGTGTCCCAAAGTTTCAACATCCTCTCCAGAATTTTTATTTTCCTTTTCTTTCATGTTAGTCAATCTGATAAGTATGAGCCAGTACCTCAGAATTGTTTTAATTTTCATTTCTCTAGCAGTAGTGTTTGAGTATTTTTTCATGTGATTATTGATAGCTTTGATTTCTTCTGAAAACTGCCGGTTCATATCTACTAATCATTTATGAGTTAGGCAATGGAGAGCTTTTCTAATACTTGGAGTCAGCTATCGTGCCCCTTTCTAAATATTTCTTAATCACCTCCACTAGCATGGGCACTTTCTGGCTTTTCGAAGTCCCCCCTTAAATATGGTGCCCAGAACTGAACACAATACTCCACATAGGGCCTAACTGAGGCAATATACAGAGAGACAATCCCTTCCCTGGTCCTAAACAGTGTAAGATCTCATTCACTTTCCTTAATGTCATATGACCCCTGCCCCCCAACTCTGTTGGCACCATTGGAAATCCAAATGAGATAGGGTTCTTTGATTGTGGAGCTTTTTTTGAATTTTAAAGCATTCCATCATCATCATCATCACCATCATCATCACTGAATCATCATCATCATCATTTATACAGTACCTTAAGGTTTGCAAAGTGATTTACAAATACTTTCTTATTTGATCTTTATAACCTTGGGAGGTAGGTTCCTCATTTGACAGATGGGGAAACTAAGGCTAAATCACTTGCTCAGGGTCACAGAGCTAGTATGCATTTGAGGCTGGCTTTGAATGCAGATCTTCCTGACCCCAGGTCCAGCATTCTATCCATCGTACCACCTAGCTGTCTATACCAACATATACAATATAATAATGGTATTTACAGATGAAACCTTAGGCCATAGTGGGTGCCTGGTATGCATACTACTCCACAGGAAAGGCACAAAGTCCCTTTGCAAGATTTTGCTCCAGTACTTTTCGATCCCTGAACAAGGTTAGCTTCATACAATCAGTGAATGCCACCCTGATACAGTCCAACTAAATCCAAATTTAGACATGGCCATGCTGTAAGATGAAGACATCTTTAACTCTTCTACTTTACAAGACTCCAAATCATAACATGGAGTTAAGACACATTGAAGAAGAGTCATGGTGGAAAGTTGCATAAAGATTCTAATCTTAACAGATCTGGGTTTGAGGCTCATGTACTTATAATCCCTGTGACCCAAGAAAAATCATTCCATTTATGGGCTTCAGTTTACCTATCTGTAAAATGAGGACAATAGTACTTGTCCTGAAAAGCAGAGGAGGGGTAATTGATGGAGAGCCAGTCTTGGAGTCAGGAAAACCTAGGTACAAGTCCCAACTCAGATATGTACTATTTGAATCTGAGAAATTGCATTTTTGCCTCTCATTTTTACCTCCCTCCCTATAACTCTCTAAGATTGTAAATTGCAAAGTAAACACCAATCTGCGTTGGTAGAGGGTGCTTTCTCATTGGGCATGCTCCAAACTAATAAGATTACATATCTAGTCCAAAAAAAAAGAAAAAAAAAGTTTGTACTACATGATGTGGGATTGAGGGGAGAAAAACTCTTTGTGAGCCTTCAAGTAATCTATAGGGTGTCCTAAAAATCTTAGCGCTGGTTAAAGCTATTAAGACTTAACCTTAATTACTTAAAACTATACTAAGACTTTGGAGACATCCTATATCCATGTGACTCCTGGTTGTTATCTAAAAGCAGTAAGAAAGGGATTATTTTGTCAATCAGTATATATAATATATAATCTATATCTGTCGATAGAGATCAAGATTGGGAGTCAAAAAAATGAACTCAAGTCCTGACTCTTGCTGTTGTGTAAGCATAGGCAAATGACTTAACATTGATAGAGTTAGACGGCTTAAGTTTCCACAGGTAAAATAGTGCAGAGAGTTATAAAAACAAGTCAAGGAGGCAGTTACGCTGCCGGAGGGGCCTGGGCTTAGTCCAAAGCTGATGGTTCCAAGAAGACCCCAAAATCGAGATAAGAGCATGCTTAGTGAACCTCAGGCATAGTAACTTCTCTGCCCAGGGTGGTGGGGGGAGGGGGGCAATAGTACAATTGTCAGCACAATAGGGCGGGAACAGGGGGCATTCCAGAACAAATGTAACCTAGAAGGAACAGACCAATCCAGGCCTGGGAGGTTTTGTGCCAAATTTAACTGCATAAAAGCACGCTTGCCCTTGCACTCAGGGCCCATCCCTCTTGAAGAGGGGTGGAACCCACTTCTGGCCAGAAACGTCTAAATCCTATGGACTTTCTCTGTAATAAATTTTCTTGATACTAAATTTTTGGTGTCAAGCGTATTTCTAACAACATCAAAATAGTTTATAGAATTAAGACTATATAAATTGAAGTGTGAGCACTGATCTGCATTAATAAAGGGAATCCCTTCACTGGGAATTCCCTACACTACAGGTCTGCACAAAGAGAGTCTCATACTGGAATAGATGCTACAGGAAGCATAAGAGTTCTGTGTTCCAAGCAAGTTGGGCTATTAACTGTTGTCCAAGTTTGACCCTTCATTTCTGATTTCTGTGCATTCACAAAAACCATTCTCCATCCCTGTATTTGAATTCAATTTTTTAAAAATGTAGTAAGTACTTATGGTATAAAGGAAAAAATGAAAAAAGCACAATTCTGTAAGCTGAGAACCCAAAAATAAAAACAAAAGCCCTATCTCTCTAGGACTGACATCCTACCCAGGGGATATAAAATGTGCAAAGATAATTAAATACAGCATAATCTGAGGAGGGGGGAGGACACTGATAACTAAGGGGATTGGGAAAGCTTTCTAGGAAAGAAGTGGCACCTGAGATGGACCTTCAAGGAAGTTAGACATTCCAGGGGGTAGAGATAAAAGGAGAATACATTGAAAGCATAGCTAACAGCTTGCAAACATGTAAAGGGATGGAGATGGAATATTGACTAGGGAACAGCTGGGAGGCCAGCTTGATTAGAAAGCAGAGTACATGAAGGGAATATTAAGAAATAAAGCCAGGAAGGTAGAATCATAGAGCTAAAGTTGGAAGGATCTCCAGAGGTCATCTAGTCCAGCTCTCATTTCACAGACTAGGAAAATGGGGGCCAAGGAAATTAAATAACTTGCTCAAAGTTGCACAGGTGGTGAGTCTCAGGTGGGAGTCAGACTGAAGAGGCTGTATTTTATCCTAAGGCAATAGGGAATCATTGAAAATTTCTGAATAGAGGAGTGATGCAGTCAGAACTCTGTTCTAGGAATAATTTATTTTGGTGGTTACAAGTATAGGAAAAAGAGATTAATTATATTATATTGTTTGGGAAAAAATTATTATGCTGTTTAAATCTAACTCTAAATGATTAAAGGTTGTCTGCACCCAGAGTGTTACTAACTCGAATAACTCTCTAGAAATGCTAAATGTGGTTACCAGGAATTTTGGGTCCCCAAGGTCCTGGATCCACCCGAAGTATTTTTGCTTTGGGTTACTACACCCGCGGTTTCTAATGGGGCCACCCAAGTTTGTGTTTTGGGTTCCATTGTGTTTTGGCTTCATCCAAATTTTATTGAACATTTACAGTTACTCATCTCTATCTTAATCTATCTTGCTTTCAAGTTGTCCTCTCAGGAACTTCGATTAACTGTATACGTGTGGTTTGTGTGTAGGCACTGTTGTCTAAATCAGGGCTTCTTAAACTTTTTTCACTGGTGACCCCTTTTTGCATTTCCCCAGTGACCAGTGTGGCATTATGTGGCCTGAGGGCATGTGCAGTAAAAAGTGTGCATGCTTTGTGTTCAGACCCAAGGAGGCAATGAATTTGTGAGAGGCAACATGGACAAGCACTGCTAGAAATACCACAGATTCATTACGTGTTTGATTTTTAACTAATTCTTGGTCACACATTCAGAAACCTTTTACTGTTGCCAAATTTTTCACAACCCCATATGGGGTCCTGACCTACAGGTTAAGAAGTGCTAGAGATGCTATATAATGTAAATCTTTCAGAGCCTGGATGAGAGGGAGTCACACTTCCTTTCCAGCTTGCTCTCTTCTACCAAATAACCTAATAAATTTCTTCTACTTCAAATTTTGGGGTCTCTTCTCATGAGTAACATGGGGAAGACAAAACAATAGGAAACAGACAAAAAGCAAGTAAACCTATTAAGAGGATATTACAAAAATCCAGGGAATAGGCAACTAGAGCCTGAAGGAGAATAATGGATTAGTGGAGAGATGAAAGGTACTTTGGAGGCAGAATCATCAAGATTTGGCAACTGAATTGATACAAACCAGAAGAATCAAGGATAACATTAATATTGGAAACCCAAATTCTCTGGAAGATGGTAGTCAACTCCATAACAACAAAGATTTATGGAAAGGAAATGGCTTCAGGGAGAAAAAATTCAACAAATTAAACATTTCATTCAACAATTCATTCAAATTCAACTTTCTTTTTTAGAAATGTTGAATTTGAGATGAGGATGGAACATCCAAATGACCCTGTACAGCAGATAACTAGTGATTGACTGGAGTTCTGATGAGAGATTAGGGTCGGAGATAAAGATCTAGGAGTCATCTCTGTAGAGATCATAACTAAATTCATAGGAGGCAATAAGACCATCTAGGAAAGTATAGAGAGAAGAGAGCACAGGATAGAACCTTGGAGGATGCCCATCCCTAATAAGATAAAGCTACAGAAACGTACTTCCTCCTCTCTACCTTTGACAATCCTCGTCTTCCTTCAATGTATGGCTTTAGGTGACAACCATCAATAAAGCCTTCTCTGATAACCCATTTATTAGGGCTAGCTCCTTCTTCAATTTTTCTTGAACTTTTTGCAAAAAATATAATATAATATAATATAATATATAGAAATATATAATAGAAAATAGAATATATATAGAAACATATATAATAAATATATATAGAAAAATATAATATAATATAATATAATATATAGAATAGAATAGAATATAAACTCCTTGAAGGCAGACTTTCATTTTTGTCTTTGAATCCCCAGTGCCTCCTACATTGTAGACCACTTAATGTATGTGGAATTGAATGAATTCAAAGTCACCAGTATGAATAACAATTATTATTCTCTGCTGTAATATTCATGTACTCAAGGCCTATTGAGTTAAGTAGGGCTATTTACTCGTCTTCCAAAGGGAAGGCTTTTTTGAGTTGTCTTTCTTAAAAAATAATTTCATGTCTCCTCATTTACTATCAAGTGATTAGCCATCACTTTTTGCCTGCGTCAGTGTATCTGTCTTTGGGGGAACTTGGGCACATTCGTGGCCTCTCATTGGCTCCAGGCTGAGAAGCCAAATAATAATGAGACTCTTAGGAAGGGCCTTAGGGCTCTTCTATAGCAAGGAGCATAAGCTTTGGCACATGTACTTCATAACATCTCTTGACTGTTTCTTTCCTTCTTACCAGAATCTCAAATGGTTAAGTTTGTTAGATGAGTGGGTTCTAAGTCACTCAATGAACTTGTTCTTCTAATAATAATCAAATCATCATGTATAATGAGAAAGAATCTTTTCAGTAATACTACAAGTTAAATAGATCATCATCATAGCTAACATTTATATAATGTTTACTGTGTACCAGGCATTGTGCTAAGAGCTTTATAAATAATATCTCTTTTGATCCTCACAACACCTCTGGAAGCTAGGTACCATTATTATCCCCATTTTACAGATGAGGAAACTGAGGCAAACAGAGGTTAAGTGACTTGCCCAGGATTATATAGCTAGAAAATATCTGAGACTGGATCTGAACTCAGGTCTTCCTAATCCCAGACCTGGTAGTCTATTCATTATACCAACAAGGAAAAACCTTGTGTGTCTTGCTTATTTTTCAGGACTTCCCAAACCAAAAGTAGAAGCTTGAAAACAGAAAGTAAGCAATGGAGTTTGGGGTGGACAGGAAGTAACATGCAAGGACTTGAAGAAATAGAATCCCATTGCAGGTGCTCTGTTGTTCTAGCACTTAAATGTGTGAAACCAAAGGGGATAGACTGGTACTGAACCCTAGAGAGTTCAGTCTCCATAGTTGATCTCACACATCTCTGAGTATGACTCAGAGAACGATATAGATTTTAAACATATAAAAACATATTAAACATATGAAAAACAAGAGAAAATATATGATATTACCTCATTGTTAAGCTTCATAATAATTAGAGCTACCACAACATAGAATGGACCATATACGAAGTAATGAGTTCCCTGTCCCTGGAGGTCTTGAAGCAAAGTATCTGATGATTCTACTTGAGTTCATTGAATAAATGAATTATAAAAGGATGTATTCATAAATGAAAGGGGAAAAAAGGATTGATGAAAGGCTTACCATGTGCCAAGCACTACTCTAGTGCTAGGAATACAAGTACAAGAGCAAAGATACTTCCTGACTTCAAGGATCTAATAGGAGAGACGATACATACAGCAGCCAGGGAAGGCAATTCTGGTTTGGAAAGTTCCAGAGAAACCAAATAGAACCATGGGAGGAGAGAATGAGAGGAATTCTGACATACCCAGTGGCATGTTGATAAATGTTTAACAACCATCCTTCCAAGAAAAACTGTATCCATGACATATTTTAAAGTTTAATGTGCATCTTTAACGTTTTATCTATTACTTTCTTAAGTTCAAACAATCCCAAAACTACAAATCAAGCCTTGATTTGTAGTATCTGCCTATTTCTGAGGTGGAAATCCTCACACTGAAAATTTAGCGATCATGAACACATTTGAGCTGGCTCCAGCACATCCTGGACACACCAATGACAGTGTTGATTGTAGTTCCAGAATTGGAAAGCAAGGGTTTGAAAGTACTAAAATAAACATGAAGCATGACAATTGGGGAAAAGACAGATGAGAACTAAAGGATGAAGCATGGCTGGATCCAGCTTAGACTAGTCTAGGTGGCAGATGATAATTATTTAAGCTCAATTGAGCCCCAATAAGCGCCAAAACCTGAACTAATCAACCACAAGAAGCTTTGTTCTCTGAGTGAACTAAAAATGTCCCTTCCTATGTCAGCAACTACAGGACCATATGAAGCTGACCAACATTCTTCCTGTTTGTGATCACTAAGAACAGGATACCTGTGACCAGAAACTCTCTTAAATAGTGGGACTTTTCTTATCTTGGTATCCTATGGACATATGTTATGTAGGGGAACCATAGATATCCTAGGACTATAATTTCAATTGACATTTTGTTACTTCTTTTGTCTTATTGTATTTACAATCTATTCAACTAAGAAACTTCCTTTCTCATGCTATATGTTAAAAACATATGGAGGCTAAATTTTTTTGAGTGACACAGACATCCTGAGTTGGGATTGTTCTAAGAATATAAATTGTCTATTTCAAATTGCTTAAGTCAGTCAGAGTTAAAGCTCTGGCTCCATGTAAATGTAGCTAACGTTAAGGGAATAAACAATAAGAATTTACTCATCACCTAGCTTGTTGCCTCTTTAACCAACTTTCAGGTCTACACAGGAGAAAAGACAGCTCATACTAACAAGTCAATTCTCTTTCAGGTACCAGTTGAACCAGGCAGCCTCAGAAGATCCTTTCCAATTCTGAAATGGGATCAACTTCCCTGCAAGCCTGCTTAAGCTTGGAGTACCAGAATATATAGAACTACATGTGATAGGGTATGAAAGTGGTCTGATGTGTAGCAGCACTGAGAGGGTACTGACGACTGAGACCACCCCACAACTGAATTCTCTTAGAACTTCTCATTTTAACATTCTATGATGCCATGAATTTAGCCTAGGAAGGATTATTCAGCATTCTGGCTGCTAGCCCATCACAGTTTTGCATCTGCACCTGGAACAGGAGGGTGCAGCAGACTTCTCCCTAGAACCACTGTAATCTCATCATTTTTTCTCCAATCATCAAGGCTTTGCACACAGTGGGTGCTCAAGAAACACTGTTGACTGACTGACTCTTCAGTGCCTGTGTTAGTAAAAAGGCAGCAGCAGCAAAAAAAAGCTAATTCTTTCAGACTTCCTGGCTAGACAAATGCCTTAAAAGACAACACATTTCAAGCTGAGAAGACCCTTTGTTTACTTGTTTCTGAATTGAAAATGATGCCTTCAATTATCCCTCTAACTGTAAACACCATCAGCTGCTCTAAAAATATTTTTTGAGTAATGCCATTCATACCTTCTGGCATTTACTCAAAGCATATTCCTCCCACCCCACACCCCTTAAGAGCAGCCGGGAATCTTGTTAGCAAGGCTATGGATTAGGGAGCAATGGGATGAAACCAAGCAAAGCAGACAGAGACTCAAAGATGAGCAATAGCAGGGAGGTGGAGAAGATAGAAACCCAAAAGCAAAGGCTGAGAACTGCCTTCTTATTAACCAGACTCATAAGGCTGGAGGGGATCTCTGTGGGCCATTTAGTCTAGCTGCCTTCTTTAAGGGAAGTAAATGCTTAAACCATTTCAAACCAATTAGTATATGTTACATTTCTAATATCTCCAGGGAAAGAGAGGACGATCTTCTTCCCTCAACAAACCATTCCACTGCTGTCTGAAATATCCTTTACCACCTGAAAACCCTTATTTTTATAATGTAAATACATACTTCCATACCATTTCTGAGGCTGACTTCTTTAGGAAGGTGTGCAATACCTCCTTATAACAATGGGAAAGAGCACTGGTCTTGGAGGCAGGACATTTGGGTTCTAATTCCAGCTCTGCCCCTCTCTGTGTGATCTCAGGAAAGTCACCTTGCCTCTCTGTATCTCAGTTTCCTCACCTGTAAAATGTGCTGGATACGAATTGGATTATTTAAAGGACCCTTCTAGGTGTAAAACTCCATGCTTCCTTAAATCTTCATGTGGTTGAAGATTTGACTCACCATTTAGCTTTCCCTCCTTCAGGCTAAATAGCCTCATTTACTGTAAAGCTTTTTTATTCCCGTTCCAATTTTCCAGCACTTGATTAATCAGAAGATTATGCAGGAGGATTACAGGAGGGCTACCACAGTCCCAGTCTGCCCATTAGAATAGCATATGAGGAAAACAGCACAAGACAAGTCTTTGTCATAGACACAGAGTCAAAGAAGTTGAGAACTGGAATGGGTGGCCTCAGTGACCAAGTAATACAACTCATACACAAAGGAATTCCAACTATAATATACTGAACAAGTGATGATCAGCATCGGCTTGAACAACTCCAAGGTGGGAGAATCCCTCACCTCTCTAGGCAACCCATTCCATTCGGGGGCAGTTCTTATTTTAGGAAGTTTTTCTTAACATCTTGAATAGATCTGCCTCTTTGCAATTTCCACTCATTGCTTCCCATCAAAATATGTTCCCTTTAGTATCTAATTAGTATAAATCTGTACTGCAGCCATATATATTATAAGAAACTAAGTTACAGGAAACTTAGACTGTTTTGTTACACTTGGTTATGTTGCATTTGTTTAGCCAAGGGCAAACTGATTGATATATCGAGTATACAATTCTATGATGAATGAATGTGGAAACTATATCCAATTGAATATCTCTATCTCATGGTTTTAAAAAGTCACCCAAAGCTCAGAGAAATCAAGTGATTTGTCTGTGATCACACAGCTAATTTATCACACCACACTGCTTGGCAGACTTACACTATTTCAGAAACAAAAAGTCCCACATCTAGCTACTTGTCCTCCTTCTCCTCCTCATCAGCCAAAGGCTTGAGGAAAAAGTCAACCCATTTTACTTCTCTTTGAAGATTGTCACACACAAAAATGAGAGAAAGGAGAAGCAGCTTCAAAATCCAAACAAAGAAACCAACCAAGATAAGTCTTTTTACTTCCAGATGAAGAAGAAAAAAGGATGAGAAATAATTTGACTTTGAGGGGAAAGCACCTATTAATTAGGTCAGTTCAATTAAGCAAATATGTATTAAAGCACTTGCTAGGCGTTGGATCACAAAGTTAATAAATGAAACAATCCCTATAATCAAGGAGTTTAAGACCCTACCCATTTTTCCATTCATATATAGCCTCTACCCTAGTTCAGACCCTCAAAGTGTCTTCCTGAACTGTTGCCACAGTTTCCTAATTAGTCCGTCTTCCTCCACTCTCTTCCTTCTCCGATCCATCCTCTATACAACTGACAAACTGATATTCTAAATCACAGGTCTGACCATGCCACTCTTAATCTAAAAATCTTCAGCAGCTCCCTCTGGGATAAAATATAAAATCCTTGGCTTGACTTTCAAATCCTTCACAATCAGCACTCTCTGTGGCTGTCCATCTGGCCTGCTACCTCTTCCCTGTACCCAGCTTTCCAGCTCTCTGCTTTTTGTACAAATATGGTCCGCCATGTCTACAATAAACTCCCTTCTTACCTCTACCTGGTAGAATGCCTAACCCTTGAAAGCACAAAGGTTATTAACACTCTCTCTCTTTTGATATGATTTGCTCTTTGTGTTTTATTTGCTTACATGTATATATGTTGCAATCCTTTAGTCGAAAATAAGTTCTCGGGGTGGAGCCAAAATGGCAGAGGAAAAGCAGTGACTTGTTTGAGCTCTCCTCCCAAACCCTTCCAAATACCTATAAAAACTGGCTCTAAACAAATTCTAAAGCAGCAGAACCCACAAAAAGACAGAGTGAAACAAATTTCCAGCCAAAGACAGCCTGGATGGTTGATCAAAAAGGTATATTGTGCCAGGCGGGGAGAGGAGCACAGTGCGGTGCGGGTGAGCAGGCCACAATGAACCTGGAGCAGGCCTCAGAGGACTGAATCACAGGCAGCTGTGGCAGTTTCCAGACTTCTCAACCCATGAACTCCAAAGACAATGTAGAAGGTCAGTGGGAAAAGTCTGTGACTGAGGTGAGAGAAGGAGCTAGGTCTCAGCCTCAAGTCCTGAGCGTGGCCTCTGGGGGAAGCGGCTGTTTCCTGAGCTTCCAGCTCACAGACTGAGAGGGAATCAAGTGGCTGATCAGAGGGGGATTACAGGGATCTCTTTGCCAGAGTTGAGGCAAGAATCTCTTGCTTTGCCCATGCTTGGATCTGGGTCACAGTTCTGAGGGACTGTTCTGGGGCAAGGAGGAGTGCTGGCATGGTACAGATTGCAGTGGCGGTGGAGAGAAAACACCTCGCCCCTAGTCATACCACCTTGGAAGAACTGAAAATTTTCAGGTCCCTAGAAGTATCTCTGAAAAGAGCTGTATAAACCCCTGAAGCTTGGGACAATACATTCTCTACATTGGAAAAAGACTTTTACCTTAACAAAGAGTTTAAAACTCAAGTAATTGGTCGGGATCATGAGTAAGCAGCACAAAAAGAGTACTTTGGTGACAAAGAAGATCAAAACATACAACCAGAAGAAGACAATGAAGCCAAAGCTCCTAAATCCAAAGCCTCCAAGAAGAACAAGAATCAGTCCCAGGCCTTGGAAGAGCTCAAAAGGGATTTTGAGAAGCAAGTAAGAGAAGTAGAGGACAAACTGAGGGTGATGCAAGAAAATCATGAAAAACAAGTCAACAGCTTGCTAAAGGAGACCCAAAAAAATACTGAAGAAAATAACACCTTAAAAAATAGCCTAACCCAAATAGCAAAAGAGGTCCAAAAAGCCAATGAGGAGAAAAATGCACTAAAAAGCAAAATTGGCCAAACGGAAAAGGAAGTCCAAAAGATTACTGAAGAAAATACTTCCTTAAAAATTAGAATAGAGCAATTGGAAGCTAGTGACTTTATGAGAAATCAAGACACTGTAAAACAAATCCAAAAGAATGAAAAATTAGAAAACAATGTGAACTATCTCATTGGAAAAACAACTGACCTGGAGAATAGATCCAGGAGAGAGAATTTAAAAATTATGGGACTATCTGAAAGCCATGATCAAAAAAAGAGCCTAGACATCATCTTTCAAGAAACCATCCAGGAAAACTGCCCTGATATTTTAGAACCAGAGGGCAAAATAGAAATTGAAAGAATCCACCCATCACCGCCTGAAAGAGATCCCCAAAGGAAAACTCCTAGGAATATTGTAGCCAAATTCCAGAGTTCCCAGGTCAAGGAGAAAATATTACAAGTAGCCAGAAAGAAACAATTCAAGTATTGTGGAAACACAATCAGGATAACACAAGATTTAGCTGCTTCTACATTAAGGGACCGCAGGGCATGGAATATAATATTCAGGAGGGCAAAGGAGATAGGATTACAACCAAGAATCACTTACCCAGCAAAACTGAGTATAATCCTGCAGGGGGAAAAAATGGTCATTCAGTGAAATAGAGGACTTTCAAGCATTCTTGATGAAAAGACCAGAGCTGAAGAGAACATTTGATTTTCAAATACAAGACTCAAGTGGAACATGAAGAGGTAAACAGGAAAGAGAAAATCATAAGAGACTTATTATGGTTGAACTGTTTACATTCCTGCATGGAAAGATGATATTTGTAACTCATGAGACCTTTGTCAGTATTAGAGTAGTTGGAGGGGAAGAAATTATATGTATGTATATATAGATATAGATAGAGGTCACAGGGTGAGCTGAAAATGAAGGGGTCATATCTGGAGAATAAAATTAAGGTGTGAGAGAAGATTATACTAGGAGAAGGAAAAAGGGAGAGGTAGAACGAGGTGAATTATCTCACAAAAAAAAACAGAAAAGGCTGTTACAGTGGAGGGGAAATGGAGGAAGGTGAGAGGGAAAGAGTGAATCTTATTCTCATAGAATTTGACTTAAGGAGGGAATAACATACACACTCAATTGTGTATGGAAATCTGTCTTACCCTACAGGAAAATGGGAGGGGGAAGGGAACAAGTGAGTAGGGGGATGATAGAGAAGAGGGCAGATTGGGAAAGG
Source organism: Vombatus ursinus (assembly GCF_900497805.2). Taxonomy (NCBI): domain Eukaryota; kingdom Metazoa; phylum Chordata; class Mammalia; order Diprotodontia; family Vombatidae; genus Vombatus; species Vombatus ursinus. The sequence goes on from NW_020954619.1 coordinate 8,037,002, forward strand.
GGGTAATCAGAAGCAAATACTTCTGAGGAGGGACAGGATCAAAAGAAAGAACAGAATAAATGGTGGGGCAGGATAGGATTAAGGGAAATAGAGTTAGTTTTTCACAGCATGTCTACTATGGAAGTGTTTTGCATAACTGCACATATATAACCTATATTTAGTTGCTTGCCTTATCAGTGAGGGTGGGTGAGCAGGGAGGAAGGCAGAAAATTTGGAACCCAAAGTTTTAAAAACACATGTTTAAAAAAAATGTTTTCACATGCAACTGGGAAATAAGAAATACAGGAAATGGGGTACGGAAATCCATCGTACCCTACAGGAAAATTGAAGCGGAAGGGGATAAGAGAAGTGCGGGGAGAGATAGAAGGGAAGGCAGACTAGGGGAAGGGGTATTCAGAATGCATGCCATCTTGGGGTGGGGGGACGGGTGAGATGGGGTGAAAATTTGGAACACAAAATCTTGTGGAAGTAAATGTTGAAAACAAAAAAATAAATAAAAATTACCATAATATAAAAAAAAGAAAGACTTCCATGAACTTATGCAGCGTGAAGTGAGCAGAACCAGAACATTGTACACAGTAATAGCAACACTGTGTGATGATCAACTTTGATAGACTTAGCTCTTCGCAGCAATGCAATGATCTAAGACATTTCTAAAAGACTCATGATGGAAAACGCTATCCACATCCACAAAAAGAACTTTGGAGTCTGAATGCAGATAGAAGCAGACTATTCTCACTTTTTTCGTTTTTTGTTTTTTTCTTTCTCGTGGTTTTTCCCTTTTGTTCTGATTCTTCTTTCACAACGTGACTAATGTGGAAATACATTTAACATGAGTATACATGTATACCCTATATCAGCTGGCTTGCTGTCTTGGGGAGGGGGGAGGGAAAGAGAAACATTTGGAACTCAAAATCTTATAAAAAATGAATATTGAAAACTAAAAAATAAAAATAAAAACAATAATTAGGCAAAAAAAAGAAAAAAGAAAATAAGTTCTGCAAGGACAGAAAAAGTTTTGTTTTTCTCTTTGAATCTCCATTACCTAGCATGATGCTTTGCACAGAATAGGCACTGAATGCTTGTTGAATTTAATTCTACTATGTGAACCCAGGACTACATGTCAATATGTGAATAATTATGACAATGATAACAACTCGTATTTACATAGCTTTAAGGATTGTAAAGCACTTTACATCCATTAACTCGTTTGGTCCTCTTCACAACCTTATGAAGTAAATACTATTATTCCCCTTTTACAGACGAGTAAACAGACTCAAAGAAATTAAGTGACAACTCAAGGTCACAGAGCTACTGTGTGCAACAAGAAGGGAGACATTTGAACCCAGGTTTTCTTTACTTTTGCTGTTATTTGGGGGCAAGTGGGGTGCCTCAGTAGATACAGTGCAGGGTCTGAAGTCAAGAAGACTCATCTTCCTGAGTTCAAATTTTGCCTCAGACACTTACTGGCTGTGTCATTTAGGCAAGTCATTTAACCCTGTTTGCCTCGGTTTCCTCATCCATAAAATGAGTTAGAGAAGGAAATGGCAAACCATTCCAGTATCTTTACCAAGAAAACCCTAAAATGGGGTCACAAAGATCCAGAAATAACTAAATAAGAACAATTTCCTTATTCATGTCCAGCATCTATCCAGTATACTATGCTACCTACAAAGTAAAAAGAAAATATTTTTTAAGAAGGAAAGAGTACTATTAATGGGGTAGGATCAGGAAAGGTACTTGAGCTCTAACAAAAAAGAAGCTCAGAATTCCAAGATGTAAAGGTAAGGAAGGAGTGTATCCCTCCTGAACAAAGGCAAGAGATAACATGTCACTTACAAGGATGAGCCAATCGATGACTTGAATGACACAGGGACAGGAGCAAAACTCATTGAAGAGATCAGTCTTAACAGACCAACATCAAATAGAATGGATGAAATGACTGTTTGGCTGACAAGGGCTCTTTTGATCACAGGCTGCAATCACACTAAATTGTACAATTGATCGGACCCTTAAGATACTCTCCAGGAAGCCATCTGATCTTTATCATTTGCTTGGCAGGATATAGAAATGGTGTTAAAGTAATATTTTTTTCAGCAGTAGATAAACAAAGCACCAACTTCCTAATAGGAGTTCACCAACTGGCAAACAGAAATTAATCACAAGAGGAAAGTATTTTCACAAACCCCATCACTGGATATGGAGGGTTGTCAGCATTCACTGGTTCTTATGTTTGATTCCAGGGAATTCAAATAATATTCAGTTGACAGAGAAATAGGAGAGTGTGGCTCATACATGTTGCTCTGTTGCTGAGGTTACCTTCAGTATTCACCTCTATGCCATAGTGAGAAGTAAGTGAAATGAAAGCAAATTTCATTTAATTGATTTGTTTTAATGACTATTTCTCCAACTACAAACTCCCCTTTAGTGTTTCAGCTGAGTACAATGCTGATAAATCTCCACAGAAATTAAATCATGGTGAATTAGGCCCATTTTTGTGTTGACATCATACTCTCTTGTGGGGTGCTATTTTATTTGCCTTTATTTCTTGTTTTGTACTGCTCCAGTCAAACAGACAGCTTGTACTGAGTGCCAATAGGCAGCATAGGGATGTTGCAGTGAGAAGGCAGAAAAAGAGTTACACTGCCTTTGAAGTTAAAAAAAATCTGGGCTCAGATCCATATTCTTCTCCTTAATACCTATGTGACCCTTAGGCAAGTCTCTTTGCTTTTATAAGCCTCCATTTCTGCATCAGATGGAACTTGAACTAAATGATCTGAGGTCCCTTCTAGCTCTGTCTATCAACCTATGAGCTAGACTGGAAGTTAGAAGAAATCTGACATTACCTAATCTGTGTAATTTAGGGGTGTCAAATTTAATGAGGCTTAGTTTCTTCCTATAGAAAATGAAAGGGTTGGGTTAAATTATCTGTAAAACCTAAAATCATATTATTCTATGAATTAATAAATTCATAGAGCACTTTTAATTAATTAATAAGTGGGCGTTCTTCCTACATTGAAGATGTCAAGGACGATGCAGAGCAGAGGTTGGGAGAACTTCTAACAAACTCTCCGGACCTCATCTGTCTCATCTATTCCAACTTGGTAGCAGTTTTATAAAACCTTAGGGACTGACGCTATTTAAATATGTAAAGCACTTTATCTATATTATCCCATCTGGGCATCACAACAACCCTGTGAGATAAGTCCTGTTTTACAGGTGAGGAAACTGAGGTTCACAGAGGTCAAATGACTTACCCATGGTCACACAGTAAGTGTGAGGCATAATTTTAACTCATGAGTTCTATCCATTGAACATCTAATTGCCCACTATAATAATTCAAGGACCTGTAATTTCAATAGTGTAAATACTACAGCGCAGAACCTCCATAACTTAGGAGATAATCGACCTTCAGATTGCTATAGTTAAAAAAAAAAAAGCATCCTGTATCCATGCTGGAAAAGCCCTTCCAAATTTAGTTTGGTACTCAGACAACAGATGTGCAGTCTATCACCAAACTAATATCCATAGATTTTCTAGCTTGTTACAAGCTAGTAGGGCTGGCACTCTGCTAACATGGCTTTTGAGAGCCTAGGATTCCCTCAATGCCATGACAAGACATTACAGTAGGACATTTAAGGCAGCTAGGTGGCTAAAGAGCCAGGCATAAAATCAGGAAGAGCTGAGTTCAAATCCAACCTTAGACACTTACTAGTTGTATTACTTCAAACAGGTCACCCAACCTCTGTTTGCCTCAGCTTCCTCATCTGTAAATTGGGGTCATGCCAGCACCCACCTCCCACATTTGTTTTAAGGATTGAAAGAGATAATAATTCTGTAAAGCACTTGGCACAATCCCTGGTGCACAGTAGGTGCTATCTGTTAGCTATTATTATTATTATTATTATTTATAAAGTTAACAGTAGCTTACCTGCCTGAAAACAGGGGAATGGGATTCTAATCCCTCAAGGTGCCCTCTAGATTTATAATCTATGTATTTAAGAAAGGATGCATGGATCATCTATCCCATATGTACCTAGTTATTTACACAATGTCTCCCCTTTGGAATGCAAGCTTCTTTAGGGCAAGGACTGTTTTGGCTTTTCTTTATATCCATAGTACTTAGCACAGTACTTGGAACATAGCAGGAATGTTGACTGATGATTCTCATTCCATATCCTCACCACGCCTGATCAAACATCCTCTTCTTTGAACTACAATACTTCTTAGCTCTATCACTCATTTGACATTTAATCACACATCTTCAGTTGCTATTTTCCTGATGACATGTCCCAGCAAGACTGTAGGTACTTTAAGATCAGGAATCAGGATCAGGGCTTCTGTTTATTTTGTATTCACCATAGAGCTTGCATGGCACCTGGTCATAGTAGCTGCTCACACATACTTATTAAAAGGATGTGACAGGGGGCTCCTAAATATATGCAATTAGACATATTTGTCTTGCTTGGCCAAACTTACAAAACCTGGCCCTCAATGAAGCTCCAGATTTTAGAATGAAATGTCCCAGATAAATCTAAGCTTCCCTCTTCTGATGCTATGGTTCTAGTGACAAGACTGTCACTGAATTTTGACTTAAGCCAGACACAGATTGATATGGCTGGGCAGAGGTACTGGAGCAAATAGGATCAGAGGCTGCTAAGCACCTGTATGCATGTCAGGCTCAGTTATTATATAGGTAGGAATATTATTTTAAAATATTAGATGACTGAAAAAGACATAAAATGTCTGCTTTGGTATTTGCTCCCATTTGAGGCAGTGGTTGAATTTGCAACTTAATGGGATTTTATCTCAGAGGCCGCTTTCCTAGTTTGTTGACCTAATTATAGCCATATTTACAGAGCAAAGGAATAATGAAAAAAGGACTCCCAGGTTGATTTATTGAAGTAATTGGAATGTGTTCTGAAAAGTTGGCTATTTTTTCTCTCCTTCTTTTGTGCACAGAGCTTCATTAGTTCTGATGAAATGCCCTGTTAGAAAACCTCAAAGGAGAGAAATTAGGCCCTAAACCTCACTGGTGACAAGCCCCCTTCTGCAATGCAAAAGAAAACCCTCAGAGCTGAACTCCCCAAATGCTTTACCTTTATCTCCCTGGAAAGCATGAGTGAGAACATAAAGGCGTCATATGCAGGCGTATCTTTCTTAGATGTATCATTGCGTCAAGAACACAGCCACCTAAAACACAATTAACTCCAAAGAATACATCAACACTTTCATTCTTAGGGCAAAAGCAAATCCACTTGTTTTCCTCAGGAGTACTAGACAGAGATTCCATCACATTATTTATACGCCTTTCCTCAGAGAAGAAAACAGTTTTGTTCTACAGTCAAGTCCTAGGAAGAGTTATGGAAATTCTAGTCTTCAGATCATTGATAGTGTCCACAACTGACCCACTAATTTCCCCCCTAAAAATTCAGCCACAGTATAGCTAATGTAGGTGTAGTTGTTCGATACTTATCTATAGAAATCAAACTCAATAAACATTAAGTACCTATTGTGCACAGAATACTATGCTAGGCATTGGGGGATGTGGTAGACCAAAAATCAGATTAGGGCGGGCCAAAATGCAAAGAGACAAATTAATCAACTCACATCAGGTGGATGCCCAAGAACACAGGTTACAAACAGCTATCTGATAGAGAGAAGTCTCCATCAGGATTATGTAAGGATTACCCTATTAACCTCTAGAGGCAAGGGGGCTTCTCAGGTCTCAGAAGAGGCATAGATGTATTTGGTGTGGTGGGAATTCTGTGGGAAACTGCACTGTCTCTTTTGTTTCCTCTGTATAATATAACTACTGCAATATCTGCTGAGAGTATTTGCTCTCCCAAAATGAAACTCCTGTTTTAGTGTCTGATTGTACCAAAGAACAGAACAGGTTAAAGTTCCCAACCACCTCAGGGGAAATAAAAAGTTTAGATGATACATGGTCCCTGCCCTCATGGAGTTTGCCATTGGGGGTGGGAGGGGAGAATTTGACACATATACATATAATTACAAGTATCTAAGAAAGGTACAAAGCGATTGTAGAGTCTGGGGGAAGGGGAGGAGAGAAGATCTTTATTGACTAGAGTTAGAAGGAGGATCATTACAGAAGCTTCATGGTAAAGGAAATATTTCAATTGAACTTTAAAAAGGCAGATGGTGTAGTAGCAGAGATTCTGGCCTCAAAGCCAGGAAGACCCGGGTTCAAGTCTCACACCTGAAACATACTGGTTATGTGACTCCAGGTAAGTCATTAACTTCTCAGGAAACTTTAAGATTATAAATTGCAGAGAAGATGACAACCTGCATTAATAGAGGAAGTTTCTTCACCTGAGAGTTCTTTATATCAGTGATGTCAAACCCAAACAGAAGCAGAGGCTACTAAACCATATATAAGGATTCCAGCTTGCCTAATATTTGACTTAGAAAATGACATGTTAACATTATGTTCTATTGCCTTTTTATTTATTATGTTAAATATTTCCCCAATTATCTTTTAATCTAGTTACAAGTACTAGGAAGTTAAAGTTGCAGGTCACATGCTGTGTGTTTGACACCTCTGCTCTCTGCCATTGAAATCACAGGTCCGGTTCCTATCTATTTAAAAATAACTAGGGATTCAGCAGGAAAAGAGCAGAGGTAGAGAACATTCCATCCTTAGGGAACACTGTCAGCAAAGGTACTTGTGTGAGGAATATAAAGTGCACTGACAGATATAGTTTCTGCTTTCTGGGAGCAATGACACAGAGAGACACAAAAAATAGAATTAAATTTTTCAGCTAACATTTTATACATGTAATAAATTTGAATTCTGGGCTCCCCTAAAGTGGGTCTTTCTTATTTGCAAAAGAAACAGATTTCAATTATTGAGTACATGGGGATGTGCTTCCAGTGGTGTGGTTAGCTGACCAGAGAGATTGCGGCCTTGGGTCTCAATGTTTATCCCAAGAAAGTGAAGTCAGGATTTTGAGATCTGTGATGACAAAGCCCTAGCCTATAGAAATATCTAACTGTCACAGTTTCGTAGAATCACAGAATTTGAGTTAGAAGGAACCTATGAGAGGTGCCCTAGTCCAATCCAGACATGAACAAGAAACCCTTCTACAACGTGTTGACAAATGATTACCTAGCCTTTGCATTATTCAATCCACATAGATTTATTAAGGGCCTATTATGTGCCAGACTGAATGAAGGTTCCAATGAAGGAGAATCATGTCCTCCTGGTAAAAAAAAGCCATTATCCTCTTTCATAGCTTTAATTTTGGACAGTTTTTCTTCCCTCCATTAAGCCTAAACTCATCTCTTTGCAGTTTCTATTCTTTGGTCACACTTCTATCCTCCAGTAATAGACAGAACTTTTTTTAAGTTTATTTTATTTTCAATTCACAGAACAAAACAAGCATTTCCATAACATTCCATAAAAAGATGATTGCACATGAAACTGCAAATCTACCACATACAACTTGCTATTCTTTCCAAATAAAAAACAGTTATCATGTATATTTCTTTTTTTTCACTTTTCTTTCTTCCTTCCCCTCTTCCCCACTCTAGAGATAACTACTATTAGACACAAATATGTGTGTGTATACATATATGTGTGTATGTATATGTATGCACGTAAAATTATTCTAGATACACTTCTATTTATCAGTTCTTTTCCTGGATGCAGATAGCATCTCTCTTTGTATGCCCTTTCTTTTTAATTTGTGTATTTATAATAGTCAAAATGACTCAGTCCTGTAAAACACTACTGCTGTTACTGTATACAATGTTCTCTTGGTTCTTCTCACTTTGCCCTTCATCATTTCATGCAAGTCTTCCCATGCCTTTCTAAGACCATTGACAAAACTCTGGACGTGGCAATCCTTCCTCCACTTGATAATCCATCAAATACTGGAACAGGTAAATTATCTCCAGATCTTTCAACTGATTCTCATGTGGTATAATCTCAAGACTCTTCACCATCCTGGTCACCCTTTCCTGAATGCCATTAATGGCCTTCCTTAAGTGTGGCACCCAAAACTAAACGCAATATTCTAAATGTGGGCTAACTAATGTGATTACATCTAGCCAATTCCACAAAGTGTTATTCTCTTAATGCAGCCTAAGATCACATTAGATTTTTCTTGGCTGCCAATCACACTGTACTTAAGGTCCACTCAAACCCCTAGATTTATTTCTTCAGACAAATTGTTATCCACCTGTGCCTGACCATGTTGATAAATTTGTAGGATCTGAGTTGGAAGGGATCTCAAAAAAGCTCTCTATCCAACCCATGCCTAAACAAGAATCCTCTCTATGATATACCAGACAAATGATCAGGCAGCCTTGTGAAGATGATTTTTTGGACTCAACTACAAACTTTACATTTATTCCTATGAAATTTCACTTTGTTAATAAATTCGGTGTAACATTCTGTGGAGCAGGTAGGTATTGCAGTGGATGGAACACTGGGCTTGGAATCAGGAAGACTCATCTTCATGAGTTCAAATCTGACCTCAGATACTTATTAGCAAGTCACTTACCGTATTTGCTTCAGTTTGTCATCTGTAAAATGAACTAGAGAAGCAAATGGCAAACCACTCCAGTATCTCTGCCAAAAACAAACTAAAAACAAACAAACAAAAAACCAAACAAACCCCACTGGGGTCAAGAAGAATTGGACACGACTGAACAACAACAAAAATATTTTACGCTGTCAAGACTTTTTTGCATATTCATTCTGCTGCTTTTTCCCACCCACCTTTGCCACCTACAAATCTGATAAAGATACCAATTATGCTTTTAACAAAGTCTTTGCTAAAAAATGATAAATAGCACAGAGATAAGCCTACATCCCTGTGGCATTCCATTAGCTATCTCTGACCAAGTTGTCATTAACCAGTGATGTCTACTCTTTGGATACAGCCATTCAACCAATTCAATGTCCACATAATCGTACAATCATCCAGCCTAGAGAGGCCAAACTCAGGCACATGCAGCCCACAACACTCCAAGTGCACCTGAATCAGATTAAAATGTAATTGGGAAATATTCAACAAAATAAGTAAAAATACAACAAAACCTAGATAATGTTAATTTATGGTTTTCTGAGTCAATATGCAGCTCACAAGAATCATTACATATAGCTTAGTGGTCCTATTTCTAATTGAATTTGACACATATATCCCTCTTTTTCACTAGAAGAAAATGAGAAACATTGTCAACTGCTTTGCTAATATCTAGATAAATTCTATCTATAGCCTTTCCTTGATCTAATAATCCAGTAATCCTACTGAGAGAATTGTGGAAATTGAGTGAACCACACTGATTCTGTCTTGTGACTCAGTTTTGGATCTAGTTCAGTTCCCTTTCTATTCAATTACGGGAATTGTGAGAAAACTTTAATGTATTGTTTGAACCTAGCCCTGTGTGACTGGGAAGCTGGACCACCACCAGCTGTAGCTAACAGCCTCTTAACTAAAGACCTAGATTATGGTGACCAGAAACCCAGTCAGATCTGAAGACTGATGCAAGGAGTTTTCTCACAATTATACATTTTAATACGTTTACACATTTCAAGCAACCTACATGTCTGGCCACATACAGGTCAATCAATTACTATTTCCTTGTTCCTCTGATTAAATACAGACACGTGTAGGAAGTGGGGTTTCTCTTTTTCTGATTTCAAGAAATTGTACCTATTCACTCTCCCCCTCCAAACTTGAAAAGCCTCTAATTTTTCCTCCAATTAGAAATCAAATGACCTAATCTTGTATCCTGGTTTATATCCTGTTAGTTGTTTGCTTTCAATACATAAAAATCCATCTCCCCTTCTATTTGGGGTGCATTGCTAAGCTGAGGAGCCCTGGTCCTTATTTGTTAGGCAATTGGCATGCATTGCTTAATAAAGTGATATTCTCAGAAGCTCAAACTTTTGTTTCCTCAGATTCTATCCCACCACATACTGAAAAAAGAGTTGAAATGAAGCTATGGATTTCCTCATGTAAGATCTCCTCAATGTTCAATGATACTACCTAATTCAACCAAGTTTCAGGTAATACCTTGAGGTCAAGTGTGTTTCCTTGAATTAGGATTTCTATTTCATCCTGCTAGTTACCCATAGTTTATGCATTTATGTAATGACATATGCAAGAGTGTGCGGGAGCCAGCTTTAACCTAGTTAAATTTTCAATAAGGGCATTTACCCCTTGGAAATCTACAAATGCAACAAAAAGGAGTTTGATTTATTGTTTTGTTAGGTGATAGAGAAAATATTAATTATACAGATTGAACTTAATAGTGTACCATGAGTAGTTTTTTTTTTTAAACAGAAAACTGGCTGTTAAACATTTACCAGCATATTCCTGGACATACCATAGGTGCATCTTGGGTTTTGTCATATATATATGTGTGTGTGTGTGTGTGTATGTGTGTGCATGTGTGTGTGTATGTATATATAAGTGTATATGTATATATATATGTGTGTGTGCATGTATATATGTGTGTATATGTATGTATATATGTGTGTGTGTGTGTGTGTGTGTGTGTGTAGAGAGAGAGAGAGAGAGAGAGAGATAGAGATAGATATATATTTAAAACACATTGGGATAGATTTTCAAGACCCCAGGCTAAAGCACCCTTACCATTCCTTTTAATGTGCATTCTATTGCTGGTCCTGAATCTGTCTTTGTTATATTTCAAACTGTTCTGAGCCCCCAGAAGTCTCTTATTGGGAAAGATAGTTCCCAGGGACAAAGTGGTGGTACAGTGGCAGATAGATGGAAATAGAACTTAATGAATTTCCTCCATTAGATTGTAAGCTCCTTGAGGATAGGGGCTGTCTTTCTTTTTTTGTATTTGTGTCCCCAGCACTTAGCACAGTGCCTGGTACATAGTAGGCTCTTAGTAAATATTTATTAATTGACTAGTGAATGACAGAGCTTGGTGAATGAATGTGTCATAATGATTAGGAGTTCAGAAAATCAGATTTAGGTTCAATGTAAGGGGAAAATTTTCTAAAAATTGGAGCTATCTAAAGGTGGAGTGGACTACCTTACTAATTAAGTGGAGGGAAGATGATGGGAGGCATCTTTTAGTGGGGATTCTTATTCTGCATTGAGTTATAGTTTCAGTATAGATTGAATTAGATGGTTTCTGAGGTCCTTTCCAACTCTAAGATTCTATAAGACTAGCTTTGATCCTACAAAATCTGTATTAAATTTAGTAAAGTATGTGTATAAGCAATTAAACTGATTAAGAAAGTCAGCACATTAAAAAGCAATTAACTCCAATTTCTTCCCCTTCTTAATTATGCAAAATCTAACAACATAGGAGGGGTATTTATTTCTCACAGAGTATGCCTGAAATTGGCATCATTAAAGTATTATATCCAGAGAGCTTATTTGGCCTTTATTTACCATTAGGTGAATATCTGATAGCCATTCAAATTTGTGATATAACAATCGGTCTCCAGTGATTGTTTTACTGTTTCTTCAAGGGATTTCACTCGCTGCAAAGATCTTTTGATTTCATTAAGGTATTTTTTGCAAATGTCAAGGACTTAATCTACTTACCCAAATAGGCTGTTGGTTCACTCACCAACGTGAGTCTCCCTCCTCAAGCTCTCAAGTCTAGTATGCAGCTCGAATACCCTTCCTTCCCTTTCCTCTGAACATGGTCAAGTGGCCCTTCAAAGAGGCAAGATTATTACAGTTCTTCTATATTCATTTCCAAACATGGTGAAGTGTCATTTCAATGACTGGTCACCAAGCTTGGAATACTCTACCTCCTCACCTCCCCTTTTTGGTTCCCCTGGCTTCCTTTAAGACCAAGTTCATATCTTATGCTCTGAATGAGGCCTTTTCTGTATGACCTTTTGCTAGTATCTTCCATCTAATACACACACAAGATATAGATACAGATAGGTAGAGATAGAAATAGGGATGGAGAGAGACAGACAGACAGAGAGAGAGACAGAGACAGACAGAGAGATAGATTCAGAGACAGAGATAGATGTGGACACAGACATGGGCATGAACATGGACATGGACATGGATATGATATACATTTAGATATCTTGTATGTACATAGTTGTTTGGATGTTGTCTCCCTATTAGAACGTGAGATCCTTGACGGAAAATTTTTGCCTTATTTGTATCATCAGTGCTTTGCACAGTACCTAGCATATAGTATGCACTTAATATATGCTTGTTGGCTTGACTTGAATCAGGGGACCCTGAAGACTGGATATTGTGCATAGTATATAAATGAATCTAAAAATAGCATAGTTTGCTAGACTAGAAAAGAAATAGGAGCAAACACCCAGCTTTTTGTTTGATGTCAATCAGCTATTCCTCTATGTCCATTCTAGCCTGTGCTAATCTTCCTCTCTTCTGATCACCAGCAGCATTTATCTTGTTCCTTAGAATATAGTGCTTTTCCATACGTCATTTTGCATTACTTATCATTTTGTGTGTTAATTTTCTCTCCCCAACTAGACTATAAATTTCTTTAATATTGTAGGCATATCCTTATACATTTTCTGTATTTCCCACAGTACCTGTCCAGCACTGAGCACATGGTAGGTATTCACTCAATACTTGCTTATTGATCAATTGATTCAACCCACAGCCTGTGAGGGAGACAAGTCCCATAAGCATCTATACGTGTGAGGTTTGTCTGCACAAATATTTAGAGTAGTGGATTGATGAGTCCAAGAGGCCTTCCAGCAAAGGCTAAATGACCTCATGTTGGATAAGCCAAAAAGAGGATTCTTGTTCAGGTTTATCAGATAGCCTTTGAGGATCCTTCCAGTTCTAATATTTGGCAGCTGGTTCTATGATCTTTGGGCCAATTCCTATATGAGCCATTTAGGTTGGTCTTTATCCATGGCCATAACCCGCATTCATTATGATTCATGGGATTTTGACTTGAGTGTAAAATGGATTTAAGTGAGGCAGAGCTGTGCAAAGTCTTCAGCTTCTTTTCTTCCAGAGTCATTGAAGTCCAGTGGATAGACAAAAGTCAAGACAACTGGCAATGACCCAGGATGCAATAGATAACCTTGGAGTCTTCAATGCTTGACCAAGCTGTAAGTGCTCCACCAGCACCTGCTTCCTCTGCCTTCAAAGCCAGTAAGAACAAATTTTTCACATCCACCTATTCCACCAGGAAAGTTAGACACTTGCCTAACTCAATAACAGGTTTGAGATCCATCAGTTACCCTCAACCTGCCAATATGGTTTTACTGGAGTGTGGCCACTGCACATGCTACAACTTCTTGGAGCCACAGGTAAGAGTTACATGCCACGTAGATGCCAAAGGTGGATAAACAGACCTGAAAAGTTTTTGGTAGCCCTCACACTAAAGGTATTAGTCCTCCCTGAACACCCTACCCACTCCACAGAGGGGGTTAATGGAGGTTAGAGAAGTCACTACTCTGCTAAGTGTCATTGTAGAGCAACAGGGAACTACAGCTATACCATACATAACTATACTATGGACTCAAGTCCTCTCAACTGCAGTGGCATCTCCAAGGCCTGAATGAGAATTGGTTGCTGGGACAGAAATAGATAAGAGACTGAACCTAAAAGAGTCCATGAGCCAAGTTGTTCTTGGAGCCATGAGACCAGATCAGAAGAAAAGCAAACATTAAGACAGCTGAGAGAAGAAGCCCAAAGAGAGAGGCCCAGGTCAAGCAGTCAATCAGTAAACATTTATTAAGTGCCTACTCTGTGCCAGGCACTTGGCTAAGCACTTGGATATAAAAGGAGGCAAAGGAGAGTCCCTGACCTCAAGGAGTTTACAATCTAATAAGGGTAGGGGAGACAACATGCAAGCAAATATACGCAAAGCAAGTTATAAAAGGATAAATAGGAAATAACAGAGTGAACATGCTAGAATTAAGAGGGGTTAGAGAAGGCTTCCTGTAGAAGGTAGGATTTTAGTTGGAATATAAAGAAAGTCAGGGAGGTCAGTAGTCAAAATGGAGGAGGGAGAGTGTTCCAGGCATGTGGGACAGCCAGAGAAAATGCCCAGAGCCAAGAGATGGAGTATTTTGTTTGTGGAATAGCCAGGAGGCCAGTGTCACTGGATCAAAGGATATGTGCTGGGAGTAAGGTATAAAAAGACTGGAAAGGTTAGGAAGGCCTAGATTATAAAAGGCTTTGAATATCAAACAGAACATTTTGTATTTGACCCTGGAAGTAATTGGGAGCCACAAATAAGAGGCAAAATCCAGAGCAGGGCAGAGAAAGAGTAGGGATGGTCATGAAGCACGTCGTCATAACTGTTTGGGAGCTCCTAAAAAGGATACGAAAAGACTTTGTTAAAGCAGTGAGTCACATGACAATACTGTCCTACTCCCATGCAGCTTGCACTGGTCCCAGGCTTGAGAGAAAACAGCCATCAGAAAAAGAAGGATGTTTATAAAAATGGAAAGTATAACCCTCCCTCAACATTAGGGACCCTGCATTTATTTCAGGCAGATGTACTATTCTCAGCACACTGGCAAACAGGCTGGTGAATTATTCTAAAGATGAACCTTGAGTTTGATCTACAGATGCTTCTGGTCCTAGCAGGCCATGTAGGCCAGACAGTTAGCAATTCTCTCCCTGCTCACTGAGAGAAAGACAGTCCATTCTCTTCCTTAGGAATCCATTATTGGATTTTGTAAGCCTCCTTGGCATGAAGTCTTTCTTTAAACCTATCCCCAATCCCTCTTGTTACAGTGAAGTTAATTTCCTCTGATTCTGGCCTAAATAGAATATTGGGGATTATTTGTTCAGCACGAGCAAGTTGGTTATTTGAGCTCAGCATGCAGTGATAATAAAAGCTGCTACAGTTGGTATTTTTAAGGTTTATCATCCTTATATAGTTTCTAATTGTCCTTCGTTGTAGAAATGCTTTCTGTTTGGGAGTCTCCCAATAGCAGAGGAGCAGTCCTGAGAACATTTCTTGAGTGGTGTGAAAGCATGTGAGCCAATAATAATCACAGCAACAAATAAATCCTCTGACATTTCCCCCGATTCAGTTACCATGGGAGAAAATCCTATTAGCCCCTCCTTTCCCCTTACAGAAACATGTTTCCAGTGGGGTTATTGGGAAACTCTGGAGAAACACTAGCAAACTCTGTGGAGGATTCCCACTTACATTTTATTCTTCATTACAGAAATCGATTGTCAATCAAACAAGTAGTTGCTAGGCACCTGCTGTGGATCCCATACTATGCTAAGTCCCAGGAGGGGAGAGGTAAAGGAAGCTCTCTGCTTTCCAGAAACTTACAATCTCCTGATTCCCTAGCTGCTGCCGCCTACCTTCACCCAATTATGTTGTCCTTATTTTGTATATACTTATGTGTGCGCGTGTTTTCTGCCCCAATCAATTGTAAGCTCCTTCAGCGAGGGACATTTCAGTTTTGTCTTTATGTCTCTGGAGCCTATGCACAGATCCCTGGGACCTGGCACACCATAGGCACTTAAATGTTTATTTTTGATTGATTGATTGATTGGGGAGATAAGACTGTCACAAAAACAACAAATATAGAGTAAAGTAAAATGTTAAGGGAGGCATCTTGGCATAGTGGACCGAGAGTCCAGAGGACATGTTCAAATTCTGCTTACTAGCTGTGTGAGCATGGACAAGTTATTTGTCCTGTCATTGTCTCAAGCACCTTTCTGAAAATTTAAGTTACAGAAGAAAAGTTGATCTTTAATTGTGGAAGGAGTTGAAATACTAGGGAGATCCCAACACTGATGAAATCATAGGGCTGGACACCTCTCCCCCACACAGACAAAAAATAATATATGACCAATAACTGGCTGTGAGAACTTGGATATTCACTCAACTTCTGTGGGTCTCAGTTTTCCCAACGATAAAATTTCCCTCATTTTAAATTAAACAAAAATCATTTTTATCGGTGAATAAATAGACCCAGGGAGGTTAAGAACCTAGTGTTTTAGAATCATTGGCTAGTCTAACCCTGTCATTTTACAGTTCCCCAATCTTAAAGGTGTAAAAACTCCTTAAGAGCAAGGATGGCGTTTTATTCATTTCTGTGTCCCCATCAGCACCTAACACATGGCCTTAATGGCCTTAATGAACAAATGTTAATTGAATTATAAATAGTTCATGCTCACAGCTAATCATTCACAAACTGAAGGTCACATGGAAGGAGTTAGTGTAATGAACCATTAAGACCATAAGTAAGGATAGAATAGGTTAAGCAGAACTATGGGAGAATAGAGACCCTTTTAGACCAAGTTTCCCTCACAAGAGAAGGTAGAAAGAGCCAACAGGGATTTTCTCTCTCAATATCTTTTCTGCAGGACTGCACATCTCACATGCTAGCTAGATTTCAAGTTGAGTCCAGAAGCAGTCAACAGGCTGCAGTTGTTTGTTTGTTTTTTACCTTACTCACATAATAACTCCACGGGATTTGCTTCCTCGGGTTTTCTGGCTATCCACTCAGCATCCTCTACTGAGTTGTCTTTTCACAGACTAGAGAGAAATAATGTAGTAGGTAGAATAGATACAGTGTCACACTTGGTATCAGGAAGACCTGAACTCAAATCCTGCCTCAGATACATATCTCCTTCCTCCCCTCTGCCTCTTGACTTCCCTGGCTTCCTTCAAGACTTAGCTTAAATCTCAACTTCTGTAGGAAGCCTTTCCCCTCCCCACCCTTCTACTAGCACCTTAGCTCTGAGATTACTTTCCATTTACACTATATAGTCTTTAGACTTCTAGCTACTTGAGGGCAGGAACTTTGTTTTTGCTTTTCTTTGTACTCCCAGCACTTAACACAGTATCTGGCATGTGGCAAGCACTTAATAAATGCTTATTAACTTACTCACTGACATAACCTTTCTGAGTCTTAAGCAACTCTCTGAGACTACGAGTAATAGTCAGGTAGTAATCATCATTGGTAGAGTCAATTCTGACATTGGCAGTTCCCCCACTAAAGAAATCACAGGTCCTTAGCATGCTGTGTAGGAATCAGTGGCTAACTCTGGTTTACCACCACGACCCCTGAATCTGTAGGAAGATGTCTAGGCTAAAGAAGACATGCAAATGGAATGTTAGAGCTGAGAGAGACTCAGAAATCATCCAGTTCATCAACCCCATTTTTACAGCCCTTCTATGATGAGACAAAGGAGGAAAGAGGACACATAGGTCAGAATTTTAGGGGCGATCCCATAGGTTTTGGAAATCAGGGTAAAGATTCAAAAAGGTCAATGAGAGCAGGAAAGATAGAACTATCTGGAGACAACTACAGCCTGCTAAATCAAGGTAGACAGACAAACTGAGGTCAGAAAGGCAGAAAAGGCAACTGATCAGAAGTGAATTTAAGACTGTCAAGGTTCAGCAATTGAGTAAGCCTTTCAATACTCACATGGACCTTCCGGCAGCTAATGGTAGCTTGGTGGCATAGTGGATAGAGCACTGGACCTAGAGTCAAGAAGACCCAAGTTGAAACCTGACTTCAAATACTTACTAGCTGTGTAACTCTGGTCAAGTCCCTTGTACTCTCTGACTCCATTTCCCCTTCTGTAAAATGAGGATAATAATACCACCTGCCTTTCAGGGTTGTCATAATGGAAAAATGAAATATCTGTAAAGGGTTTTACAAACATTAAAGCACGATATAAATGCTAACTATAATCGTGGTCTCCCACTCCCCTCCCTGCTTTTTAAAGTAATACTTCGCAGTCAAGACCCAACACCAACTTTATAGCACCAGTCATTGCACCAAAATGCATGTGACTGAACAATATTTTTGAAGAGATGCTGACTTTTAGAAAAACATACCACCACCAATAGCACCCTACCATCATCATTCTCTATGGTCCAAGAAGAGAACAAGTTGTAATTTGCTGTTATCCACTTTTTAAATGGTGAGGTATATTTTCCATAAGGCAAACCATCCACTGCCTGGAGGAATAAATATGTGGATTGGGTTTTTTTATGTTATTAAATTTTTTTTCGTATGCTGGCCTCTGAAGAGCAAGTTTCATATTTCCTTTCTGTGACTCATTTAATTAAAAAATAGGAACCAGGGTATGCTGAAATATTTCACCTGTCTTCAAACTACTCTTTATTCCCCACTAGCTCCTAGGGTGATTCATTTAACATCACATATAAATATAATAAAACCCTCTATTCATGAGAATGACATGTGTCTATATATCAGGAAAATGCCCCTTTCCCCAACCCTCAGGCAAGATCTATACAAAGAAGCATTTCACTTCTATGGGTTTTTTTTTTTATTTCTAGTTTATGGTACAGACTATGGCATTGGAGATGGCTTTGACTTGAGTGTTTCTAATTTTTTTTTCACTTTTGGAATAAAAGCTCCTTAACCTTCTCTTTAATCTTTATTTGGGAGATAAGACGAAACATCAGATTTGGGTTATCCCAGAAGTCATTGGGATATTTCTCCAAGTTTTCCGGTTTCCTGCAGGTTTCCAGTTGTGGTGGAAGGAAGAGCAGAAGCAGCCAATTAAAGAAGTCAATGTCTGCTGTGAAGCTGAGCCCTGATCCTTTCAAATGTTTGGATTTTCAGCTGAGATAATTTTGGAACTTTATACTTACCTAACAGAAAGGCAGGGTGGCATAGTGTTCTAAGTGTTGGACTTAGAGTCATGAAGACCAGGATTCAAATTCTGTCTTTGATATTTACTCACTGTGGAGGTGTGGACAAGACATTTAACCTCTCTGAGACTCAAACAACTCTTTAAGACATCTACTAAGTCATATGTGGGTTATGAGCTATATAGAGGAAATTGCTGATATCATATCAACTTTCTCTTAGGAAATCTTATGGGATTTGACTATGATCTACAGAAGAAAAAAAAAGCCTAGATTAGAGAAAAGAAGGGTTACTAGAAGAAATATCCCCAAAGAATCTTCACTATCTTACTGAAAAATGTAAGGAAGACTACATTTAGAAGAAGTTTATTGAGCAAAGGTCTCTTTGACCTATGACTTAATCCATTGCTAATGCATGTCAGTGTCAGAATCAGGAATGAAACCTAGGTTAGACTGTTCCTTAATCAAGATTCAAAATAGGGTCTCAAAAGCCACTATAGTATTTAACTTGTGTTCAAATATAGCCTCAGAAACTTACTAGCTGCCTGACTCTTGGCAAGTCACTTAACCTCTGTTTGCCTCAGTTTCCTCATCTGTGAACTGGGGATAATAATAGCATCTACCTTCCAGAGTTGTTGTGAGGAGCAAATGAGATAGTATTTGTAAAGTGCTTGCTAACCATAAAGTACTGCATAAATTCTAACTACTATTATAATAAAACCTAAGGTTATTGGGTTTTTATTTTTTGGTGTTTTCTTTTTGTTTTTTTTTGTTTGTTTGTTTTGCAAAATTTAAAGAGATAAAGATAGCCATAGTGATAGGGGAAAGAGAAGGAAATTAATATTTATATAACACCTATTATGTGCCAGGCACTGTGATAAATGCTTAACAAATGTTATCTCATTTGATCCTTACAACCATGAGAGGTAGGTGTTGTTATTATCCCCATTTTACAGTTGAGAAAACTGAGGCAGATAGCAGTTAAATGACTTGCCCAGAATCGCACAGATAGTAAGTATCTGAGGCCAGATTTGAACTCAGATCTTCCTCAGATCTCCAGATCCACTGTCCTTCAACTGCCTCATATAAGTATAGGCATAGGCTTAGGTATAGGTATAGATACAATAAATGTCAATAATTATCAGTTTCTAGTACAAGTCTTTGCACATATTAGGTGTTTAATAAATACTTGTTGAATTCAATGGAATTGAATCATTGTCATGGCTTTGTGGAAGGTGTCCTAGACTGGAAATCAGGAGACCAGGATTCTAAATCTAGCTCCACCACTAATAAGCCATATGACCTTGGACAAATCCATTGACCTCTTTCATCTATAAAATGAAGGAATTGGACTCACTGGCCCCCTAGGCTTCTTCCATTTCTCAGTCTATCATCATATGTTCAGTATATTGCGCCAGAGTAGCTGGAACAACTTCAGGTGCCAAAAAGATTGAATTTGCTCACTATTTTTTTAAGAGGCAGTGGAAGAAGAGGACTATGTTTTATAAGCACTCTCAACAGCCAATGTTATCTGGTTAATTAAATTTTCTGATTAATAGAGGTATAAACAAAACAGCCATTCATCAAGCATTCTGATTAACTGAAGTTTTGCTTCATTTACCTACAATCCCTGATAACAAAATTGATGCCACAGGCTTTGGTGTTTCAATTTTTTTCATGATCCTAGTAGTAGAAAATAATAAAAATCTCTAATACACATTACCTTGTTCAGCCCTCTATGATATAAGTAAGGTCCATTTCACATCAATACAGAAATGTCAAGGACCCATGATTTCAGTAGTGCTGGAACTCCTTCCACAGATGCAGGTCACACCACATCTGGAAGTCATTTGAAACTCAGTGAGGTTAAGTGACTTGGTCATGGTCACATGGGTAGTAGGTGTCAGAAGCCAGATTAGAACTCAGATCTTCCCAGATCCAATCCAGTACATTATACACTATTCTACACTGATTCTGGGGCAGTTATTACTATTCTCTTCTTACAGATGAGAAAACTGAAGTAGAGAGACAATAAAAATGACAAAATAATAATAGATAAAAGTTGGAGCTAGGACCAAAACAACTTTCTTTTAGTCTAATTCTACTCCATAACTTCCTACATTTCCCTCACGTTTTTTTTGGTTGGTTCCACTCTCTTCATTTTCAAAAGCAATTTAGAGAAATTACTTTCATAGTAGCCAAAAATTAGAAACTAAGAGGGTTTCCACCTATTGGGAAATAGCTAAACAAATTGTGGCATATGAATATAATAGAATATTATCGTACCTGATAAGAAACAGACATTTTCAGAGGAAAGTAGGAAGACCTGCCTCTATGATCTGACACAGAGAGAAGTGAGCAGAATGACGAAAGTAATTTAAACAATAATAACTTTGAAAACTTTTATAACTCTGATCAACACAATGATACAATAGACCCCCAGAGGACTGAAGATGAATTATGCCACCTACTTCTTGCCAGATAGCTGATGGACTTAAAATCCAAAATAAGACATGCATTTTTAACATGGACAATATGAGAATTTGTTTTGTTGGACTATACTTATTGTGAGGTATTTTTAATTGTTCTAAGTACATCTACTTGATCTGGAACTTAGTAAAGGGGTGATAGGAGAGAGAAATGATAAATGCTTATAAAAAATAAATTTTAAAAAGAAAAAAATGAGATTAATACATCATCACTTATTCATTTAGAGACATTTAGAAGGTCACTAAAACACCCAAATTATGTCAGATCTCTGGCTAAAATTTCAAATATTCATTCCTAATTATTGGTTCAGAAAAGATACTCAGGTAGAATTGTTGGGGGATTTTAGTAGCTAACTCAACTGGTCTCATTAATTTAGAGCACAACCTTGATATTAAAAAAACATATTCCCTATTGGGACATTCTGTATTGAATTCTCAGAGATTGACATGATGTCTTTCCCCCAATTCCTCTCTCTAAAGCATTTCAATGTGGACAATCACATAGCCAAAGGACAAAAAGAATTTGCAACTTGGAAAAGAACTCTCTCATTTCTGTGCAAGTCATTTTTTTTCTTATAAAATTACACAGTGAATTAAAGTGGGATTCTTTAAGGAGACTGGGTTCTTCCTTACAGAGGGAGCATACCCAGCAGATGCTACCTGCCTCCTTATTATTTCTGATAAATTATCAAAGTGAGGAAAGATATGCCCAAGATTTGAAGAAATGGCCCATACAGAACTTGGAGTTGGCCCTCAGGACTTAAGCATCCAAACTGATTCGTGATAGAGCAATTTTAGGGGAAGAACATGAGAAATGCATTCAGTTTCCTGGCACCATTTTGTTTCAAGTATAATCAATGTTTCAGTTGCTGTTCTCCATTTCATGTCACTCTCTTTGGTACCTGTGCATATCACATTAGCTTCAGTTTTCAAAAGATATAGGAAATCCCCAGTTCAACTCAACACCATTCAACATGCATTTTAAAGGAACCTACTATGTCCACAGTGACTTGTACACAATAAACACCTGAAAAAAGCTTGTTGCAAAGCATTGTCCTAGGCACTGAGCATACAAGGTCAAAAAAGAAACAGTCCCTGCCTTCAAGGAGTTTATGTTCTACCAAAGGTATGCAACCTGAATGATATCACTAATAAGTAAACAATTAAAAAGTAAATAATAAATAGTAATAAGTAAATACAAAATATATTAAAAATGCGTGGTGAGCAAAGCACTAAAAACTAGAATAAAGAAAGGCCTTGCATAGGAAGTGTAAGTACCCTGAGTTATGCCTTGGAGGTAGCTATTGATTCCAAGACAAGGCAATGAGGAGGGAAGGCATTCCAGGCATAGGAGTCAGTCTGCATAAAAGCATGGAAATAGAATCAAACAATATATTAAGCTCCTACTAAGTGCCAAGTATATACTACATACTGAGAGAAAGAGAGAGGGGGATAGAGGGAGGGAGAGAGGAAGGAAGGAAGGAAGAAAGAAAGGAAGGAAGGAAGGAAGGAAGGAAGGAAGGAAGGAAGGAAGGAAGGAAGGAAGGAAGGAA
>NW_020954619.1:8059626-8074794 GCF_900497805.2 Vombatus ursinus
GAAGGAAGGAAGGAAGGAAGGAAGGAAGGAAGGAAGGAAGGAAGGAAAAGGAAAAAATGAGTTTACTTTCTGATGGGGGAGATAAGTACATTGATAACACCTTGTACAATGATTAGTTCATTTTAAGCCTGGCAGGGTAGCAATATAATGGTTCCTAAAGCCTGCTGGGTTCCCTCCTCTTCAATTTTAGGGTGTTTATTTTAGATGAAAATTAAACGTTCAGTCATAATTTTCCTAAATTAAGAAAATTCCAAACACTTAGTCAAAGGTTGGACTATCTGTCTAACCTTACATTTATATCTATCTCTAGTTAATCATTGGCCTCTTTGTGGTTGAGGCAAGATTCAATTCACTGGAAATATTTGTATAACAAAACAGCAGATTATTACGCATATATAGGCATTAGGAGGGGAAGTTGTGGGGAAAGTTGACCTTCTCGGATTTCTTTCAGCCTGGGTCTCCTGCTCAGAAATGCTGGTAAAGCCAATGACTCCTTGCTATCTCCTTTCTTTGCCACAGTTCTGTCCTCCCTTTGCTCACCAAAAGTATGCTGAAAGGCCATGCTGGATCCAACCTCTCAAACCCTGACTCTATTATGAGACAGTTTTTTTCGTTTTATACAAATTCCTTAAAGTCTGACCTAGCTTCTCAAACTACGACTATGATTTGTCTGAGGTCTATAGACCCTGTTCACATTTAACTCTGATTGTGTGTATCATCAAAAAATATATACAGTATATATATCAAGTACATGTATATGTAAACATATAGAAGTGCATGTGTGTGTATATACACACATACATACACACATACACATACACATACAAACACAAAATAGGTAAATAAAGGCTACTATGGGAAAGATGGCACTAACAGGAGGAAATAGAAAGGCTTGGCACAAAAGATTGTGCCTCTATGAGGCAGAAATAAGGAGGGAGTTCATTCCAGGTATGATGGATGGCCAGTGCAAAGGCACAGAGAGATGGAGTATTGTAGGCAAGAAACAGAGAGAAGATTAATTTAGCTGAATCACAAATGTGGGAGGGAGAGTAATGTCCAGTGAAAATGGAAAGGTAGATTGGAATCAGTTTGTTTGGGTTTTAAAAGCTAAAGAGAAGAATTTTTTTTTCTAGAGGCTATTGGAAGCCACAGTAATTGGTTGAGTAGAGAAGTCAGTCACATGGTCATATCTGTGCTTAAGGAAAATTCATTTGATAGCAGTAGAACATGTATAGAATGGACTGGAATGGTGTGATATGAGGCAGGGAGAACAAATAGGAGGATGCTGCAATGATTAAGGCAAGTGTGGTATAATGTGAAAGGCACTGGATTTTGAACTAGAAGACCTGAGTTCAAGTCCTAATTCTCTTATAGGTACTTTCTAATTATGTAGTCTTCTCTGAGTCTCAGCTTATTCTTGTGTATGAGAAATTACAATACCCATTCTATTTAGCTCATAATGTTATAAGGATGACATGAGATGTCTATAATATACTTTGGAACCAAAAGTCTTTTCTACCTGTATAGTATCATTATTAATATTACTATCATTTGTACCTTGTTAATTGAGGAAGCTTACTTGGTTCTTTCCCCAAAAATATTTCTACTACAGGACACAAACTGCATGAAATGAAATCAACCAACCTCAAATCACAGAGTATAAATAATAAAATAATATTTGGCAAAGCAAATCCATCACACTTTTATCATCTCTCTATCTAGACTATTCAGAAATCTATGTTTTAGCCCTGATATTTCTCCTGAATTCTAGGATGCATTTTCAATTTTGTCCTTACCTCTCCTAAATCTTTTCTTCTCTTTCATCATGACTTCCAATCCTTCCACCCTTCAGTACTTCCCCAGCTTTCATCCTTTCTCTGATTTCACTTTCCTTTCCAATCTCTATCCTATAATCAGCCAACTCAATTTTTATACTTCTCTGTACTCTCAAACCCCTCACCCATTTGTCCTATCACTGCTCATCCCCCTGACAAACCTCAGCCCTGGATTACTGCCTCCTTTACTCCTAACTCATAGCCTGCTGAATAGAACTAGAGAGAGCCACACAACTATGCTGATTGGGATATCATAAATTCAATTTCAATTGGGCCCTCACCACACAAGAGACTCCCTTTATTCTTCTCTAATTGATTCTTTATCTCACTGCCCCAAAACATTACGCCAAACCTTCTCTCTTCGAACTTCCCACACCACCCCCTCTGTCAGCTGAGGACCTTACCTCTTATTTTACTGAGAAAATTGAGGCCATTGATGTAAGATTGTTTTTTTTTCTTTTCCCTTTATCTCAGAATCCCTTGACATCATCACCCACTCTCTCCTTTCCCTCAGTGTCTGACCACAATGTGGCTCTTCTCCTCGCCAAGGTCAGCCCCTCGACATGTGCCCTTGATTCAAACTCCTGTATTCTCCAGTAGATTGCAACCTCAAGCACTCTCTCTCTTTCTTTCTAATCTTCATTCTATATCTATTATCCCTTCTCTACTGCCTTTAAACTGCCCAAGTCTCCTGTATCCCCCAAAACTTGCTTGTTGATTAATCATCTTGTTGATTTGGTAAAATGCGACTGGTCTTCCCACCCTTTCTAATTCATCCTCCACTGTGCTGTCAGATTAGTCTTCCTAAAGTATAACTCTGATCACACTATTTGCTTGCTATTAAAAAAAAAATCCCTGTGTCTACCAAATAATACCAATTATTTGGAAATTCAAGGCCCACTACAATTTAACTCTAAAGTATATTCCCTGCTTATATCCCATTATTCTTGTTCATGAATTCTGCACTCCAATCAAACATAACCGTTCCCAAACACACCATTCATTTTTTCTGCCTTTTTACCTTCGTCTGTATTGTTCCAATCACCTGGAATGCCTTAAATAAATCTGTCTAATCCAATACTAACAGAGTCTATGAAGAACAGAGCTATGTAAATGTGGGTGTGTATTTATATATATGCTATATAGGTGTGTATGTGTAGATAGACAGATAGACAGATATGAAAGTCACCAGTTTTTCCCTAGATGAGAGACAGGGCATTTGGGAAACCTTGATTTCTTAATTACAACCTTGACACATCTTCTCCTCCTCCTTTGCAGAGGTGGGGGGTGGGGTCCATGGATGTGAAACTTTGAAGATAACATTAGGTTATTTCTGTTTTGATTAGATTTGCTAATTTTTTTGCTCTTTTTTTCCTAAAAAAAATCATTATATGGGGTGTTTATCTGGGAAGAGAGAGAGGGAGGGAAACTAGGAAATATAGGTAATTTAAAAACAAAAGATATCAATAAAAATCTATTCTTTAAAATAATAAAAAATAATAATAGCTTCAACACTCCTTTCGCTGACGCAGATCCCAAACCATCTGTGATTTCTCACCCTGTGCAATTATAGTCTATGTCTTTCTGTCTCCTCCTTAGAATCATTAGTCAATGCTGTGGAGGTTTTTCTATATTCCTTTTAATATTCATGGATACAGGTTGAGCTCTCAGGCTTTCCATCTGTTATCTCTCACTGTCACTGCATGAATGGCCCACCCCTTTTTCCAATCTTATATATCCTTCATGACGTCCTTTGTACCACTTCAGAAAATCAGAGGATTTCAGAGTTGGAAAGGGCCTCAGCAGCCTTCTAGCCCAACCCCCTCTCCCCGCAAAAAGACCTTCCTCAGGATACTCAGTAATTGATCATTCAGCCTTTGCCAGAAGAGATCCAGTGATAGACAACCTACCACCCCCTGATGCAACCCATTCTATAGCTGGATAGTTCGAGCTGCCCGGATGTGTTTCTTCACCTTAAACCTAAGTTTGTTTCTTTGAAATTTCTACCCTTTCATCTTAGTTTTACCCTCTGGTAACAAACAAAATATACCAAATCCCTCCTCCACATGATGGTGCTTTAAATACTTAAACACCGCTAACATTTATCCTTGATTCTTCTCTTCTCCAAGAAGAACATCCTCAGTTCCTCAGCCAATCTTCATGCGACATGAATGAACTCAAGGCTCTTTTGATGGCACAGTGAATAGAACGGTGTGCCTGAGGCAGAAAAACTCAAATTCCAGAGGTCAAATCTGGCTTCATATATTTGTTAGTTGTGTGACCTGGAGCAAGTCACTTAACTCTGCCTCAGTTTCCTCATCTGTCAAATGAGCTGGAGAAGGAAATGACATACCCCTCCACTATCTTTGCCAAGAAAACCCCAAATGGGGTCATGGAGAGTTAGACACAACTAAACAACAACGACAACAAGGCTCTTTACCATCCTGGCTCCCTATTTTGTACATTCTACAGCTTATCAGTGGCCTTCCTGAAGTATGGAGCTAAACCTAATACTTCAGATGCAGTCTGATCAGGGAAGAATACAATGATAATAGCATCTCTTTATTCCTAAAGCTCTACCTCATTCAATGCTGCCCAGATTTACAGTATTTTTTCTGGTTGCCATATCACACTGTTAAGTCATATCTTGTTTGCAATTCACTAAAAAAAAAAATAACTTTTTTTTCAGGCAAACATATTTAGGTATGCTTTTCCCAGGAAGTACTTGTATTGGTTTTTTTAAGCCAAAGTGTGTTGTTCAGTCATGTCCAACTCTTCATGACTCCATGGACCATAGCACGCCAGGCATCCTATCTTCCAATATTTCTTGAAGTCTGTCCAAGTTCATGTATGTTGTTTCCATGACACTATCTATACATCTCATCCTCTGCCATCCCCTTTTCCTTTTGCCTTCAATCTTCCCCAACATCAGGGTCTTTTCCAATGAATCCTGTCTTCTCATTATGTGGTCAAAGTATTTAAGCTTCAGCTTTAGCATGTGACCTTCTATTGAATAGCCTGAATTAATTTCTTTAAGTATTGACTGATTTGATCTCCTTGCTATCCAAGGGACTCTTAAAAATCTTCTCTAGCACCACAATTAAAAAATGTTGATTTTGCATCTCTCAGCTTTCCTTAGAGTCCAACTCTTTTACATTTATTTCTATTAAATTGAATCTTATTGGATTAAGCCTAAAGTTCTTGTCAGTCAAGATATTTTTGAATCCTGACTCTACCATCCATGGTGTCAGATATCCTCAGATGTGTGCTATCTACAGTTTGGTAATCATGCTATTTCTTTATCAAAATCATTGCTTAAAATGTTAAATAGCACTGAATCAAGTACTTATTCCATGATGACACTGAACCATTAATGACTAGTCTTTCTGATCTAGACATTCAACTAGCTCCAAATCCATAAATTGTGCCTTAATCTAGCATATTTCCCTTCATTTTTTCCCCACAAGAATGGCAGGTTATAAGGCACTATGTTAGGCACTGGGGAATGACCAGTAGATCATCCCTGTCCTTAAGGTGAATGCAATAAAGATACATGATGACGGACAGAAGGCAGAGCTTTCCCATTTTTATTCTGCTTTTGTCCTCTCTTCCAAGGATAATAATCTCTGAAATGGAAAGGACAAAATAAAAATAGCTTATGGAGAGTTGGCACTCAATATAGGTAAAGAGATAGTGAGAGAACACCAAACTGTCCTTTAAGAATTCAAATCATCTGACCAGATGAATTGTGTCCCAGGGTAATAGAACAACCGGTAGAAATAAGAGATGAGCTCTACCAGTGATTTTTGAAATATCACAGAGAACTGGAGAGTTGCCATAGATTTGGAGGACAAATGTTCTGAATTTTTTTTTTAAATGTGAGTGAATTTGAGTCATTGGCAAGTTTTGGGCAAATTAACTTGATTTTGATTCCTCATAAAATCCTAGAAAGTATTATTAAAGGGATGGCTAATGAATATCTAGGAAAGAAAGCACTAATAACAAAAGACTAGCATAGCATCAACAAAAAGAATTCATCCCAAACTAAATTTATTTCCATATTTTTTCTAGATTACTGATAGATCAGCAGATATAGTTACCTAGATTTTAACAAATCAATCAAGTTTCTCTCGCTACTGTGCCATGATCCTCATTAGAATACTTTGCTCTTTAAAACAAAAGTGATGCTACTGGCATGACTTGTTCTTGATGAAGCCATGATAGATTTTAGTGATCATTGCTTCCTTTCCTACCCTCTAACAGTTAACAATATAGTTTTTGTGTCTTTGTGTATGTAGACAATAGGAAATAATAGGGGACCTCTCTCTGTCACTCCAAAGCACAAGGTCCCTCAAAACTGAGCCAGCACAATGGCCCACCAAAAATTATCAAGCTGACTTGAGCTCATCTTCTTATCAGTGGTGTTCTCCTCCGAGAAACACTGTATTAGCTAAAAGCAATAACTCCTATAGTATAGCTGACACTGACTGAGAGACGCAGCTGCTCTGGATACAAGCCTTTATCCCAGGCACAAATCTTCCATGGTCACTTATATACAGGGAATGAACCACAAAGCAGAAAAGGCAGGAAGAGTCAGAGGTCCAGCTCAGGGTCATCTAGGCAGCATTGTGTCTACTGCCAAGTGTAAGCAGCTGTCAAAGCTACTGGGGTGAGGAGCAATGAGGAGCAAAGATAGCGGAGTAAAAACAGTGACTTGCTTGAGCTTTCCTTCAAATCTCTCCAAATACCTGTGAAAAATGGCTCTAAAAAAATTCTAGAGAAGTAGAACCCACAAAAAGACAGAGTGAAACAAATTTCCAGCCCAAGACAACCTAGATGGTTGATTGGAAAGGTCTATTACACCAGGCTGGGAGAGGAGCACAGTTCAGCATGGGCACACGGCAAAGCCCAGGCCTCAGCGAACCTGCAGCAGTCCCCAAGGGATTGAATCAAGGGGAGCTGTGACTGTTTCCAGACTTCTCAACCCACAAATGCCAAAGACAACTTAGAAGGACAGTAGGAAAGGTCTGTGACTGTGATGAAAGAGAAGCTCGGTTCCAGCCCCAGTGCGGCCCCGGGGCAGAGGCTGCTTCCTGAGCTTCGAGCCCACAGACAGAGGGGGAATCAAGTGGCTTATCAGAGGTGGATTGCAGGGATCTCTTTGCTGGTGCTGAGGCAGGAATCTCTTGCTTTGCCCGTGCTTGGATCTGGGTCACAGTTGGGGGCGGTGGTCCTAGAGCGAAGAGGAACACTGGCATGGTGGAGCTTGTAGTGGTGGTGGAGAGGGAATTCTCCTCACAGTCCCAAGGCAGAAAAGAGTGCTTCTGGTTACTCATAGATCAGAGCCCAGGCCAGGAAAGGAGTAAATACCTTGCCTTTGATTGTACCACCTTGGAAGAATTGAAAATTCACAAGTCCCTAGAAGTATCTCTGAAAACAGCTGCACAAAACCCCCAAAGCTTGGGACAGTACATTCTCCACACTGGAAGCAGACCCCTACCTTAACAAAGAATTTAAAACTCAAGTAATTGGCTGGGAACATGAGCAAACTGCACAAAAAAGTCAGATGATAGAATCTTTCTTTGGTGACAAAGAAGATCAAAATAGACAACCAGAAGAAGACAACAAAGTCAAAGCTCCTACATCCAAAGTCTCCAAGAAAAATAAGAATCAGTCCCAGGCCTTGGAAGAGCTCACAAAGGATTTTGAGAAGCAAGTAAGAGAAACAGAGGAAAAACTGGGAAGAGAAATGAGAGTGATACAAGAAAATCAAGAAAACAAGTCAACAGTTTGCTAAAGGAGAACCAAAAAAAAAAATATACTGAAGAAAATAACACCTTAAAAAATAGCCTGGCAAAAGAATGGCAAATGGCAAAAGAAGTCCAAAAGCCAATGAGGAGAAGAATGCCTTCAAAAGCAGAATTGGTCAAATGGAAAAGGAAGTCCAAAAGCTCACTGAAGAAGATACTTTGCAAATGGAAGCTAGTGACTTTATGAGAAATCAAAACATGCTAAAACAAAACCAAAAGAATGAAAAAAATAGAAGACAATGTGAAATATCTCCTTGGGAAAACAACTGACCTGGAAAATAGATCTAGGAGAGATAATTTAAAAAATTATTGAACTATCTGAAAGCCATGATCAAAAAAAGAACCTAGACATCATCTTTCAAGAAATTATCAAGGAAAATTGCCCTGATATTTTAGAACCAGAGGGCAAAATAGAAATTGAAAGAATCCACCCATCACCTCCTGAAAGATATTCCCAAAGGAAAACTCCTAGGAATATTGTTGCCAAATTCCAGAGTTCCCAGGTCAAGGAGAAAATATTGCAAGCAGCCAGAAAGAAACAATTCCAGTACTGTGGAAACACAATCAGGATAACACAAGATTTAGCAACTTCTACATTAAGGGACCAGAGGGTTTGGAATACAATATTCTAGAGGTCAAAGGAGATAGGATTAAAACCAAGAATCACCTATCTAGCAAAACTGAGTATAATCCTTCAGGGGAACCAATGGACATTCAGTGAAATAGAGGACTCTCAAGCATTCTTGATGAAAAGACCAGAACTGAATAGAAAATTTGACTTTCAGATACAAGACTCAAGAGAAGCATGAAGAGGTAAACAGGAAACAGAAATCATAAGGGACTTATTAAGGTTGAACTGTTTATATTCCTACATAGAAAGAAGATATTTGTAACTCATGAGATCTTTGTCAGTATTAGGGCAGTTAGAGGGAAGAAAAATTAGATAGATATTCATAATACATGCCATCTTGGGGTGGGGGGAGGGATGAGATGGGGAGAAAATTTGGAGCTCAAAATCTTGTGGAAGTGAATTTTGAAAACTAAAAACAAACAAATTAATAAAGGATCTTTTTTAAAAAAAAAAAGAATCTGTAAAAAAAAAAAAACTACTTGGGTGAGGAAGGGGGAAAGGGAACCATGGAAATTCCAAGAGAATGGTTTAAGGACTTGGGAAAGAGAAAAGAGAGAAATCTAGAGCACTCCCATAACTCCTCAAAAGTCTACTGAGTGGGTGGTTCTTTCTGCACAGTGGCAAAACCGCTTTGTAGCAGCCTCCTCCTACCTGCTACCCTCATAGGGACAGGGGTTACCACATCATCCCAAAGTGCTATATTCCTCTAGCACTAAGCGATCACCCCAACCCACCAGAAATAACACAAGGGTGGTAGGGGTGGGGAGTGTCTGATATTTACCTCTGTTATATATAAATGTATATGAAATATATTCCATGTATTTTATTTTGTTTATATATTTGTTTATATTTAATCATGTGTATGTGTGATATGTATTGTACATATACACATTAAATGTATTTCATATGCTTATGTATTATTACATATATATGTATGCATACATATCACTGAGAGGCAGTGTTGTCTAACAAAGAGAGGACTAGTCTTGGAGTTAGGAAAACCCGAGTTCAAGGTCTACATGTGATATATACTAGCCAGATGACCTAGATCAAGTCACTTAATGTATCAGTGCTCCTGGCAACTCTCTGAAATTAGAAATTATAGACAAGTTGCCAATCTGCAGTAGTGCAAGGTATTTCTACACAGGGAGATCCCTACACAGTTGAAACACAGACAAGCTATCGATATAAATGTAGATTTAGACACATAGATACACATATATATACATGCATAACCTTATTTAATCCTAGTGCTATAGATTTAGACATATATACACATGCATACATACATAGCCTTATTTCAGCAATCTATGATACTTAAATTTGTGAATTTAATTTTACTCAGTTGAATCAATCATTTATTAAGCAAGGTCCTATGCAAGATGCTGGGTGAAATTTTTTAATCATGTGATCTATTGTTAAAAGGACCATGGAGATCATCTGGGCCAACTCCACATGGGTTGTTTATCATGGTATTATTGCAAAATAACATTAGCCAGAACAGTATAATGCAGCATAGACTTGTAACATTTCACCTTTCTGTTGTAAAGCTTGGGTCCCAGCACTGTATATATGAATGAAGTCTTTCTCCTGCTTCCTTCTGTGCCCAGTATCAGGTGAATACAGCCATCATTATGCTGCTATCACTAACAGTTTGCTATTATTCCCACAGGATTGTCTATTTCGGAGGGTGGCACTGGGGCTATCTTAGGAAGATGTTAAAATGAAGACTGAACTACCCTCTCAGAAAAAAAAAAAACTCTAAAAGCATCTTTGCCCAGATGAAAAGTCCATTTCTCTGTTCCCTATAAACAGCCTGGAGCATCACTGCTAGATCAAACCCACTTATATGTTGGAGCTATTGTTGTTGTTCATAGCTGGGTTAGCTCTAACAGTTTCCAAAGAATGTTCTCTGCTTGTTAGGGGGTCTAATTTTTCCCTACCAAGTTCTCTACAGTGAGATCAATATGACTTAAAGTGTTTGAATAGGGATAAGAATGTCCGCATATTAGACTGAATCTTTTTAAAATTATATCTTAAAAATTCTATATTGTTTTCTGGCTTTTAAATCATTTTGCTTATTTCACAGGTAGCAGCATGATGGACAACAAAAAGCTCTGGGCTGTGAATGAACCTGAGTTCTCGGCTTAGCTCTGCCACTAACTTGATGACTGAACTTGGACAACTCATTTCTCTTCTTTGAAGCTCAGTTTCCTCCTCTGTAAAAAAAAAAGGGGGGGTGGAGAATGATATAGGGTAGGGTTTGAGTTTGATGATTTCCAAGGTTCTTTCTACTCTGACATTCCGTGATTTTAAGGTAAGTTAGCTAGTTGGAGCAGAATGAGTGACCTCTGCACCTGAAAGGAATCCCTTGGTTTGCCTTCAGTCTGCAAAACAGTTCATTGTGCTTGTGAAGCTCTTTCTCAGCCCCATGTCATAATGTTCCTGTAGACATGAATAACTGTAGCCAGGCTATTGCAAGCCCAAAGCCACATTCTGATTTTTTTTTTTTTTGTGAGAGAAGAAAACCATGCACAGCAAACATATATATTAGAGCTTAAAAAAAATTCACAATATTTTTCTTTAAGTGTCTAGAAGCCAAGACAAATACAAGACTAATTTTTTCTTTGTTTAAAAAAATCCAAATTGAAGTTCTGGAAAGCAATCTTAGAAGTTATCTAGCGCCATCTCCCATCCCATACTAGAAGCTTCTTGGCATGTTCCTAACAAATGGTCATCCAAATTTTGGAAGTTCCCAGTGATAGGGAAGCACAAAACAGTCTGTTCTATCTTCAGACAGCTTGGTGGGTACAGGGGAAAGAGCGCTGAGTCTGTAGTCAGGAAGAGTTGAGTTCAGATACATTCAGACTGTGAGACCCTGGGCAAGTAGCAATCTTTTTCTGCCTCAGTTTCCTCGATTGTAAAATGGGGATAATAAAGCAGCTACCTCTCAGGGTTTTTGTGAAGATCAAATGAGAATTTTAAAAGAGCTAAGCACAGTATCTAACACACAGTAGTGTTTAATAAATGCTTGTTCCCCTTCTCTCCTCCCTCTTCAGAAAGCTCCAGATTTAGAAAGTCTTTCTCATTTTAAGTGTAAATTTTCCATCCATTAGTTGGAAGTTTGCCCTTTAAAGCAATGCAGAACAAAATTACTCCTTATTCTTTATTCATTTGCCCACTGGAAAAATGGAGACTAGTGAGGGGAACATCATGAAGGGTAGACCTAGAACATTTCATTCATCTGCTCGCTCACATGAGCCAGACTATAGTTCAGCAAATCTATTGTTTGTAAAAATAACAATAATAATAATAAATACATAAATAAAAGATGTGTTAATTACAGCATTTATTAACATAGGCAGCATGATGGTGGAGAGAGTGCTGGACATGCACCCAGCAAGATCTGGGTTCCAATCTCTTCTCTGGAACTCCCTAACTGTATAACTCTGGGCAAGTCAAACTCTCTGGTCTTCATTTCTTTATCTGCAATATAAGGATAATAATAGCTTCTTTAGCCACCTCATAGAGTTGTTCTGAGGTGAAGTCAGCAATGAAAAGTGCTTTTGCACCTTAACTCACCATACAAATGTCAGTTATTATTATTCTGTACAAAGCACTGGCAGCCTTTCAAATCAGAGTTCATGGGACTCAACATTCATTGAATGGCTATTCATAGGATCATAGATATAGAGGTACAAGGGACCGCTACACTATCTACTCCCACCCCCTCATTTTACAGATAAGAGAACTAAAGTCCAGGGACATGCCCAGGAACATACAGGTACTCAGTATCACAGGTAGAAATTCACCTAGGTCCTCTGACTCCAGAGCCGTTTCCTTGCACCGGACTGCCTCCCTGTGGCCAGCACCGGGATAGCCTTTGAAGGACAAAAAAAATGAATCCATTTGGGATAAGGAGAGAAGGCAAAGTCTCAATTTTGCCACTAACACATGGTATGACCTTGTGCAAGGCCTCAGTGTCTTCATCTGTAAAATTAGGAGGTTGGACTAGTCCTCTATGTTTCCTTCCAGCACTGACATTCTGTGATGCTAAGACGCAGATTCTCCAGAGATTGGTTTAGGCTGAACAAAAACTATTTTCAAATTTTGGTTCTTGCACCACCTAGTGGAGAAGTCCAATATAACACATGAAATATTGCTCATTTACTGCTGAAAGGAACCACACTGACCATGAGTCCAACTTCTTCATTTTGTAGATAAGCAAGTAAGACCCAGAGAGGAGAATTGACTTGCCTCTGTTCATAAAGATACTAAGTGGCAAAACTGGCCTTGAGCCCCAGAACCCCTGACCAAAGACCTGATATTCTTGGATAGGGCCAGGGGACCCTGAGCTAACTTTGTCTACCTTAGTGATATATTTGTGTGTTCTAAATGAGCCCTCTGTCCCAAAATCTTTCTCAACAACTCTGATAAAAATCCACTTTTAAAGATACACTACTTTGATTTTGAAAGGCAGAACTCATAAGATTTTATAGTTTAGAGGAACCTTAATGGTTCATATAGTTCCATTCCTTCTTTTTAAAGATGAGGATACCAAGGCCCAGAAAGATAAGTGATATGCCCTAGGAGCTCCCAATTAAATTAAAATATTCCATGAGCAGGGGATTAAGCCCTTATCAGTGAATATCTTGTACTGGATTAGTTAACAACCACCAAAGAGTACAATTTTGAGAATAATGGAAGATAGGCCTCTGGATAGAGCAATTAGGATAAAGGAAACAAGGGCCAACAGAGATGGGGATTCTAGGAAGGAGGGGAAAATGCTGCAAAGGGAGATGAGGTCCCAAAAAAAGCAAACTTCATGCACTTCATGAGTTTGCCAAAAGCTGACCCTGATTTTGAAGACTGGGTCTAATGGACTGCATTATTAGAATTTTTACAGTCTATTTTGTGTGCTCATTTGTACATTCTTAATTAAATATTAAAATGCACAGAAATTTCCTCTGTCCTTACCAAGTCCCCTGTCCTAGCTCCAAAGTTTCTCAGTCCCTCTTGAGTCAAATTGGACTGGCCCAAATGGTAAACCACCTGTTTTGATTTCAGCACAATATTAACTTGTAACAGCTGTGAAAACTACCACAAACCATGAAAGAAATCAATCAGAGAGAAAGTAGATGGTTTGACGAAAAATTAAAAACAAAGCAACCTCCCAACATCGAGACAATACTCTTTTGGTCATTTATACTCATATCAATCAATCAATAAGCATATAGTAAACACTTATTATTTGCCAAGAAGTGAGAATACAAAGAAAAGCCCAAATAGTCCCTGCCTTCAAGAAGCTAACATTCCAATGGGGAAAAATATGTAAATAAATATGTATATACAAGGTATATAGAGAGAAGGAAATTAATCTTAAAGGGCAAGGCTCAAAGGGCTGGGGAGAACCTGGAAATGTCTCCTGCAGAAGGTGGTATTTGAGCTGAGTCTTGAAAAAAGCCAAGAGACAGAAACGAAGAGGGAAAGCAGTCTAGGCATAAGGGACAGTCAGGGCAAAGGCAGAGGGACAGGAGATGGAGTGTCATTTGGGAGGAACAACAATCAACTTAGTATCATTTATCTTAACATGGAAGGGAGTCAAATGTAAGAAAACTGGAAGGATAAGACAGCCCAGGTTGTGAAGAGCCTAAAATGTCAAACAAAGAACTTTAAATTCGATCCTATAGGTAATAGGGAGCTATAGGAGTTAACTGAGCAGAAGAGGGGCATGGTCTGACTTGTGCGTTAGAAAAAAAAATCCCTGTGGCAGTTATGTGGAGGATGTATTCAAGTGAGAGCAAAGTCAGGGACACCAATTAGACTAAAAATAAAACAAAAATAGACTATTGCAATAGTCTATATCAGATGAAGTATGGTTTCCATGCTTGGTCACATTAGCACAGGCATATGAGCGAGGATTTCTGGAAGGCAATAGATGATCAGAAATCAAGGAGAGAGAATGTTTCTGAGGAACTAGCTCTTTCTCCCTAGATGATTCAAAGGAAAATGTTGGAGTCCTGAGCTACAGTCCTTGTAAGTTTAGACAAATTTGACCTTTATTCCCAGAGCTGAAAGCTGATAAAAATTCACATCATTTCAGGGAAGATACTTCATCTTCTTGAAAAGAAAAATATGGTGTCCTTCAGAAGGTTCCAGATAAAATGAGTTAGTAAAGTTATGGAGAGGGTTGGGAGAGGAGAGAATTAAACAAACTCTCTAATGTACCTCTAAGGATACAAAATATAGTCCATTAGGTTAGAACCCAAAGTCCATTTTATTTTAAAAGTCCATCATTTTGACTCAACTATATATTGTAAATGGCATCTTTTGAAACACGAAAATTCGAAAGCAATGAAATGAAAAGAAAAAGCTTACATGGTACCTGGAGGAAAAATGGGTTAGAAAGAAATGAAAAAACTAATGTTTATATAACATTTTAAAAAAAATTTAAGTACTTCATATGTATATGTATATATATTCATACATACATACAGAGAGAGAGAGAGAGAGATTCATTTGAGATTCACAACAAGCCAGTGAGGTTGGTCTAGAGCTGTGATTATCTTCGTTTTACAGATGAAGAAAGAGAGGTTAAGATAAGTTCAATGTCTTACCCAAGGTCACCCAGTTAATAATGTCAGATAGAGGATTCAAACCTAGGATTTAATGGCCAGAAATTCAGTGTCTTATCCATGATATCATCTTGCCATACCAAAGGAAGAACATAACTTTTGATGAGAATAGAAAATCTGCAGAATGTCCTCTGGAGAGCTTTAAGAAAGGGGAGGTAATTGGTTGCAAAGCTGATTTAAGTGCAGTCCTGCTCCAGAGGCAGGTGTATGGATAGATAGATAGATAGATAGATAGATAGATAGATAGATAGATAGAT
>NW_020954619.1:8074804-8110724 GCF_900497805.2 Vombatus ursinus
GATAGATAGATAGATAGATAGATAGATAGATAGATAGATAGATAGATAGATAGATAGATAGATAGATAGATACAGCCAGGTGTCACAGTGGAGAGAGTGGACTGGAATTGGGAAGACCTAAGTTCAAATTTGATCTCAGTAACTTACTAGCTGTGTGACTCTGGGCAAGTCACTTAATTTCTGTTTGCCTCAGTTTCCTCATATGTAAGATGGGGAAAATAATATCTATCTCCCAGAGTTTTTGCAAGGACCAAATGAGATAATAATTGTAAAGCACTTAGCACAGTGCCTGGTGTATGGCAAGCACTATATAAATGTTAGCTATTAGCTATTATTAGATGAGACGGCATTAGGAGTGTAAGAAATTTGATTCATAGGCACTTTGGAATGAAGAGCTGGGACTAAAGATTTCCATATTCTTCATATTCCACACATGTGACCCAATGAGTCCACAGAAGCTAAGCAACATAACCTATGGCATCCCTAATTATGCCTGATGTACTTGGCATTATCAGGAACCTAAGATGAGATCTCTGCTTGTTTACCAGATACAGGACACAAGGAGTCAGCATGGTCAGGTGAAAAATCTTACTTTTACCAATCTTATGTCATCCATGAGTGTCCTTATATTAGACCAGAGCAGTAGAGAAGGGATGGCAACAATCCAGAACCAGGAGACAAATATGAAAACCATCAAATTTAATTTATGTCAGATATATATGTCTCTGGTGCATGGTTGTCACAATAAACTAAGCAGGAGGATGAATGAAAAATTGTAGAATCTGAAAATTACTTCTGGGATATCTAGAATTTTAAATGGAAAAGTGAGGTAGCCTTTGGTGGCATGAGAACTGAAGGGAAAAGAATCCAGTCATCATGGACTATCTTTCCTAATGACAAATTATGTAATCTCAGATGACTGAAATCATAGAGCTAGACATAACTTTCTTAGCTAGCTTTGGGTATCACGGTCAGCAGAAATCAGCTAGTTATGGAGAAATCTCTACCCCTTTCTTCTGGAAAATATAGAATCTCCCCTTATAGTCTTTGACTGATTTTCTTCAAGTGTGCTATAGCACCTTGGGAAACTCAGTTTTTCTCTACATCCTTTTTAGCTGACCACATAATTCCTGGCATCTTGAAACCAGCAGAGACCATTTAAACTTCACACTTCCTTTCTCTATATCTCTTCCTCATACACAATGTATCACCAAAGCAATATATTTATACACACATATATGATAAGAAAACCAAAACTCAACATCATGAGTTGATTTCTTCCAGCAATTTGGACAAAGATGGAAGCCAGTGGTGCAGAATCATTGATTCTGGTGTTCAATATATATTTTATGGGCAGCTAGGTGGCACAGTGGACAGACTGCCAGGCCTGGAGTCAGGAAGAGTCATCTTCCCAAGTTCAAATCTAGCTTCAGACACTGAACAATAAATAATATGTATATTATATAGTTCTGTGACCCTGAGCAAGTCATTCAACCGTGTTTGCCTTAGCTTCTTTTTCTGTAAAATGAACTGGAGAAGGAAATGACAAACAAGTCTAGTACCTTTGCCAAGAAAACCCCAAAAGGGGTCATGAAGAGTTGGATATGACTGAAAAAGACTGAACAACAAAAATGTACATATATAATACATATTATGTGTTATCTACATATTATTTGTTGTTCAGTCATTCAGTCACATCTGACTCATCATGACCCCAAGGACAATATGGTCCTTGGGGTTTTCTTGGCAAAGATACTGGAGTGGTTTGCCACCTCTTTCTCCGGTGGATTAAGGCAAACAGAGGTTAAGTAACTTGCCCAAGGTCAAAGAGCTAGTGAGTATCTGAGGCCAAATTTGAACTCAGGTCTTCCTGACTCCAGGCCCAGTGCTATATCCACTGAGCCACTTAGCTATCTCCTATACAATATACATATTATATATAATATATTATATACATATTATGTATTCTGTATGTAATATATAATATGTATATCTCACTGTTTACATAACTAAACAAGAACCTCAACATGGTTCTATTGTAAAAACTCCTATTTTTTGTTTGAAATCTGCTTCCACTCATTATAATCTACAGATTATCACAGAAGTTACAGATCACAATGGATCTACCAAACACTGGGATCAATGATCTTGCACCACTGGCTTCCATCTTTGCCCAAATTTCTGGATTACTGACTCATCATATTGAGCTTTGATTGTCTCATCCATTTGTGATCCTATGGGATTCAATCTGTTAAATTGGACAGTCCATCTAATGTCCATCATTCTCTCTTACCATCCTATGTCTTTTCCCATGACCAACTGCCCCCATACATATTCCACCCAAACCATCTGCAAATAATAATCTGAGCAAAATGAATTCTTTATCCATTTGGGTTTTTTTTC
This sequence comes from Vombatus ursinus, assembly GCF_900497805.2. Classification (NCBI taxonomy): domain Eukaryota; kingdom Metazoa; phylum Chordata; class Mammalia; order Diprotodontia; family Vombatidae; genus Vombatus; species Vombatus ursinus. Next base: position 8,077,208 of record NW_020954619.1, read on the forward strand.
TCACCTATGTGAATTGTTAGGCCCATCCCCTTTGTGTGGCCATGGATTTCACAGGGTAGGACCTAAAACATTTAGGGATCAATGATATAAAAACAATGTCATTAGCAAACGACTGAATATAAACAACCTCATACCATCTTCCATTTGCATAGTATACAGAATGTCCTACAAAACACTGGTTAACACCTTTAGACAGAATAATCTCATTGATACGATTGCCTTACTTCATATTAATCTCTCCAGCTTGTCCAAAGGACAATATAAAAGGCTTTCCCAAATATTTTGCTGAAATCTAAATATAACACATATTTATAGCATATCCTCTATTCTAGTTACTTTATCAAAAAAGGAAATGACATTGGTCTGGCATGATCTGTTTGTGATAAACATATACTGGTATTTAGTGATCATTGCTTCCCTTTCAAAGAGCAATTTCTAGGCATACTGCCTTCATGCTTATCTGCTAACAAACACAAATTGACTAGTGTAGCTTTTCCATCATCATTCATTGTCATCACCTCATTCATCCTGGGCTGTGTCCCAGTCCTTGATTTGATCTTTCTTTTGTACCCACACATATATATTTTAAAAAACTGTCACCCCATTGCCTAGCCAAAAAAAAAAAAAGCAAACGGAGAGAGAAAAAAAAGATGAAAAAAAAATTTTTGTTATTATTATTATTGTGCTTCAGTGTAGTAGATAACATGAAACTAATCCTCTTTGGGGCATGGGCTTAATGACTATATGAAGGACACATAACTAGGTCTGAGTATCATATTCTCATGACTGCTACTGGCAGATTCACTTTAATAATCCTAGTTGAGATTTAGCGACTGCAAAGCTTATAGTCTGCAGAAGGACATGTCAGCAATGTCTCATATTCTCTTCTATAGTAAGCTCCAAATAGATGCATGATATGAATACTAAAGCTTAGACCATAAAAACATTAGAAGAGAATTAGATTAGGTACCTTTTGTAGCTATGGCAAAGGTGAATGCAATCAAAAAATAAAATAAACTGGATAATTTCCATTACATGAAACTGAAAGCTTTTGTGCTAATAAAAGCAATTCAAGGGTAGGATAGGAAGTCGTCGATAGAGGGAGAAATTTTTGTATCAAATATCTCTGCTAAGGATCTCATATCCAAGATACATAGGGCACTAATATATATCATCAACCATCCAATCATTTATTATTATTAAGAGCTTATGTATGCCAGACATTGTTCTAAGTCCTGGGAATGCAAAGAAAGGTAAAAAACAGAAAATGTATATATATATATATATATATATAAGATATATATATATACATATACACATACGTATGTATTCAAATAATTCTGTCTTGCATGTGCTATAAACATATTACATATGTATATGAGAATTTATTCTAAGCATATCTAAAAAAATACAATTTACAATCAAACAAAACATTTCTCCAAATCATTAATAATAAGAGAAAGGTATATTGAAATAATTCAGAGGTTAAATCTCACACACTTGGCAAAAGAAGTAAATAGCGAATGAAATTGAATGGGGCTACAAAAAGACAGAAACACTGATAAACTGTTGGAGTTGAGAATGTTCCAGCCATTCTAGAAATCAATGTGAAACATGCTAAGAAAGAGACTAAAATGTACATACCCAAAAATCTCACTGCTGAGCATATATCTCATGGAGATCAAAGATAAGAAGGTTCTATATATGCCAAAACAGAGCAGCACTTTTTGTTCTAGAAAGAACTGAAAGCAGCTCGATAGCAAAGTACTGTAGTACCATAATATTATGCCCATTGATTGGGGAAAAGTTAAGGAAATTGTGGAACAATAATATAATGGACTGTTTATGCACTGTGAGAAATAATTAATATGAAAAACTGGGAGAAGCAGGGTTTGTATGAAAGGGTGCTTAGGGGAGTAAACAGAATTAGGAAAACTATACACAATGACTAAAATAATGGAAATGAAAAGTATAACAACAACAACAAAAACTGAATTGTCTAATTTCAACAACAAACTTATCCCCAAAGAAGAAATGAAAAAATGTGTCTCCCTCCCTTCTTTGCTGAGGTAGGGAACTATGGATGTGGATCAGTGTATATTCTGCCAGATTTAATTGATAATGTGTCGATTAGTTTTGCTGAACGGTTTTATTTTCTCCTTTTTTTTCTTACAAGGAATGGTTTGATGGGTAGGGAAATAGGGAGCAATATATTCATAAGTAAAGGTGATGTAAAAAACAAAAGACAAATAAAAACAATCTCTTGAGATGATTGGTGTGTTAGGGTGAGAGATCAGATCACTGTTGTAGTTATTGTGTGTAGTTTTCTGTTTATTTCATTCTTCATTAGGCCATGTAAATCATTCCATGCCTTTCTATATTCATCATATTAATTACTTCTAATACTACACTAATATTCCATTACATCACGTACCATAATTTGTAAAGCCAGTTTGTTCCTCAGTCAATGAGCATCTAATTCGCTGCTAATTCTTTATTACCACAAAATGTGGCAATAAAAATATTTTGGTGAATGTAGGCCTTTTCTTATCAATGACTTCCTTGGAGATATGAGCCTAAGAGGAATCTCTAGGTCAAAGAGAAAGCATATTTTGGTTCCTTTGTATAATTCCAAATCATTTTCCAAAATGGTTATACTGAGTCATAGCTCCACCAACAGTGCAGTAGTACACCTATGTTCTCATAAGCCTTCCAACAGTGACTATTCCCATCTTTTGTCTTCTTTGCCAGTTTTTAGAGTGTGAGATGAAAACTCAGGGTTGCTTTAGCCTGAATTTCACAATAGGTAAGAGCACTGGACTTAGAGTCAGGAAGACTTGAGTTTGAATCCTGCCTCAGACACTTACTGGCGTCATGACTCTGGGCCAGTCACTTAACCTCTCTATGTCTCAGGTTCTTCATCAAATGGGCATAATAATAGCACCTAGCTCAACAGGTTGTTGCAAGAATCAAATGAGATAACATGTGTAGCCCTTTGCAAACCTTAAAACACTATATGAATGGCAATTACTATTATTATTGTTGTTACTGTTATTTCACTTATTATATACCTTTCATAGCAATTTGGGGTAGGTAGGTGAAATTCTAAACTAAGCAAGGGATAGAAGAAATAAATGATAAAATAGGTAATTTTAATTACATTAAATTGCAATGCTTTTGTGGTAATAAAATTACTGTATCTAGGATCATAATAATGGTAATAATAACTAGCATTTATAGAGAGCTTTAAAGGTTTATAAAATGCTTTACATATGCTATCTCATTTCATCCTCACAGTAATCCTGTGAAGTAGGTATTGTTATTGTTCCCATTTTACAGTTGAGGAAACTGAGGCTGAAAGAGATTAAGTGACTTGATGAATTTGGAGAAGCGTGAAAAAACTTATATGAATTGATGCAAAGTGAAGTCTAGTGAACCAAGATAATATACACAATGATTTCAATAATGTAAATGGAAAAAACAATAACCAAAAAAAATCAAAACTGAATGTTGTAAAATTATAGTGGCCAAGCCTGGCACCAAAGAAATACATATAAATATACATACATATGTACATATTCATAATATATGTACATATATATCATATATGAAAAGACCTGACCCCACACATACTCCTTTGCAGATGTGGCAGTCCATGGTTATAGAACATTACATATGTCATCAAAACTTTTTCAATATATAGATTGATTTTGCAAAAAAAAATTCCTCTTTTTTATTCTTTGTTATAAAAAGATAGTTCTCTGGGAAACAGAGGAATACAGTGGGAAATGCAGGTGATATAAGAGCAAAAGACAGTAATAAAGGTCTATTTAATTTTTTTAAATAAGGTACCAATCTGCATTGGTAAAAAGTTTCCTCATTGGCAGTTTCCCTATACCAATCAAATCATAGGACTAGCCTAAAAATTAATAATAATTTCCCATAACTTTAAACTTTTTATATCCTGTGACTCTAGCTAACAATTAAACAAATGCTGGCATACTATAAAAAAAAAGATTTAGGTTTTCTTCCCAATTACTCAATAAATGCTCAATTATTGAAATGAGAAGTAAGATGACTAGAAATAGATGGATATTGCTTACCTTTTCATATATTCAAATCCCCTAAAGAAAAAAGTGATTATCACCTGGGAAATAAGCTTCTATCTAAATCTTTTGTTGAGCATCTATTTTAATGCAAAGAACTATAGTGTTCAGATACAAGCACATTTTGACTTATCCTAGAAGGACCTCTAGAGGTTTGATGAAATAACTTAGCACAGATATATTCTAGCAAGATTTCTCAGTTGGATAGGGGAAAACACAAGATAGCTATTTTCCAGAAAGTATAATTCCACTTTAATGAACCATCCTTTCTTTTTAACACATACATGCATGATAAGGAACAAAGGAACCTCACTTCAATATACAAATCCCCTAACAGAAATATAATCCTTTTTCTACCCAATAGTGGCATTTGTCTCATGGACACAGAAGGCAGAAGCCTTTCATCTGAATCTCCCCTTTGACCAATGCCCCCAAAGTCAAAGTGCTCTGTAGATATTGGCAACTTAGATTACAGTTCCTTGGACAAGAATGCCAGGATGCACCTTGCAAACAGACTCATTTGTCTTGCTCCTTATTTAATTTCTGACTTGGAAGAAGAAAGCAAAAATGATAGTTACCATGGAAGAGAGAAAAGTGAAGGTAACTGGAGTATGGATACACAATACACACACACACACACACACACATACACACACACACATGCCTTGCACACATACATATAAACAAATAACAAATCATCACCACTGTTTATCATCTGAGTGTTTCAGACTAAAGTGGGTTATATTTAAATTTGTCTTTATTTTTCTATTTCACTTTGCATGTGTAGACATGTTGTTTGTCCTTCGTTTTCGAAGATGACCAGTGGCATGATGGGGTGATGTCTTGGCTCATGTGTAAAACTAATGTAAATAAGGCAGAGTTGCACAAAGTTGTTAGACTCACTCTCTCTTCCAGAGTCACTGAAGTCCAGCGGTAAGACAACTGATGGATGACAACATCCCAGGATGCAGTGGGTGGGTGACCTTGGTGTCTTTGATGTCTGACCAAGCTACAAGCACGCCACAGTGCCTGCTTCAGTCACCTTTCTAGCCACTGGAACAAATTGTTCTCAGCCTCCCATTTTGCTGGGGGAAGTCTTCACGTGCTTCAGGTAGACATCTCCCAAAGTCACCAATGGCTTTGTGGCCCGTCAGTTACCCTCAACCTAGATTGGCCTGTCCACTGGGACAGTTTACTAGGCACTAGTGTATGGCTACTGCACATGCTGCAGTTTTTTTGGTGCTACAGGTGAGAGCTGAGTGCCGGGTAGGCACCAAAGGTGGATGAACAGCCCTGAAAAGGGCTCGGCAAACCCTGACACCAGAGGTGCTAGTTCTCCTTGAACACCCCATACACCCCTGTATAAATATAAATTAAGTCAAATCACCAAATATTAATGGTGGATATGCTATGTATATGGCATTGTGTTAAGAACAGTGTGGGAATATAAAAACACGTATAAAATCTGTACTCAAAGAGTTGAAAATTTGGTTGGGAGAATAATACATAAGCAATTAATACTAGCGTTAAGTAACAGTTCAAAACAATAATACACTCAACATTATAAAGCAGCACATGATTAATTTACCTAATAGAAAGCAATGTGGTATAGTAGTTAAGAGCACTACATCAGGAGTCTGGGCCTAAATTAAAATCTCAGCTCTTCTACTTACTACCTATGAATTTGGATTATTCATTTTCCTTTCTGGGACTCAGTTTCCTAATCTATAAAATAAGGGGACTGGCATAAGGGGATTTCTAAGATCCTTTACAGCATTAAATCCTGTGGGGAAAATATCATAGGAGTTTAGAGGGAGGAGAAATTATTGTGGATTTACTTTGGCTGGAAAGTTTTCACAAAGGAACAGAGATGTGGATTGGAACTCGAAAGATGGGTAGGATTGGTATGGGTAAATAAAGAAAAGGGGAAGGCACTAAAGCTAAGAAGAACGTTGTGAGTAAAGGCTGGAGATGGGAAGACAAGATATGTTCTAGGAACAGTGAGAAAAACAGTTGGTTTTAAGAAAGGAATGGTTGGAAATAGAGCAAGAAAAATAGGCCAAGACTAGATGATAGAGGGCTTTTAATAGGATAGTAAATTTTACAGAATCATAGAGTTTTAGGGTTGATGGAAATTCAGTGGTCATCTCTAGTCCAACTCATCCCTGAAAATGATCATTGAATTTCTGCTGGAGATTTCCAAGGAGGGGGAACCCACTAGTTCTGAAGGTACCTGATCACACTTTCACCTATTTCTAATTGTTAAGAACTTTTCCCTGGCTTCAAGCGTAAATTTGCCTCTTTGTAACTTCTACCTGCTTGTCCTGGTTTCACCCTTTGGAGTCAACCGGAATAAGCCTAATCCCTCTTCTGTGTGAAAGCCCTTAAAATACTTGAAGACAGATATCATGACCTGAGTCTTCTTTATGCTAAACATCCCCAGTTCCTTCACCCAATCCTCACATGACATGGTCTCAACACCCTTAACTACATTGGTTGCCCTTCTCTGAATTCTCTCCAAATATGAACTTTATTTCTGTTCAGATACAGTCAAAGGAAGTACGGATTTTACATTATCACCCTGAGTCCTGTTTCTTTAGAACAAGGATAAAGTACCTACTGTATTTTGTCATTTGGTGGTGGGTGCAAGGGAAGTACATATGATTCATTTTGCAGTAGTGCTGCAAAGGTATTAAAACAGTATCGTGTGGAGAGGTTACTTCAAGAGACTACAGAAAAATGAAATGCTTGAAAAATATAATGAGTGAAAGTTAAGAGTACTGAGCTCAGTACTCATATGCAGAGCAGGAAATGAAAAGAGAGTTCTCTTCCACATTATGGATAAAGTATTGTTTCCTTTCCTTTTGTGGCCTTCTATAAATTAGAGAGGGACTAATTACACTGGTGAATATTGTCACAGAAATAGTGAGAAAGAAGTGAATATTATAAAAGAATTGTGATGAATTTGTGATTTAGAATTTGGTAAATTTAAGCTTTCGCCAAGGTCATTCAAAGTAACTGGACGAAATGTCTTTGGAAGGACAATTTGTCCTAAAATAATTTTTGCAAAGGGGGAAGATAACACATACAGGGCGTCCCAAAAGCTTTAGTGCAATTGCAAGATTTAATGCAGGCTTTTGGGACAACCTATACAGAAAGTTTCTTGTCCTAAAAACCAGCTACGTAGATTTGGAGTCTTATAGAATTTATAATATAGGGAATGAATCTGTTTTATAAAGGGCAAATGTAAGTAATTACACGTTAGAGAATGTCACTGCTGGTGAAATGTTAGATTAGAGCCCAGCAAAACTCTCAAGTGCAGACCAAACCAAATTAAAGTGTAACTGAAAAATGTTTAACAAAATAAATAAAAATACAACATAGATAATATTAACTTGTGATTCTCTAAGCCAAAGTGTTGCCCCCAAGCATGTATTTCCATTTGAGTTTGACATCACTATTTTAAATGATCCAACTAAATGAGAAGCATGGTACTCTTTGTATGAAAAGTATGATTACAGAGTCACGTGGTTGAAATAAGCATAGTCTTCCATACCAACTCCACAGTACCTCTGTTCTTGTCAGCCACCTTGCTGTTCCAATACCCCTTTAGTGTTTCCTTCCTCCATTAGAATTTATGTAAGCTCCTAGAGGGCAGGAACATTCTTGCTTGCTTCTATCTGTATTCCTAGTGTTTAGCACACTGCCTGGCACATGATGAGTGCTTAATTTTGTCTTGTTGTTGTTTGTCCTTCATTTTTGAAGAGGACCAATGACATCACCTGTGGTGTCTTGACTTGCTCTTGAATTGGATTTAAGTAAGGCAGAATTGAGCAAAGTCATCAGCCTCACTCTCTCTGCCAGAGTCATCAAATTCCAATGGCTCGACAGAAGTCAAGATAGGTGATGGCCCAGGATGCAGTGGATGATTATGACATGTTCAATGTCTGACCAAGCTCCAAGCACTCCAGCTGCCTTCATGGCCCTTGGAACAAATTGTTCTCATTCACCCATTCCGCTGGGAAAAAACTTTACATGCTTGGGGTAGATATCCTCCTGACTCACCGATGGGTTTGAAGCCTGTCAGTCGCCCTCAACCTGATTTAACCCATCTGCCAAGATGGTTTTATGAGGGTGTGGCCAGTGTGAATGCTACAGCTTAATAAGTGCTCTATCAAATGAGTTGACATATGTAAACCTTTGTAAAGCTTAAAGTACTATGTGAATGCTAGTTATTGTTATTATTATTATTTGAGAAAATTATTCAACTACCCTTACGGATTTGTGCTCTAAAGAATGTCTATGTTCCCTCCGCTGATGCGGACTGGAATTCTCCAATGCTTGTCCATCCTGTGCCTCTCTTATCCGTGTCCTCCCATAATTATGCCACATCACAACTGATGATCAGGAAGTTTGGGGGCCACCATACAGCAATGTACTGGGGGTCAGTCTTGCTTTCACCTGACATCACAAGAATAACCATAGAGCAGGTAGGTTGCCCACCAGTCATTCCTAGCTCTCATCATATGACCAGTTTTGAATCATAAAATTATTTAATAATGTCCAGCATGCCAGTTATTATTATTATCATCTTATAGAGGTAGTTAGGTGGTCCAATGAATAGAATGCTGGACCTAGAGTCAAAAAGACCTAAGCTCAAATGTGGCATCAGACACTTTTTAGCTGTGTGACCCTGAACAAGTCACTTAACCTCTACCTGCCTCAGGTGGCACAGTGGATAGAGTGCCAGACCTGGAATCAGGATGACTCCTCTTCCTGAGTTCAAATATAGCCTCAGACACTTACTAGCTGTGTGACCCTGGACAAGTCATTTAACCCTGTTTGTCTCAACTTCTTTATCTGTAAAATGAGCTGAAAAGGAAATGGCAGAACACTCCAGTATCTTTGCCAAGTAAATTCCAAATGGGGTCACAAAGAGTCAGACAAAAGTGAAATGAGTGAACAACAGTCACAGTACCTAGGATGTAGTTAGCCCTATATAAATGCTAGCTATCATCATCATTATTATTAATAGTTTCTTATTTGTAATATGCTACAGCCTGTTCAAACTCATTGTGTGACTCTCTATTGCCTTCTAATTGAAATTCATTTCTAATTTTTCACACATTGGCACTTGTTCTGCAACTATGTAACACCACCAGTGGAAATTGGTATTAAAAAGATGGGCCTTAATTCTGAGAGAAGTATAAAATTATTAAAGAAGCTTTGGAATTTACCAAAGACAATCCAGCCTTAAGCTTAAGTCTGGGCCCAAAGGGCTATCCATTTGCATTGTCTGTCCAAGAAAGTGTGAAAAACTGAAGTAATGAGCCCCAGCTAACTGCATGTCATAGGGAAAACAATGAAAACTGAGTTTTCATTGAGATGGAACTCTTGGAAGAAGAAATTCTTACTTGTTCAAGTTAGCAACTTCTCTGCAATTTATAATCTTAGAGAATTGTCTAGGGTACTGAGAGTTAAATGACTTGTCCAGGGTCACAAAGCTAATATATGTTAGAGGTAGGACTTGAATCTGTATCTTCCAGATGCTGAGGCCATCTCTCCATCCAACACATACCCTACCGTGCATCTCAACAGTCATAATCTGGAACACAGGTACTCAACATACTTGACTTTTCCTGTGCAGATGGTTATATCAAATTCTTGTGAGTGGTTATGAATCTCTTTCAAAAGGATCTGCAATATTGTAGAGGAATGAAGAAAAACCTAGATTTGAGAAAGTGCTCTAAAAGAACATGCTGCAATTAAGATCCTTATACCATAGACCAAGAGAGGCTATGATATGAAGTGTTAACTGCAAACTCTGAGACAGACAGCTCTACCAACCAAACTCGCATCAGAAATCTCAAAGTGAAAGGCTGCTTCCTTTAAGACATTGTTCGATCATCTTCAGAATTAAGCCTTTCCAGATTTCCATAACTGCTAGTGCCCTCCCTTCCCTAATTACTGTATTCTTAACTACTTTGTATATATTTTATTTATTAACTTTATATTTGTGTGGCATATATTTATAATATGTACTTCTTGTGTCCACCCCTATACCCATGAATATAAGCTTCTTGCAAGAAGGAATGGTTTTGACATCACTATGTTAGAGTCAAGTTATAGCATGTCCAACTGCAGCTGATCAGACCAATACAAGCTTGGAATGCTCTACCACAGGTCAGGCACAAATAGTCCATGAGAGCATTTGGGATGGATTATCTAAATTCACATACCTCACAATTCTTTTGACCTACTTCAATTCTACTTTGCTCAAAGAACACAGCACTTTCTTTTATAAGGGCACACCATGCTGGGCAGTCTTGTGCCAGTGTCTCCAATGTCACATAATCAATTCCAAAATTCTTCAGAGAAAGTGGTAAAATGGTATGGATGATGTCTTTTGATTTGTGCATAATTAAGACATAAGTGAGGCAGAGTTTCACAAAGCTGTTGGCCTCTCTCTCTCTTCCAGAGTCATCACAGTCCAATGGCAGGACAGAGTCAAGATTACTTATGGCTCAGAATGCCTCGGACGACCTTGGTGTCTTTGATATCTGACCAAGCTCTAAGAACTCCACAGTCCCTGCTTTAGCTAACGTTAGGGCCATTGGAACAAATTCTTCTCTTCTCTCTATTCTGATGGAGGAAGTCTTCACATGCTTGGGGTAGACACCCCTTCTAACTCACCAACGGGTTTGAGACCACTTGGTTACCCTCAACCTGGTTTAGCCCATCTGTCCAAATGGTTTACTGGGGTGTGGCCACTGCCCATGCTACAGCTTCTTGGAGCCACAGGTGAGAATTAGGTGGATCAGGTAGACACCAAAGGTGGAAAGCAGACCTGAAAAGGGTTCAGCAGTCCTCGCACCAGAGGTACTAGTCTTTTCTGAACACACCCTACACCCCAGGTGTATCTCTGGCATCTAACATCATGTCTGACAAAAAGAAGGCATTTAATAAATACTTATTAAGTGATTAATTCATAAAAAGAGAAAATAAACAAAGGATTTGCCAGACCTTTCTAATAGGATACTTAGGAAACTGTCCTAACTGCAGAAACAAACAGACACTCCTGCCCACTTTCCTTAGTTAGACTTGATCTAGATTTTAGAATGTAAAAGAATCATTCATATATATGTATATGTATGTATGTATACACATATATGTATATATACACATATACACATATGTAAATCTCTATATCTATAAAATGTTCATAAATCTAACACAAATTAGGCTCATTCCTTACCCCTTCCCCAGAGCAGAGAACATGATCTCATTTGTCCACTGTCTCCTCTCTAATCTAGATGCTAGGAGAACCAAAGGAAAACACACTTACATGATAGTTTAGGTACACTTACTCCAAGAAAGAGAAAGATTATAAAAAACAAAATTAATATTCTTCAAACAAGTCCTCACTGCTTATAGCTCAGAGCTCATATAAAAGATCAGCAAGCCTAGCAGCAGCCATTGTACTAGAGATGGGATTCACACATTGAATCTTTCCCGGGCACCTGCTAGAAGTTGGCTTCTCAAAGGAACCAGCACTGTGGGAAGCTCTTGACCCAGAAGAGTTATGGGAAATTCTTCCCACCAATACTTGAGTCAAATATATGGGAAATGGTTGAACGCCCTCCCCAGAACTAGTGGAAGCTCCACTCCAACTCTCATCATGACAGCTGACAAGCCCTGGCTATTCATCAATCAGGGTCATTCCGGCCCATACTCACCAGGGTCATTCCGGCTCACGGGCTCTACTTTCCCGTGGTAGCCTCAGGCAAGTCTCCCTCTGTTCTACACATGTGACTCTCACCTGACCCCACCCATATTCTTTCAGGAGGTAGGGACAGTCAGTCACCTAACATGCAATAGAACTCTCCTCTTATGGTGTGCCATGTAGCAGTAGGACCTGAGTATCTTTCCATGGTTTCTTTAGGTTAGTTTCATCCCACACCTAGAGAATTTTTTATGAGACTGATAACTAGTAGAAAGAATAATGACATGAAACTGTGTGAAGGCAGAATTAGAGTAAGAGTTTTAGAGTAGAAAGACATGATTCTTCTCTTACTCCTTTATATATATTATGAATTCTCTTTGGGACCAATTCCAGATATGTGGAGAGAGAAAGACTTTGAAAGTTACAGGCATATAGGGGAAGCTGGCTCTTCAGACTGTTCCTGATATCTAGCTTGCCTCAGCTATACACATGGGAGGAGAGAGGATGAAAGAATGGCCATGTGGCCATTTTTACAAAGTATAAAGAGCCTCAGGATAAGTGCTGCTACTTGCTACTTGTTCCTCCCTCACCAGATTTCAGGTCCAGATAATCTATTCCACCTTCCTGGGTCTTGGCAACTCAGGGCTGCAGTAAGATGGTGGCTCTAGTGGGTAGCATGAAAGTGGCATTGGTGGCCACTTTGGCAGGTATTATTGAATTATCCCAGTTCTTGGAGATCAACACCTATCTGAAGCTATATGCCACAGACTTTCAGTGGATAGTGGCCTTCCTTCCTTTTCCCACCACCTCTTAAAGGCTTTGGCTAGTAGCCTTCAAGAAGGATACGAAAAGAATAGGAGGAAGGCCTTTCCTGTTAACTGGAAAGACTTCAAGGATAAATCTTCAACGGTCATATGAGGACCAGCTTAGTGAAGTTTGGCGAGGATAATCCACAAAAGGTTGGCCACTAGCAATGAAATATGGCCACAGAAACTCATAAAGATGGTCTCTAGTATGTGAATAGACTGCAATCTGCTTTGGTGGAGGGAGTGCCACAGCTGATGAAACCACAAATATATGAAATGAGAGTATAACCCATAATTGTGCCAAACTCAAGGTTACCAATTTTCTATTGGACATCTCAAGTTAGAATTTTCTATAGACATCTCAAACTCAATGTGTCCAAAACATATCTCACTGTCCTTCTTCCTAAGCTTTCCTCTCTTCCTAGTTGCCTATGACCATCAGAGACACCACACCATTCTCCCATTCAGCCAAGTTTACAACCTCAGTATAACCCTTAACTTTTACTTATCCCACATATGAAAGCTTTTGCCAAATCTTGTTGGTTCTACCTTCATAACATCTCAAATAGGTCCTTTCCTCTCCCCCTACCACTAGCCTAATGTGGATGTTCCTCACCTCATACCTGGACTATAACAAAGTGGCCTCCATGCCTCAAGTCTCACCCTACTCCAATCCTTCTCTACTTAGCCACCAAAGTGTTTTTTCTAAAACACAAGTCTGGCTGTTACTGTCCTACTCAATAAATTCCAATAGGTCCCTATTATCTCCAGGATAATAGATAAAGCCATTTGTTTGGCTTTTAAATTCCTTCACAACCTGGACCTTTCCTACTTTTCTATGGTCCAAATACATTGACCTACATGCAATTCCTCACACTCAAAACTCTATCTCATAATTCTGTGCCTTTTTACTGGCTATCTGACACATACACACCCTTTATATATTTTGTATGTACAGAGGTGTTTCATGTTGTCTCTTCTATTAGAATGTGTACTTCTTGGAGGCATGGACTATGTTTTGTTTGTCTTTGTGTCCCCAGTACTTAACACAGTATCCAGAATATAGCATTAAAAAATGCTTATTGACTGATTGACTGCCCCACTAGGGATTTGGGGGAATCTTTCCTTGGACAGGATCAGAGATGCTCTCTTAGTTGCGCAAGATCTCATCCCACTCATCTAAAGAACTCATTCATCCTGTGTATTTTCTAATATATTCCAATCTAAATCTAGTCTCCAATTTCTATTTTCTATTTGCTTGGATAAATGAGTTTATGAACAATTCACTATTTGTGATGATTCTTTGTGTAACTACCATTTGGTGGAAAGGTGTCAAATAGGTGGATATAAGCTAAGAACTACCCTCCACCCTTTAAGGGATGGACCAGGAAAGCTACCAGTTCTTTTGTTCTGAACCTATTGTGCCTCCAGAACAGCGATGTTCAGGGAATCAGATAACTATATTCTAGTCCAGCATCCCTCTCTCAAAGGAGAATAAAGTAGCCGGCCTTATGGCTGCTTCTGCTCTCCTCAAAGCAAGAGTCAGTTTTCGTTGGAGAATGACTGGCAAGATTAAGAGATACCTATCAGTGTCTCCCCATGAGACACATTTAGACAATCCCTGCGCACATACCTATCTTAAAGAGGCACACACAAATAACTTACACAGACATCTTCTATCAGTTCTCTGTTTCTGTTCTTGGGTAGTGAAGTTCCTGGAGAAACCAGAGGAATGTTAAGGAAGATTTCTTCTTCTACTACTACTACTACTACAACTGCTGCTGCTACTGCTACTACTACTAATAATAATAAAATAATAATAATAATGACATTTACATAGCAGTTTAAAGTTTGCAAAGCATTATGTACTTGTAAAACATATAAGGAGCCATTCTCACCATAGAATGGATAAAGGGTTCCCTTTAAATGGTGAATGTCCCTAGATTGGGGTGGGGAAGCTTCGGCCTTGAGGCCACATGTGGCCTTCTAAGTACTTGGTGAGGTCTACCTCACCTTCTATTAAGGGGATTTGTTCTGTGAAGTTTGGATTCAGTCAAAGAGCCTCACTTGAGGACCTAGAGGGCCACATGTGACCTCAAGGCCACAGGTTCCCCACCCCCTGCCCTAGATGTTCCTCTGTGCATGGGACTAGTTGGATCAAGCCTCTAATACTATAGGGCTTCCTCACTGAACTTCATGACAATTCATAAGAGATAATACCAATCCACCAAGGCAAAAATCAAGTTGATGAAGAATGTCTGTACCTAAACATGCAGTTGGAGGGGAAGCCCATTGAGTTTACTCATCTGTACACATACAGTTAGACAATGATCTAGGACCAGAACTGAATAGCAACGAGGGGACTAGATTGCAGACTAGATTGAAAAGTTAGAGTACTTTCAAATAAATATTTTTCAGCACCGATAGTCATGTAGGGATGCCATACAATTTCAAGTCATGGAACACCTCAGGCTCTGAATAATCAAAACTGGGGGTAACTTAAAGGGAAATGTAGAGCTATGTGTTGGACGTAAGTAGACTGCAGTATACTATCAATGATAAGCAGACAAGAAATGACATAAAATGTATCCCAAAGTATGATCAGGAAAAAAAATGGGCCTATTTTATATATAACAAAAAGGACAAGATAACAGGACAACCTGAGGATCAAGTAACCACTTAAGGCAGAAAGGCCTAGAGAAAGACTTCCAGTACATTAAGTAGATCTCTGTGGAAGATTTTTGGGGAAGACAGACAAGAACCATACAGGATGAGAAGGTAGGGATGTGTTGAAATCTGTACCATTTGAGGGTTTGCCCACATCAGTGAGATCATTAAGCCAATGAAGCATTAAAGTATATGATTTGTACCTCAGGTCTTTTTTGGTTAATTGTTATGGAATCAATATACTTCTGCTAACATCTTATATTTCCTCTGCTGCTTAAATTATGAGTCTTTGAACATGTAATGAGGTGAAAAAATTTACTTCCATTTGACTCAAACTCAAGGACAAACTGACTTCCAAATCTCCTTAAGTAAAGACTACTATTGCCGAAATAGAATCTTACATTCTGAAGGCCTTTCTGGGCCCCCAAGTGACTAAAATGTAAACTCTGGCAGAACAACCTTTCCTCTGATACACTTCTCAAATGTCTTATCTGATCCTATCACCTTTTGCAAATGTAATTCTTCTCATCCTTACTTTCAAAGGGCTCAGCTTTTAAATTCCTCTTTCTCTTCTGTCTCTATCTGCTCAACTTATTCCTTTCATTCAAGTCCAACTGACCTCTCTGTTGCCTTATTTTCTCCCTCTTCTGGAAAATCTTTCTTGCCATCACCTATACTTGAAATAACTATATACTTCACTTTCCATAAATCAATTCCTTCTTCTTCTTTAAAGACACACCCAATCACTTGATTCTCCTAAAGAGCCCAACTTAGACTTTATATTCATTCACTTTTATTCTCTTCTTTTTTTTTTTTTAGGCAATTGGGGTTAAGTGACTTGCCCAGGGTTGCACAACTAGTAAGTGTCAAGTGTTTGGTCTGAGACCGGATTTGAACTCAGGACTTCCTGACTTCAGGGCCCGTGCTATATCCACTGCAACACCTAGCTGCCCCACTCTTAGTCCCTTCTAAGTGCATCTGTTTCCTCCACCTTCAAATGAAGGCAGAGAGGTGGCAGCTAGGTGGCACGGTAGAGAGAGCACTGGCCCTGAAGTCAGGATGACCTGAGTTCAAAATCCAGCCTCAGATCAAACACTTGACACTTACTAGCTGTGTGACCCTGGGCAAGTCACTTAACCCCAACTGCCTAAAAGAAAAAAATGAAGGCAGAGAAAGCAAACCTTAATCTTCAAGAAAAAAGAAAAGTCATAAAAAGCATAGTCATCTATCCCTACCTTATTCTCTGAAAGCAAAAATTGTCACTTCCCTGTTCAGCTTGGCTCAACTGCTAAAGTAATCTTCACATGCTAGTTTCATCATGTCATCCTCTGACCTTTTGCTGCTTATAACAAATCAATACTCAACAACCCATCATTCAAAGCCCTCACTCCATAACATCAATCGAATTTTTCTCTACTGCATTATATCCAGATCTTCCTTGCCAGCTAAATTAATCTACTTGTGCTCTGGCCTACATCTTCCTTTTTCTCACCTCCACACTTATGCACAGGCATAACTATTTTCCTAACTTAAACTCTTACCTCATTCACCCCCTCTATTCAGGGCCTTTTTGTAATTCCTACACACTTCTGTAATGTTCTATATTGCAGTTAACTTTAATTTATATTCCCACTTAAATAGAATGACTTCTCTTCTTCCATTTCCTTATCTAAAACCTACCCAGCCTTCAAGGCATAGCTCCAGCCTCACCTCATCCATGAAGTCTTCCCTCCTGGGTCTTAGTGATTTCCCTCTCCTCTGACTTTCTATAGCCAGTCCCACATAATTAAGTACTTAATTATATGCTGCTCAAAAGTATGCTCTAATTGTTTCATGCTCGTCAGTCTCAGCTCTCCAAGTAGATAATAAGCAATTTCTATCCTCTACTGTCAGTCCACAGAAAGTATTCAATCAATATTTATTGATTAAATGGGGCATTTCAGATCATGAGATTTAGAGCTGGAATGGATTTTGAGATGACAGTTATAAGATCATAGATCTACATAGGAAAAGAAACTCAGAGGCCATCTAGTAAATCCTTTCATTTTAAGGATAAGAAAGATCCTAAGTTTCAGAGGGAGGATATGAATTCATATCCTTTGACTCCAGAGTATGACTTCTTTCCTTTGCTCCATGCTGCCTACCCCCTCAATTTTCAAATGAGGAAACTGAGATTTATGGAACCCAGAAACAAGTGACTTACCAAAGTCACATAGGTAGCAAAACCCAGTTGCAAAGTTGCAAACTCAAGTAAGCCATTAAATTCCAAACACAATGCTCTTTTACCAGTACACTTGCTTTTTTTTCACCCAGCAGATAATACTTGTAAAGCATTTAGTACAATGATAGCCTGGCAATAGTGGGAGCTTAATAAATGCTTTTCCCTCTACCCCTCTGAAAGCAAAAACTGTCACTTACATGTTCAGCTCGGCTCCTAGGCAACATCATTTTATATGAACTTAGTACAGATACCTGATTGGCTTAGCCCACTACAACTCATCCTCTTTTCTCTATACTCCACTTTAGAAGAAAAGTGCAAATCACAAGGAAACAAGCTGATAAAAGGAATTCAAGAAAAAAAGAAAAGTTTCCAGGAAATGTTCTAGATGCAGTATATTCCAGCATCTCCCACGCATATTATCCATAGAACAATACAATGAGAACCAATATTGAGAATAACAATCGGTTAACAGCATTTCAAATCCTCCACTCATATGAGGAAAACTCGGTTGTGTTCACTGAGGCAGAGAAGTTGAATCATAAGACTTAAACAACTGCTTCCTCTCAGTTAAGCAGGTCACCCCATTCAATAAACATCCTGGATAACCAAGGTTTTATTATACTGTAATAACCATCTTAAGGAAGAAGATGGATGTGAGCAGTACATGCTAAAGTCAGAAATATCGTTATCAGCAGTAGGAGTAACAGAGGAAGTGGAGGGATGCATTTCAAGATGTCATAAAAGGGAAATGATAGATCATGGTTTTAAAGTTTGAAAGAGACCTCAGGATGCCTTTCAGTCCAAAGGTCTCATTTTACAGATGAGGGAACTCTGGCCCAGGGAGGTTAAAAACATACCCAGCAATATTCAGGTAGGCAGCATCAGAGGAAGGATTTGAATGCTAGTCTTCTGGCATCAGAACCAGAGGTCTTTCTACTATACAACTCTGTGTCTTCATGGACTAATAATATAATTAAATGCTAACTGATGTTAAATGTGCCAGAGAACATAAAGTTCATGTACTAGCATTTGGTTCAGATTTTAGCATTTGGTTCCTTTATACCACCACTAATTTTTTAAAAAGGATGAAATTTTCCGTATCTGGGTTGTCACTTTCATCAGTACATAGAATGTAATCTCTCTAAAGTTCGAGATCATCTATTTTTATCTTTATATTCCCAGTGCTTAGCCAAGGGACTTATTGGGCACAAAGGTGCAAATCAGGGGTCTAAGAGTTGCCCAGAGCAGCACATGGACCTGACTATAAATTTTGTGGACTAAAAAAAATGACTGCAAAGATATTCCTTTTCCACCAACCTTTCCTTGTTCTATGGTCTTTAAAACCTAAAGCGGAATAAAAATTAATTTGCATCAAATTGCTTAACATTGTCTGTTAACCACCTCAGCAGGCTCATAGAACTGTTAGAGTCTACATCTTAGAAGAAAGCGGTATAAAACAATCTGTCTACTGAGCTATGATCCAGTTCACATTAATTTGCATGATTATAAGGATGAAAAAATATGATCAATTATCTTATTAGGGAACATTTTATTAATCAAGCTATTGTGTATTGATTTAGAAATAATATTTTCAGTCATTTTGTGTGTTCTATCTCCCCAATTACAAGCTAAACTCCTAGAAGGCAGGTATACTGTCTTCTTTCTCTAAGGCAGGAGATTCTAGGAAGTCCATGAACTTGGATGGGAAAAATTACATTGATATTTTCATGATAATTGGTTTTCTTTTTCACCATGTATGCTTTATTTTGTGCATTATTTTATTTTATGCGTTGTTTCACACATTATTATCAACATTATTCTGAGAAAGATCTACTCAGGGATATGCTGGTAAATATTTAACAATTGGTTTAAAAAAATGTATACCCAATACATTTTTAATTTACATTATTACAATTATCTCCATCACTTTCTTAAATCCAGACAATACTCTTTGACCCAGCAATACCACTTCTAGGTCTGTATCCCAAAGAGATCATAAAAATGGGGAAAAGGACCTATTTGTACAAAAAAATATTTATAGCAGCTCTTTTTTTGGTGGCAAAGAATTAGAAATTGAGGGGATGCTCATCAATTGGTGAATGACTGAACAAGTTGTAGTATATCAATGTAATGGAATACTGTTGTGCTATAAGAAATGATGAGCAGTAGGACTTCAGAAAAATCTGGAAAGATTTATATGAACTGATGCCAAGTGAAGTGAGCAGAACTAGGAGAACATTGTACACAGTAACAGCCACATTGTACAACAACTAACTTTGATACACTTAGCTCTTCTCAGCAATGCAAGCATCTAAGACAACTCAAAAAGATTCATGATGGAAAATATCCACATCCAGAAAAAGACCTTTGGAGTCTGAATGCAGATGGAAAATTTGCTCTCTTTTTTGTTGTTTTGTTTTGTTTCTTCTTTCTTGTGGTTCCTCCCATTGGTACTAATTCTTCTTTACAACAAGACTAATGCACAAATATATTTAATATATATGTATAGAGCCTATATCAGATTGCACGCCATCTTGGGGAAAATTTAAAACTCAAAATTTGATGGAAGTGAATGTTGAAAACTAAAAATAATTTAAAAAATGAAATCCTAAAAAACAGTTATCCAGAAAGGTTAAAGACTATAAAAGTTAAAGCTAAAAAAATTCTAGACAATAAATAAATCAAGCCTTGATTTTAGTTAGCCAATTTTTGAGATGCAAATGTTCACAATGATAATCTAACAATGGCTGTCTAGAAAGGTTCCAGTACATTCCTGCCCCAGACTGCCAAAGGAGTACATGACACAAAAAATTAAGAACCTCTGCTCTACTCTGTTCTAAGGTAATACAACATGGTGTAGTAGAAAGAAAATACAAGTTCTTCTCAAACGGATAAGGGGTCAGAGGATCAGAATGAACAGTTCTTAAAAGAAGAAAAGACTACTAACAACCATTTTTAAAAGTCTGTTCCAAATCACTAATTATAAGAGAAATTTGAATAAAAACAACTCTAAGGTTTTATCACATATACAGAAAAATGGATGGACATAATCAGTATTGAAATATCTGCTTAAAGGCACATAGACTAAAGGCTGTTTGTGAAGCTAAAAATTTGCCCAACCACCTAGAACGTGTGGGTTATACTAAGAAAAAAATGACTAAAATATCCCTATTTTTCCCCAGAATTCTCACTCATAGGCACATATCCAATGGAAGTCACAAATAGAAGGAAAAGTCCAATGTACACCAAAGCACTTGTTGTAGTAGCCAAGAAATAATCAATGCCCATTGATCAGGGAAAGGCTAAAGAAGACTAATGCTCAAGTCCTAGTTTTCCAACTACCTCGACTTATGACTGAAGGCAAGTCATTTATTGTCTCTAAGTCTCAGTTTACTCATCTTTAAAATGTTCTAATAATATTTAGTACCACCTACCCCACAGAGCTGTTGTGAGTCAAGAGTCATGTAAATTCTAAAGCCCTCAATCCAAATGGATTTTAATGAATGTTGATGCTATAGATCATTTTTAAAATTATTTAATTAACAAAAATGCCCTTTCCTGGAATACTGCAAGGTTCCATTCGATCCTCATTTCCTAAAGACTCACTTCTCCTCTTCGATGTCCCTTAGGCTCCAACTCTTTTCTCCTCCCTTCCCCTTCCTCCCTTCCCCTCTTCTTTTCCTCTTTGCTCTTCTCTCTCACTCCCTCTCTCTCTCTCTCTCTCTCTCTCTCTCATACACACATACACACACACTATTTTGCTCTCAATAAAGGTAGAAAAAATAAATTCTAATCCCTAACATAATTTTTAAAAATTAGAAAGCCATTAAAACATGGCATATATACTTAACTTGTTTTCTTGATTTAAGGATGTAAACTAAGAAAAGCAAAAATTGTCACACATGGGACCTGACGGATTATGCTAATAATTTTTTTTCCTCTCTTCCTAGGCAGCTCTTAAGGAGGTAAGAGTACAGTAATTATCAAGTCATTCAACTGCTGCATTTTCTGATGACCCTTTGAAATTGATTCTGAGTTTCCATTCCATGCCAGCTGTTGGGCCATACTAATTCCTAATGTCCTGTTGAATTCTATTGTATTTCTCACCTGCTTCCATTCTCACAGGGCTGTCAATTCATAAAACCTCTAAGTCTTTCTTTTCAATTTTCACTTTTTTCCTTTTAATGGTCTCCCATATACTTTGATATCACAGTTATGAGTACTTTTAAAATCTTCAGGCACTCTATCCCACAGGGTGAGGATAGAGATGGTGAGCAAGTCATTCAAAAGCCTGTAAAACTCAACAAAGAAGTTTGCAGCTGTTCAAAATTCAATTAACTTTTGGTAAAAGTATGAAACAAAGTCAAATCTACCCATATAATCCTGGAAGGCAATCAACAAACATTTATTAAGCATCTACAACATGCCAGATTTTATGCTGGATACTGGAGATACAATGACAAAAATGATGGAAGTCCCTGCTCTCAAGAGGCTTCCATTCTCTCAGGAGAAACAACATGAACAGATGTAAGTAAAGGCAAATGTAGAAATATGTCAGGGACATAGTTTTATCAGTGTAATGAGGAACTGACCAAAAAGGGCTTGGGACCATGCAGATTTTAGGTGAGCCTACTTCTGGGCATGTGTAGTAGAGGACCTTGTTCTCCACTTCAGAAGATGTGTAGTTATTCTATGTCTTTTTTTTCATATCCATATACCAAATGGTGGAGGAAAGGCTTTTCACCTGGCTTCTGAGATGGAACTGAGCAGGCATGCAATAAGCCCCAACCACTTGATTTTGGTCTCTTTCCTGCATAGCTGCTTTTGAGTGAGTAGGCAACAGCTTCTTTAAACCTTTGGGTGGGAAGAGCAGCAGTGGAGAGCTCTCTCCATCTAGTTTGACATAAAGCCATGAGATCATGGCCCTATGTTGGGAATGTCCTTGTTGTATCCATTCTCTCTTCTTTGTTCAGTCATTTTTTTCAGTCACGTCTGACTCTTTGAGACCCAATTTGGGGTTTTCTTGGCAAAAATACTGGAGTGGCTTGTCTTTTCCTTCTCCAACTCATTTTAGAGATGAGAAACTGAGACAAATAGGGTTAAGTGACTTGTACAGGGTGGTCACACAGCTAGTAAGTGTCTGAGGCCAGATTTGAACTTACAAAGGTGAGTCAGGAAGACTGCCAGGACTGGTACTCTATCCACTGTGCTACCTAACTGCCCATATTCTTTCCTAGTTTAGGTAAAGGAGCATTAGACACAGAACAGACCAGATGTGGGGAACCTGTGGCCTCGTGGATACAGTCAAAGGGCCCCTAGAGGGCCACATGTGGCCTCGAGGCCACAGGTTCCCCACCCCTGGACTAGACCATAACCTCCTGAGGTTCACAAGATCAAGAGACTACCAGGGATCTAGGAATTGGAGTTCAGGCCAGAATTTATAGGCAGTTGACCCAGGGGAAGAGCAAAACCCCAAACAAACTGCTTGAGCCAGCCCAGCAATAGGAGCAGCTGATATGAACTTTGCATTGGGTAAGGGACCAGGACATCAGACTTTAAGGTTCCATTCCTATTACCTTCATGCTTCAACTGTCTAATGCCATGGAATATGGCCAATAGTTTGGTCTTTTTGAAGCTGCTATCAAAAAAAGACACTGTCCCTCTTGACGGTATGGTACTGCTATTGGGCCTCCAGTTTGGTATATTATTTTCCAACGGGTATAGGGTGTGATCAGGGATGACTAGTACAAGGAAGTACTAGTACTGGTGTGAGGGCTGCTGAATCCTTTTCAAGGCTACTTTTCACCTTTGGGTCTACCTGATTCACCCAATTCTCACCTGTGGCTTAAAGAAGCTGTAGCATGTAAAGCAACCACACCCTGGTAGATAGGCTAAAGTAGGTTTAGGGTAACCAAGGGGTCTCAAACCCATTGGTGAGTTAGGGGGGTGTCTACTCCAAGCACGTGAAAACTTCCCACAGAAGAATGGGTGGATGAGAACAATTTGTTCCAACTATCATGGAGCTGGCTGAAGTAGGCTCTGTGGCATGCTAAGAGCTTGGTTAGACTTCGAAGATGCCAAAGTCATCCACTGCATCCCAGGCCATCTTGACATTGTATTGACATTGTCTGGACTTCAGTGATACTTGAAGAGAGAGAGGCTAATGACTTCACACAACTCTGCCTCATTTATATCCAATTTATGTGCAAATCAAAAAATATCCCCCATACCATTTTACCATTTTTACCTACCTAAAAGTCCTGTGGCAACAGGCAAGTGAAGAATCAGTAGGTGCAGATACTGGGAGCTGAAGTCACAACCCTGTCCACAGGTGGCCCCAGCCACAGGGTTGTCTTCTCACTGGACTGAAGCAGCAGTGGGATTCACCAGCCTCCTGGATGTCTGAGCAGCCTTTTTGAAGGACAATACTGCTCACTTCCTGTTGTGAGGAAGGAGCTAGAAGAGGTGCCCTAAAACCTGTCTGCTTCATCCAACCCTGGCCTGCTTACCTTGTCAGGCAGGGATCCCACCTTGTGGTCAAAACACAAAAAAATGTTCAAAAACTTTTGCAAAGATGATTCCACTCACCATTGCTACATGGAATGTGTATACACTTATGCATAACATGAAATCCAATAGATCTGAAAGAAGAATAGTTCTTGTTGTGAGAGAACTCAACAGGTTTTGCATCCAAATAGCAGCCCTGAGTGAAACAAGGCTGGCAAATGAAGGCTAGCTTACCTAAGTCTGATCGGGCTACACATCTTTATGGAGTGGCTGCAGTGAAGGGGAATACCATGAAGTTGATGTATGTTGTGCAATCAAAACTATTCTAGTCAACAAGCTTGTATGCCCACCAAAAGAAGTGAACAACAAGTTCATGACAATACAATTGCCACTTGCAGGAAAATGCCATGCCACCATCATTAGTGCCTGTGCTCCCACCATGAAGAACCCTGAAGAGGTCAAAGAAAAATTTTATGAAGACGTGGAGACCCTCATTAACAATGTGTCAAAAAAGGACAAGCTTATAATTTTAGGTGACTTTAATGCAAGAGTTAGCACAAACCACCAGACTTGACCAGGAGTCCTTAGGAGGAATGGAATCAGAAACAGCAACAGCAATGGTCACTTACTACTGAAGACTTGTGTATCTCATCACCAACACAGTCTTCCATTTATGTAAATGCAATAAAACTTTGTGGGTACATCCTCACAGCAAACATTGGCATAGACTGTCATTATAGGGATGTGAGACAGAATGTGAGTGACAAAGGCGTTGTGCAGCAGAGTGAAGGACTAATCATGGAATTATCTACTCCAATCTAAATATTTGCATTCAACAAAAGCACTGGCCCCAAGGTAAGGCAACTACCTAAAGACTTTATGTCAACAGATTAGAGCACTTTTCTGAGCAGGAACAATTTCTTGCTAAGTTAGAGAGAAAACTGAGCATTGTGAGGACAGCTAGGTGGTGCAGTAGATAGAACTCTGGCCTTGGAGTCAGGAGGACCTGAGTTCAAATCCGGCCTCAGACACATGACACTTACTGACTGTGTGACCCTGGGCAAGTCACTTAACCCTGATTACCTCACCAAAAAAAGCAAGAAAAAAAAGAAAACTGAGCATTGTTGACATGGTTGGCAACAGTGGAGCAGAAAAGGAGAGGGCAGCTTTCAGAGATTTGGTGTATAGCACTGCATTTATTCATCTGGGCAAACTTCACT
Organism: Vombatus ursinus; assembly: GCF_900497805.2. NCBI lineage: Eukaryota > Metazoa > Chordata > Mammalia > Diprotodontia > Vombatidae > Vombatus > Vombatus ursinus. Next base: position 8,102,458 of record NW_020954619.1, read on the forward strand.
AGCAAATCACTAGCAAACTTCAAGACTGGCTTGATGACAATGATGGGGAAATTCAGAAGCTGCTAAATGAAAAATAAGAACTCCATAAGGTTTACCTGTTCATCCATCTCTAAGACGGATGCACCTAACTCCATCAAAAGTAAAGTACAAGTAAAGCCTAGAGAGATACAGGATTCTTAGCTTAGTAAGAAGGCAGGTTAAATTCAGTTTTATGCTGATAGTAACAATCCAAAGCACTTTAATGATGCCCTGACAGCTATGTGTGGGCCAAAGACCTGTGGTGCATCTCTACTACTCAGTCCTGATGGAGCCACATTGATTAGCGTTAAGGACAAGATCCTAGAGAGATATGCTGAACCGTTCCTAGTGTGCTCAACAGACTGTCCATAAATCAAGGCTGAAGCCATAGACCATTTACCTCAGGTTGAAGTCACTCCCTCTCTGGCTGAAATTCCAAATGAAGAGGAGATTTTGAATGCCATTAGGCTCCTCTCCTGTGTCAAAGCGCCTGGTGCTGATTCTATTCCAGCTGAGATTTACAAGGCAGGGGGTCCACTGCTCATACAAAAGCTGACTGGAATTTTCCAGGTTATATGGCAAGACAAAGTTATCCCCCAGGAGTTCAAGGCTGCCTCCAATGTCCATCTCTACAAAGGTAAAGAAAATAGATTGTTTTGTGACAATCACAGGGGGTCTCTCCTAGTCACTGCTGGAAAGATTCTTGCCAAAGTCCTCCTTTATAGGCTGGTCCTTCACCTGGAAAATGGGCATCTACCTGAGAGCCAGTGTGGCTTCAGAAAGGACTGAGAAACTTTCAATATGGTGTTTACTGCCCAACAACTCCAGATGAAATGCCCGGAATGGAACAGAGGTCTGTACGGTCTTTGATCTGACCAAGGCCTTTGATACTGTTAGTCGTGAGGGCTTGTGGGAAATTATGTCAAAATTTGGTTGCTGGGAGAAGTTCATTAGTATTGTACATCAGTTTCATGATGGCATGCTTACCCAAGTTCTGGATAATGGATAATACTCTCTCACTTTCCCAGTCACCAACAGAGTAAAGCAAGGCTGCGTGCTTGCTCCCATGCTTTTTAGCATGATGTTTTCAGCAAGGTTGTCAGATGCCTTCAATGAGGATAAAAGTAGCATCAGGATCAGCTACCATGCTGAGAATAAATCATTTAACTTGAAAAGGCTATAAGCCAAGACTGAAGTGAAGGGAAAGTTTATGCATGACTTCTTGTTCACAGATGTTTGTGTACTCAATGCAGACTCTAAAGACTGAGATACAACAAAGTATGGATTGATTCTCTGCTGCTTGTGCTAATTTTGGCCTAACAATTAACACTAGGAGAACACAGGTGTTCCACCAGCCAACACCACAACATCCATATGTGGAACCATTGGTTATAGCAAATGGAGAAATTTTGGATACCGTGGATAAGTTCACTTATGTTGGCAGTATAATTTCCAGGGATGTACACATTGATAATGAGGTTGACAGATGTATTGCCAGAGCTAGCCCAGTGTTCGGGAGGGTCTGAAGGAAAGTATGGGAAAGAAGAGGTATTAGACTACTTGCCAAACTGAAGGTCTACAGAGATGTTTTGCTGACTCATTGTTGTATGCCTGTGACCTGGACAGTCTACCTGCAACATGCCAGAAAACAGAATCGCTTCCATTTGAATGATCTTGGGACAATTCTGAAGATCACCTGGAAAGATAAGGTACTGGATGTTGAGGTCCTTTGTCAAGCTAAACTGCTAAGCATTCAAACCCTACTGCAGAGAGTGCAAGTCTGATGGGCTTCCACATTGTTTGAATGTCAAACGTATGTTTGCCTAAAAGACTACTTTATGGAGAACTCACACAAGGAAAGTGTTAACAAGGCAGTCAGAAGAAGTAATACAAACATACTCTTAAGGTCTCTCTAAAGAACTTTGGAATTGATTTCATAACTTGGGAGACACTGGCAAAGGACTACCCAGCATGACGTGCCTGTGTTAAAGGAGGCACTATGTTGTGTGAATGAAGCAGAATTGTAGTAGCTCAAAAGAAACGTGAGATGCATAAATTTAGAGCCATCTCCACTCCAAATGTTCATGTGCACTATTTGTGCCCAACCTGTGGTAGAACCTTCTGAGCTTGTATTGGTCTGATCAGCCCCAGTTGCACACACTGTACCTTGACTCCAACACAGTGATATCATTGTGGTCCTTTTTGAGAATGAAGAACAACAACCACTTTCCAAAAATTCATATGAAGCAGTAGCCCTTCGTTTTTCTCTATCTTGGGCTATGTAAATTCCTGGGATATTTCAGATTTGTTTACTGTCTTTTAGTGAAATGAATAGTTTAGTAGGTTATAAATCATGTACCAGAACTTGGAGTTGTATATATAACGGCAAAAATAAAATGAATTCCCTTCTCCTGGGTTTTCTTACATGTTATTACTTATATTAGAAATATTACAGTTCAGCAGTTTTCTGACTTTTCTCTATAATAACACTTTTGGCAGGTAAGTAATGTAATTACATATTGGAGGTAGGGAGGGAGGAAAGGAGGGAGGGAGTGAAGAAAAGAGAAGGTCAACAAGAAGGCTGGAGAAACAACTTTCCTTCCTTTAATGCCCTAGAGTGTTTGTCTCCTCAGCATTTCCAGGCTTCTGCTGTTCCAACCTGTTTTTACATTGTTCCCCTTGGGACATTATGTTCCAGTCAAACTGGGCTACCAGGTATTCCTGACTCAGCATTCCATCCCCTGCCTCCTTACATTTCTACTTCTTGTTCCCGTGCCTTCCTCTTCTTCTTCTTTTTTTTAGGCAATTGGGGTTAAGTGACTTGCCCAGGGTCACGCAGTTAGTAAATGTCAAGTGTTTGGTCTGAGGCCGGATTTGAGCTCAGGTCCTCCTGACTTCAGGGCTGGTGCTCTATCCACTGCACCACCTAGCTGCCCCTTCCATGCCTTCTTGAACTCTGTTCAGCACTGCTAGGACTCAAATCTTTGTGCTTCTCTCCCTCCATCAAAAGCAGCCAAACCAGCCTTACATTCTGCTTCTTCAGTCCTAATCAAATTACCTAATGCTTTAAAAGTACCTACTGTATGATTGGGGCAGCTAGGTGGCACAGTGGATAGAGCACTGGGCCTGGAGTCAGGAAGACTTGAGTTCAAATCCAGTCTCAGACACTTACTAGCTGTGTAACCCAGGACAACACTTCTCTGCTTGCCTTAATCCATTGGAGAAGGAAATGTCAAACCACTTCCATATCTTTGCCAAGAAAACCCCAAATTGGGTCACGAAGAGTTGGACACAACTGAACAACAACAACACTGTATGGTAGGTATTATTAATAGATGTTGTGGGGTTCACAAACAAGTGTAGATCTTGTCCTCATGAAACTTATAATTTAATTAGGGGAGCCAAAATATGAACATATGAAAAGTTAAATTATAAGAATTAAATAAGTTCAATGACATTGTGACATTGATCTCTCTTAAGTCTTCTCTTGCTATTTGTTCCTTCTCAGTTTCCTTTGATGAATCATCCTTTTTCTCCCACCCTATAAGTATGGCAATTCTCCAAGGCTCTGGCCTGATTCTCTTCTCTCCCCACTCCTTTCCATTACAAAATTCTATAATAAAGAGCCTGCCTGGGAGTCTCAAAGACTTGAGTTCAAGTTCTTGCTCTCACAAAGACTGTGTGACCATAGGCATTCATTTAACTTCTCAGGCAACTCTTAAGATTCCACTGGAGTCTTGGAAATAATCAACACAATTATCCATGACAATCCCAAAAGTTTCATTATGAAAAATGTTATCTGCCTCCAGAGAGATCACTAATGAACTCTGAGTGTAGAATGAAGCTTGTTTTTTTTTTTCCACTTTTTAAATTTTTCTTGCTTTTTTTTTGGCAAAATGGCTAATACAAAAACATGTTTTGTATGACTTCACATGTATGATGGGTATCCTATGTTTGCCTTCTTAACAGGTTGGGAAGGTGCTGGAGGAAAGGCAGCGAATTTAAAACTCAAAATAAAAATATATAAACATTGTTTTTAAAAAGACTATACTGAGATATATTGTTTGATATTATACCCCACACTGATAAAATCATAGGTCTAGACACCATACTCTTCCCCATGAAAAAAAAAACAAGATCAAATCAACAACCTAAGAAGTACCCGTGAGCATTTCATGATTATTATTAATAATATTACTGTTATTCAATCATTTTAGTCTTATCTAACTCTTCGTGATCCCATCTGGGTTTTCTTGGGAAAATACTGGAGTTGTTTTCCATTTCCTTCTCCAACTCATTTGACAGATGAAGGAACTGAGGTAAACAGAGCCAAGTGACTTCCCCAGGGTCACATAACTAGTAAGTGTCTGAGGCTAGATTTGAACTCAGGTCTTCCTGACTCTAGGCCTGGCACTCTATCCACTGAGCCATGTAGCTAGTATTTATATAGTACTTTATGGCTGACAAAGTGCTTTATATATTTTTTTCATGTAGCCCTCTAAACCACCCTGTGAAGTAAGTATTATTATCCCTGTTTTGCAGTTGTAGAAATAGGACCAGAGTGGTAATTTGACACAGCTAGAACATGTCTGCAGTGAAATTCAAACTCGGGTCTTCGAGACTCCAAGTCCAGTGCTGCATACACTGTACCACCTAGTTGCCAAAGAATATCATTGGATTTCAGAGGAAAGAGAGATGACACTATGTTTTGTCAAACTGGATTACTGGATATAATGTGATTATTATAAACTTTTATATTGCTTGATGTTATATCTTTGATGTGATGATTATTGTTTGATATTACATGATATTGTTTGATATTCTATGATAATGGTAGGACTCCAATTTGGGGTCACTTAGGCTAAGAATAGGACTACTCATAAAAACATATAAGCAAAATGGACAATTATACTTTTCCACTGTTAACTCTGTCAACAGGGAATCACAACTTCACAAAATTTACATGAAAACTAAGTTTAACACAAGAGAAAAGAACATGCATGTGGAACCCAGAGTTCACAATTCATAAAGAAGTTTGCATTTTTATAACAATAGGACAAAGGAAGGAGGAGATACCAGAAATCTCCACCTAAAGGGGAGTGGCATGGGAGGGGTAAAAGGTGCAGTAAAGGTGGGAAAAGGACAAAACTCCTCCCAAAGGGGAGGAGCAAGGCGATGGCAAAAAGCCTCATTCTTCTCCCTTGGGGACTGCTGGCCTATGAAGATAGGCTGGTCGGCTTATCTACAAGGATCTCAGCTGCACAAGGTATTTCCCAGTCTAGTGCAGACTGACTGGCGCCTCTCTTGACTCCCAAGGAGACACAGGGAGTCCAGTTGGGAATGCAAACAACAGATTATGTCAGCTGGAGGACATCATTCTTGATACACTCAAGGCCTCCTGCATCCTCTGGGTCCAGTGTTTCTGGAAAACATGGCAACTCAAAAAGACAAGTTCAGGGACCTCTTAACAGTCCTTAACATCTCTATGTCAGGAGGATGAGACTTGCAGCTTTTTAATTGGATTAAATCTTGACCCACTGCAGGGGCCTTGAATCATCTTCCTGATATCTTAGTTAACATTAGACCCTCCCACCAGTCCGTGGTCCTGAATAAGAAACTCCCTCTACTGGAGTTTCATCTAAGCCTGCTACCAATAAGGGACCCCAAGAACTTTTCCATAACAACTGGGTTTAATAAGAAAGGCCCATTCCTACATCTGGCACTGATTATCTGTTCTCAAGCAAACCCATTTTTAGGATACATAATCTTGCCACCTGAACCCCAACTTTGAGTGTGTTCTTTCCCCAGCACTTCTCGCTCACCCTTTGCTGGGATGAGTTTCTTCCATGTGGGGGCTGACCCTCTGTCTGTTTATATTGCCATATCATGTATATATGCTTAGTTTGCCTACTTACTGGGTCACATAGCAATAAAGCTCATGATTGTATCACTTCTTGAGTTCCAATTTTCTATAAATTCCAAACCCAGTATTTGCTTTAACCATAGCCTTTAGAGGCCAAGTAAAGCATGTGAGTTATTTTATGGGATCTTAGATCTTCAACCCTCTGGGTCCTCAGGGGGGCTATGCTCACTAGCTAGTTCATGGTTGGTATTCTAAGATAAGCAAGGAAGGCTTTACAGAGAGCAGAGGACAGGATTAGGCTGGTTCTTGCAGAGCAGGTAGGACTTTGAGAGGTAGAGAATGGGAGGAACAGTCCATGGAAGTGAAAAAGCATGATCAGAAGTATGGAAGTAGTACAAGGTGTACAAAAGAAACTGAATCACAGACTCAGAATGTCTCAGAGTTGGAGAAAAGCCATCACGTACATCCCACATGTGATCTCTACAATATCATTACAAGAAATCATTCACTTAAAGACCTCTCAGGAAGGGAAACGCATCCCCTGTTGGAGGGGTCCATTTTACTTTGACGAGTCCTAATTCTTAGGAAATTTCTCTTCGTATAACTATAAATCTGCCTCCAAAACTTCCATCCATGGCTTCTAGTCCTGCTTTATGAGGCCAAATAGAAGTCGTCACTTTCATGTTAGCCATTCAAATAGTTAGCCTCCTATCACATATCCCATTTCTCTTCTTTTATATGGGGTTTTATGGGAGTAGAATTAATGCGTGGCATGAGAAAAGGTTAGATAAGGTGATGCCTTCCTCCATCACACAGAGGAAAGAATTAGTGAGAAATCATAAGCTTTGTGTCAGCTTTTGTAAGGAGTTTCAACTTAAATTTCTGCTTTGGTTTCTCCTTCTTTGGGTGCAGCTGTTCCTATGGGCTGCCTAGCACTGTGGGGCCTACCTGTCACAGCTCTATCAGGTGTGGGGGTGACCAGTAATATCCTGAACTCGCTACCTAAGGCTGTAGTGATGGTGGTGATCTCAGCCGACAGCTCACAAGCTCTAACACATTTCATTTCTTCTTTTTGCTCAAGGTTAACTGGCCCAAAAGGGGGCAAAAGAGAAGACTGAAGAAAAACATGCACAGAATCTCCAGATAGATACATTGCTACATAAACAGTAAAGAGAAGACCAAATTATAAGCACTAATGAGATACTAAGAATAACAGTAACAGTCAACAAGCATTGATTAAGCATTTACTATGTGCCAAGCACTGTGTGCAAAGAACTAGGGATACAGAGGCAAAAACATGGTCCCTGCTACAAGGAGATCATAATCTAATGGAGGAGACAACATGCAAGTAACTATGTAAGATATGTACAGTGTCATTGGAAGGTGAACTCAGAGGAAAAACAACATTTATACAGCCATTTATGGTTTGCAATGCAAAGGGCATTATATACATCATCTCATCTGATCCTTCCAAGCTATATACATGGGGACTAAATACTCCACTGGAGAACAGGAACCAGTAGTTGTGCTGCTGTCAAGGAATTAGCAAAGAGGTTGTACTAAATTGGAAAAGGTATACATACTGCTGTAATCATTTTACCAGCAAACCATCTTTCATGCAAAGCATTTACTGAGGCAGTGGCTGCAGCATGAGGGACAATCTGCATATATGATGCCCTGAACTGAATTCTTGATAGCATAAATATGGATGACTCCTCCATGTTTGTTACATTCTTTAATTACATCCTTTTTAATCTCAGCATCCCAGCCAAGTTCATCATCTGTTTGAGGGCTAAACATATTGGGAAGCTGTGTTTCAAGAATCTGAACAGAAGTGGCTGCTGGTAGAGTTATAACCTTACTCCGTTGGGAAAGTCTAGTTTGTAAATCTGCTACAGCACCAAATGCTAAGGATCTACTTTTTTGCAAAGCCTGTTGTGCTGCAGAAGGAATCTGTAAACCAGTATTTTCTGCAAGTCTTTTATTCATTGGAAATGACCAGTTGTTCCCAAGTCAATGTCCTATCCATTGCAATTCATCACAATCTAAAAATGACCTGGCTCTGAACTCTTCGTCGGTCTTACTTCTTGATTTTGGACTTTGTTAGTGCTGGGGTCTGTGCACTTCTGGGGGGAAATGTCCAGCTTGAGTTTCTGTTTCCCTCCCACCCATTCTGCTATTTCCACAGCAGGCCAAGCTCAGGTTAGGGGCCTGCAAGCTTTCAGTGTTCCCAAAGCGATGTGATCTAGGGCAAAAATCTCCTCATTGCCTTCCCTGGTCTGAGTTCTGCAAGTTCTTGTCCCAAGTTTGGACCTGCTGCCTTCTCCATTATTGGGAGTTTTAGTAGATTGAGGCTGGACTTAGTCGCTGTTAGCCCTCTGGGGGG
>NW_020954619.1:8110734-8468111 GCF_900497805.2 Vombatus ursinus
TTTTTTTTTTTTTTACCAATTTTACAAAAGCAGAAACTGAGGTCCAGAGAAGCTGACTTATCCATGGCCATAAAAGTGCAAGAGCCTTCAAACTCAGATCTTTTTACTCTAAAGTCTGTGCTCTTTCCACCATACAATGATGTGACAAATCCCCAGCTAAGACAAGGGTTTCAGGTGACCGATTGTAATACACAAGTCCATCAAGGAACCTAACCTGATATATCCCTATACCCTAGTCTCTGGCCTTACCCTTATTTCTGGAGGCATTTGAAAAGCCAGCTTGAAATAGCCTAGGCCACAAGGAGGGGGTTGAGGTCCGAGAGCTGGCTAGCCTTCCAAATACCCATGCTATAGGGAAGAAACATGGCTAGAGGCATGACCCTCTCCCTTTTATCTACTTCATGCTTTTCCTGGCAGCCTGTCTTTCCCATTGTTGTCCTCCTTCCATCCCTAGTGGGTGACAAAGTTTCAAATGAAGGGTGTGAACACACACACACACACACACACACACACACACACACTCACACACACACACTGCAGGCCCTCATCTAGGGCATTTTAAATATTTATTTATAAATATGTTTATATATAATATTTATATTTTTAAACTTCTCCCTAGTCTTTAAGCTACAAGTAGTAATAAAAGCATAAATCAAACTTTAATGTATCTGGACAAATAATAGCTATAATAGCTAACATTTGTCTAGTAATTACTGTGTATCAGGCTGAGGGCTTTACAATTATCTTATTTAATCTTCACAACAACTCTATTTAACAGAGGAGGAAACTGAGGCAAACAGAGATCAAATGACTTGCCTAGGATTACACAGTTTATAAGTGTCTCCAGGGAGATTTGAATTCAAGTCTCTGCCTCGAAGCCGAGATCTGTATCCACTTCACCACCTTGGTGCCCTACAACTCAATGTACATTTACATTGTACATAGCAATATATCAGAAGTCATTACCCATACTTTGTGAAGGAAAAATGTTTACTTCCATTACTATCAACTGGTTGTCCCCAAAGATCTAAATCATCATGAAACTTTAGTCAACAAGCATTTTCTAAGTGCTTATTATGTGCTAGGCATTGTAGCAGCAGGCAAACAATTTAAGCAAGACACTCCTTGCCCTCAAGGGTTATACATTCTAATAGGGGAGGGAGAAATAGTGTCAATGTTCAGAGTCAGGAGAGTAATAAAAAATGGCTGGCCTCAAAATGGAGATTCTGGAGGAACTCACAAATGGGAGAAGGCTGTAGGGGCAGAGGAATGTTCCAGGGTGAGAAGGCAACTTGGGCATGGTAATTTTAGAGAGTCAGAAACAGAGCCAGGAAAGGTATGAAAGTATGAATTATCCTACTCAGCCCAGGCAAGTTTGTAAGAGGGCAAATATAAGATTGTTGTTTTGAGAGGCACTTTTAGAAATGATGACAGTGGGTAGGTCACAAATGGGCAGTGGAATTACTAAGCAAAACTATATCTAAGGCTATTTTAGTTAACAAAAAAATATTTTTAAGTTTGAAGGCCAATAGTAAAAGAAAAATATGTTAACAATTTTGTTGTAAGTATGGTTACCCACATGCTTGTGTTCCCCCAGCAACCTAAGAAAAGAGCAGAACACAGAGTTTGAGTATTAGTAGACCAGACAGAGATGCTTTTGTAAAGTTTTGCTTTACTTATTATATTGGTTTCGGTTATGAAGAAGACTAGAAGGTCTGGTACCCCCTATCCATAGATATGGAAGTAAATCTGACGAATGAGATATGTCCCCACCAGACATAGAGGCTTGAAGAAACATCTTTATTATAGAGATTGCATTGTAGATTGACTTTCTCACTCCTTCCTCTGAAGCTTCCGGATTCCCTCTCATAGCCTCCAACTTTAAGCACAAAAACTTTCTCCCACATTCCTGGAATCAACTTCTATGCCTGATGCTGTCTGCCACAGTCTCTAGGACCAAATTCAACAAAAATTTGTGTCTGTGACCTTGGTATTCTTCACATTTGATGTGCTTTGGTAGAATGTGGGCAAGGAACCTGGCTGTAATCTATTAGATCCCAGAGTAAACAGCTTAAAAAACCTGAAAGCTAAGATTTTAAAAATGGAAAAATAGTGAGACTTAGAGAAACTTCCAATTTCATGCCTCCTTGCCCTTAAACTCCAGTCATTAACCTTACTCCTGGAAAAAACCTTATGACCAAAACATGGCAAAGGCCTAATCTTCTAAGTATTTCACAGGAGGTGGGTTGGCTGAATGTATGTATATCCAAGCCTTTTCCTCTAGCCTAGTCACCTCCTACCCAGGGAAATGAACTTCTCCCAGAAGTCAGCTGTAGACTATTAGGACTCACATGGGAATTGGCAATCCTCTGTGACTCACAAAACACTAGTGGCAAAGCAAAGGTTCCCATTCGAATAGTATTTTCCTCTAAATTTAGAGGAAAAAAAATCCCCATTAGAGGAAAGAAAATTATCAAAAGAAGTACAAAAATAAATATTCAATATTATATTAAGATATAGCTTGGTGGAGAAGTGTATAGAATGGTGGGCCTCTAGTCAGGAAGACCTGAACTCAATTCTAGCCTCAGATACACTCAGGCTGTGTGACCCTGAGCAAGTCACTTAACCTGTTTCCTCATCTGTAAAATGAGGATTATAACAGTCCCTATTTCCCAGCATTTTGGGGGGGGGGACAAAATGAGATGTTTATGAATTGCTTTGCAAACCTTAAAGTGCTATATAAATCTCAATGAGCTCACAATCTAATGGGAGAGACAACATACAAATAACTACGTACAAACAAGGCACAGAGAGGATAAACTGAAGGTAGTCTCAGAGGGAAGGCACCAAAATTAAGGACTGGGAAAGGCTTCTTGCAGATGATGGGACTTCAGCTGAAATTTAAAAGGAAGCTAGGGAAGCTAGGAGGTGAAAAGGAAGAGGGAGACCAACCAAAAGGCTATGGCAATAGTCTAGGAGTGAGATGATGAGAGCCTGGACCAGGCTGGTGGCAGTGTTGGAGCAAAGAAGGGGACAGAGGGGCAGCTAGGTGGCACAGTGGATAGAGCACCGGCCCTGGAGTCAGAAGGACCTGAGTTCAAATCCGGCCTCAGACACATAACACTCACTAGCTGTTGACTCTGGGCAAGTCACTTAACCCCAACTGCCTCACAAAAAAAAAAAAGAGAAAGAAAGAAAAAAAGAAGGGGTCATAGACGAGAGGTGTTAAGAAGGTAAAATTGCCAGGATTTGGCAATAGATTGAACGTGGGATGTGAAAGTGAAGAATCCAGGATGATATCTAGGTTTTGAGCCTGTGTGATTAGGAAAATGGAAGTACCTTTAAGAGTAATAGGGAAATTAAGAAGAGAGGGTTGGGGTGGGGAGAAGATATTCAGTTCCATTTTGGACATGTTGAGTTTAGGATGTCTATGCAATATCCACCTCAAGATGTCTGTAAGACAGTTGGAGATGCAAGACTAGGAGCCAGGAGAGCTGTTAGAGCTAGACAAGTAGATCTGAGAGTCATCTGCACAGAGAAGATAATTAAATCCATGGGACCTAAGATCTCCAAGTGAAGTAGTAACATTCCCCTCCCCAGGAAAGAGCCCTGGGGGACTCCCACGGTTAGTGGATATGATCTGGATGAAGATTCAGAAGACAGGCAGGAGGAAAGCCAGGATAGGGCAGTGTCAAGGAAGAGATTATCAAGGAGAAGGGGTTGATTGACAGTCAAAGACGACACAGCAGTCAAGAAGAATGAGGTTTGAGAAAAGGCCATCAGATTTGGCAATTAAGAGATCATTATTAACTTTAGAGAGAGAGCAGTATCAGTTAAATGATGAGGGTGGAAGCCAGAAGGTAAAGTGAGAGGAAGTGGAAGTATCTAATGTCAATTACTATCTCAAGGAGTATAGACACAAAAGAGAGGAGAGATATAGCACAACAGCTAACAGGGATGGATGGATGAAGAAAGGATTTTTTGAGGGAGAGAAATGGGCGAGTTTGCAGACAGTAGGAAAGCAGCCAGTAAACAAGATTAAAAGACTAGTAGTAGATGTAGGGATGATAGCAGAGAATAGGGATGATAAAATCTGCTGGAGAAGGCTGGAGAGAGCACTTGTGCATATAGAGGGGTTTGTGTTGGCAAGAAGGGTCACCTCTTTATGTGAAACAAGAGTGAAGGAAACAGTGGCAGAAGGCATCTGAGTTGTGTGAGATAAAGAGGTAGAGAGAAGAGGGAGCTCTCTGCGAAGGGCCTCAACTTTTTCAAAAGTAAGGAATGGTTCTCAGCTGAGACCTTTCTGAGAGGGAACTCGGGGATGTTTGAGGAAGGTAAAAAAAAGTTTAGAAAAGCCACTGTGGTAAGTGGAATGGTGGACTAGGGAAGTGTAAAAGGATTGCCTTCCAACACTGAAGGCCCAGTTGAGATCTACTTGTGGTGGATTCAGTTAATATGGTTTCATGACTTTCTCCAGCTTCATCTAGCAGAATGTGAGAGCAATCCAGGGCTGGGATTTGAAAGGATAAGATCATTGATGGGATAAAGGGGCAAAGGACTTGAGAAGAGAATAGTGTAGAAATGAACTGGTTCACCAAAGGGTTAAGATGGGAAAGGGAGGACAGCATACCTAGCGCACTGGGAAAGAATTAAGGGTTGGAGGGATTTGGATGTCATGGTAAAGATCAAGAATAGGGTTTGGAGTTGTAAAGTAGAGAGGTGGGATGAAAAGAGATTACGATCAGATAGAGGAATTTTAGAATTCATGAACATGGATATGGAATGCTTGTGGGTGATGGTAAGATCAAGGGTATGACTATCTCTGTATGTAGCTGGGGTTGGGTGGAATAAGTCATGAGAAATTAGAAAGATGAGGAACTGCAAAAGTGAGGTGTTGGTGGTGGGGTGGAGGGCATAAATATGTGGTGAAGTCCCCTAGTAGGAAGGCAGGAGTTAGGGAGGAAAAACTGATGCAAAAACTGAACTCATTGAGGGAGGAGAATGTCTCGGAGGTCAGTATATAACAGCCACCAGAATCTTGATTGGTGATGAATATGGATTGAATGTCAAGAAAAGGGGAAGACTACTGGGTACTGCTGGTGGAAGGAGAGCCTGAAGTGGCCAAGGAGTAATCAAAATCCCCTGCTGAGATTAGGGAGTTGGGGTGTATGAGTCTAAGTGCCATCAGTGCTGCAATGGGCAGCCATGGAAGCTGTGTCATCCAGAGGTCTCAGTGAGTGCAAGATGGAGGGAATAAGACATGAAAAAAGATTAAGATGAAATCCAGCTTGTTACCTACCAAGCACATTCCAGAGAGGAAGGGAAGGGCAGGGAGTGATGGGAATGAGGGCAATCAGTGAGGGGAACAGGATGTGAACAGTGGCCCTCTGTGGGTTCATAATCACTGGGATGGGGTGGGTATGACCAGTGGGAAGTAGGTTAATAACTGGGAATGAGTTCAGGTAGGTTATCATTGTCCACAGGAGTTTGGCCCTGAGTATAATTTTCACAGGGAATCAGGCAGCTGTGTGTGGCTGGAAAGTGGTAAAGGTAAAGAGTGCCCAGGGATGGCAAGGCATGCCCTGTGGCACCCCAGGTGGCCAGAGAGGGTGCCTGAAGCCCAATGTAGTGGCAATCATACCTGATTAAGTTTAAAAGGAAAATTTTATTTTCTTTCCTAGAGGCATTTTAATATTAGGCTTAAAAATAAGAAGATTCCTCAGTGATGGAGTGGGGTAGGAACTGAAGGCAACTGAAAAACAAAAGGTATTAACTTTATAAGTTCAAATAAAGTTTGAAAAAAATCTATACTCCAATTATTTGGGTATAACCTCCTCAAATGACACTGAGGTACCTCTCAGTCTTGATGGTTCAAGAACCTCAAAGTCATCACCCTCTTTTCATCTATCCTCCCAAAAGGTAGGAAATAGTTACTCTCTATCTAGGATCTCTAGGATGATCATTTTCTACCACCATGAAAAAAAATGAGCTATTCACTAATTTTCTTTTTCAAATACATTTTTAGTTTTTTTTTAACGATATTTCAAAGCTTCTATTAGTGATTCCAAAATAAATGTGATTAGGAAAACACAATTAAGATGTGGCCATAGAAAAAATTACAACATAGAACAAACAGATAAAGGGGGAAATCGGCCCAAAAAAAGGCATAACATTACATGTTGAACAAAAGTAAGTTTTAATTGTACAAAATGTCTCTTGCATGTTGCAGTATCCCAAATTTGTAGGGAACACTGGAGAATTTGAGTTTAAAAAAAAAGTTTACACAAAATGTTTTACTACTTTCACTATTGCCCTCAGAAAGTTCTTCAAAATTCCTGAACTGTATCTTTTAAAAAACAAAAGAAGCCATAAATAAAACCAAGTCATTGAAAGAATGTCCATAAAGCTATTTCTTGGCATATGTAATCTTCATGGCATGGGATGGTGTGATCTTAAATCCTTGTAAGGCATCTCTGGCAGCACCAGCCTGTCCATCATTTTCAAACTCCACAAAAGCAATGTCATGTCTCCCAGGTACCAACCGCACTTCTTTGAAACCAGGAAACCTTTAATTAAAAAGGAGGGGAGGGAGGGGGAAATGAGTAATGTATCTGATATTGATTATGAAAGAAACTGATTGCAAACAACTCCCTCCACACACACACAATGATAAAGGGCTCTGTGTATCTGCCCCTGAAACATACTACTCCAAACAAAAAATAAGTGTAAAATCAGTACTGCAAAAAACTCTATCTACATATAAATATGTATATGTTTGTATACATATAGAGATACACATGTATACTAAATTTTATCAAAGATTTGCCTCATGTTTTACGCATATGTATTAAGTTCAAGTGACAATCAACTGACAATCAGCAAACTAGCAAAAAACTGTTATTCTGTAATGAACAGATAGATTAAAATCATGAAATTATAATTTGCTCTATCAGGGGGTTTTCATTAGAAGCAAAGACTCATTTATTTAAAAAAAAACAACAACAAAACAAACTTACTGATTAAACAGCATAGATAACATCATTTCATTAGTCTCCTCTGGCAAGTTATTTAGGAATAAAATATAATTTGGTGGGTAGTCAGGCACCTACAAAAACAAAAAATAAATTTAGGTCGAAAGGAAAGGAATAAGTTGTAATCTTCTTTGTTATTATCTCAAACCAATAACTTCAAAGAGTCTAATAGACTATAAGTGATATTAAGAGTTCAGAGAAGAAAATATATATTATATAAACAGCTCAGAAATTCAAATTTTTACTGGTAGGAAGGGCAGCAGATTTGGTCGTACAGAAAACCCTTCTGATTTCCAAAACGTTCCTCATTAACAAAGATGATGGAATATCTTTTTTGTAGAACAGCCAGGAGACCAGTGTCACAGGACTGAAGAGTATATGGCAGAGAATAAAGTATAAGAAAACTGAAAAGGTAAGGGTGACAGACAGGAGGGGGAGGTTATAAAGGGCTCTGAATACCAAACAGAGGACTTTGTATTTTCTCTTGGAGGTGACTGGGAAACACTGGAGCTTAATGGGTGTGGGTAATGATATGGTGAAACCTATGCTTTAAGAAAATCCGCTCCGCAGTGCCAAACATGACAAGTCTGATCATATTTCCACATCACAGCCCTTCAAATGACAACTATCACGTTCCCTATATATAGTCATTAAAGATAACTATTAGGGTTTACTTATATGGAGAAGCCAGCAGTCTCAGATTCCATTTTCATCATTCAACAAATATGAGTGCCTACTGCATGCAAAGAACCACAGGGGATAAAGATGATGATAACTTCACACATTTAGATAATGCTTTCCATACATCATCTCAATTGATTCTTCATATCTCTGTGAGGTAGGCAGGGCAGATATCATCCTCATTTTACAGATGATGAAATTAAAATTAAGTCATTTATCAAAGGTCACAAAAACTTGTAAGTTAGTGGTGAACCAGGACTCAAACCCAGGTCTTTAGAATGTAAGTCTAGTGTATTTTCCACTATGCCACATTATCTGCCCAATAACCCCTATGCATCTCAAAGATGAAAAAAGCTCAAATCATAAAAGCTGGGTTCAAATCCCACCTCTGATGTTTACTACTGGTTTGGCCCTGGGCAAATCATCCTCAGTGGGCCTCAGTCTTCTTAGTTGTAAAATGAAGGGAATGTACTAAAAAGCCACTTAAGTCCCTTCTAGCTTTAAAGGTGTCAAACACAGAGTGCAGCAGAACCAGATGACATTTTAATCTAAATTTAGATTATATTTTAATTTAAATTTTATTTAACAAAATATACAACAGAATATAGATAATGTTAATATGTGGTTTTCTAAGTCAACATACAGCCCATAGAGATATATTATGTACACTTAGTGTGCCCCATTTCTATCTGAGTTTGACACCACTGCTCTGGACCACAGACTGATGATCCCAAGACAGGACTCATGCTGTAAAGGTGCTCATAATCTAACACTCCTGACTCTGACATTAACTTGACGTGGGATAAGATAATATTAACTCTATAGTTTTCTTCCCCTTTAAAAGGAAAAGTACTCTATTTCCTTTTAGAAATGTCTTTCTTCTGGGCTAACTTGCTATGTTTGGAAAAACTTTTGCCGGTCATAATATGGAATCTTCTATCTTTCTAGGATTTATCTTTGTATAGTTCTTTTTTTTAAGGATTCTATAAAGAAAGGTTACCTGAGGATTTGCAGTTGAATTTCCTTGGGTGTTAGCTGAATTTGGTGTGGTCTAACAAGAGAAACATAAAACAAGGTTACAATTTCTCATCATTACAAACAACAGGAGTTCAAATTTATAATTAGTGAAGTACTATAATAGCTTCATGAATCTATTATATTTTGCGTTCCATTAAGAATATAACTTTTGATGCCAGATCTAAAATACATAGGGATAATTTCTTTTTGTTCATGAATATAAAGGTATGGTCCTGATTTTGAAAAGCCCAGTCCTGACCTTTACAAATATTACATAAAATGAAGCTTGTAAAGTTTTAAATTTTCCAGCCAAAGTTTCAATTTTATCTTCTATTAGAAGAACAACCTTGACATAAAGAAAAGATAAGACACTTCCAGAAATAACCACCTGGATGTGACCAAGGAAAAAAACTGCATCCAGTGAAATTTGTTTCTAAAAACGCTCAATAGTTGTTTTCAGAATGATAATCTTAAGTTTTGCTGTATAACTTACATTAAATCTCTCACTAAAGTTACTTAAAACATTCACAGAAAAGGGCCTTGACTAAAGTATTTCTTCCTAACAGTAGAAGACCAGAATTTAAGAATGTCTCAAAAAACAAAGCTGCCTAACACAGTGCATTTTTTTCAATCTAGAAGGCAAAAAAAAAAAAAAAAAAAGAGGCTGAAAAAACCTTTGTTTCAAAGTAAAATTATAATATATTTTTATATGAATTTGTGTGCCTGGTCTTTTTCAGTGTTAAAAATGTCAATGATTTCCTTATATACATCATAACATAATTGGAATCATAAGAGCTTGAGACTTTAGCCACTCAGCTTGTGAGTTGGCAAAACAGATGTAAAACCAATGAAATGAAATGTTATGTAAATAATTTTGACTGACACATTTTCATGGTCAATATCTATGCAGTTGATTAGCATACCTATTTCCGAGTCTTTTACCTGCTATGACACAAATTTTATTGAATTTTCAGAATTCCAATACTTCAACATTAACAATAAACCTAAAAAAATGACTCTTCAAACACACAATAATATATAAATCATCTGAGGCAAAAGTGCTAACAAAAAAAAAAAACCAGTGAAATCTTTACATGAAAGATGATTACTCTTAGAAAGTTTTTAATGCATTTTTCTCAGCTTACCTGACCAGGCTTTTTGTTTGCAGCATTAGCAGTTACCTCCAAAGATTTAGCTTTTTTCTTCTCTTTTTTCTTTTCCTTATCAGCAAAAGTGCCACGCATTTTAGAGATTACATCAGAGTCTGTTTTTGCATACTGAATTCGCTGTTTTAATTTTTAAAAAAAGATTGAGTTTGTTATTCTAAATGTCATAAATATTTCAGACTTCTTTATGAAAATGAAGCATTGCTGATCATTTAGACACAACATTTCTAAGAAATCTATTATCACAATTAGAAAATTTTTTCTTGCCAGATAGAAGTGTCACTGTCGTTCACCATTTAAAAGGTATGTTTTAGGCTTGTATCAAATTAGTTATAGTACAAATATACTTAAAAGTAAAACTATAGCATAATCAATCAAGTATTTGTTAAATGCCAATAAGACAATCTTGGATTATCTGCACAACTTTCCTTTATGCATAAATAGCTCCTAATGGTCTCTTTAGACAACAAAACACAGAAAATCACAAAAGGTTAGAAATATATTTTTGCCTTAGGCCATTTAGTTAACATAAACAAGTTCTGTTTGCTTTGAGACATCTTTACGGCACTTAAGTATACTTTACTAAAATAAAATTCATTATCTTTTCCCCAAACCCTCTCCACTTCCTCATTATTAGAGAGGGCACCACCAACCTTCTCAAGGTCACCTAGCTCAATCTCAGTATCACTTTCAATTCCTCATTAGAACTTACCCCACAAATCAAATCCATTGCTAAATCTTGTTTTTATCCTCACAGCACCTCTTCTACAAGTCCCCTATTCTATATACACAGTCACAACTCTAGCTCATATTTCACATGGACTACTCCAGTCTTCTAATTCTCCCTGTCTTAAGTGTCTACCTGCTCCACTCTGTTTCTACTCAGCAGCCAAGGTGATTTTTATAAAGCATAGGCTTAATTATCACTCCTTCACTCAAAGAGTTTCAGTGGCTCCCTATTACCCCCAGGGTCAAACATAAAGTCTTCCTGGCATTAAAGTTCTTCATATTCTGGCCCTTTCCTGCTTTCCAAGACTTGTTAAGCCAGTACTTCCCTCCACTCTTATGTTCCAGCTACACTGACCTAATTAAAGGTCTTGGAAAATGACAGGCCACATGCTATGTCCATGTGTTTACACTGGTTGTCCCCATGGCTCTAGAATGTTGTCACCTTTCCTCTTAGGATTCCTGGTTTCTTTCAGGACTTAACTCAAATGCCACCGGCAAGAAGTTTTTCCTTGCCTCACTGGCTGCTAAAGTCTTCCCCTTTTTGGATTACCTTTATTATTCTGTATGTATCTTGCACGTACCTATGTATTGGTATGCTGCTTTCCCTATAAAAATGGATGCTCCTTGAGAGCAAGGATTGTTTTTTGCCTGTTTTTGTTTCCCCATTAAGCACCTAATGTTTGTGGACTGTTGACATTAACGAAATTAATCAAATTATTTAAATGCATAGAGAACACAGGTGCTTACTTGTTGTTGGGTTGTTTCAGTCATGCTTGACAATTTATGACCCCATTTTGGAGTTTTCTTGGCAAAGATACTGGAGTGATTTGCCATTTCCTTCTCCAGCTCATTTTACAGATGGGGAAACTGAGGCAAACAGGGTTAAGTGACCTGCCCAGGGTCACACAGCTAGTGTCTGAGGCTGCATTTGAACTCACAAAGATACCCACTGTGCCATCTAGCTGCCCTCAAGCTTCCTACTTATTTATTTACAAACTAATGTTACTCCCATTTCAGAGTGGAACAATTTCCAGTTAATAGCTATCTTTCTTGACTATAAATTACTACCTACCTATTTAAAAGCCAAGAATTCTGTCCTGGTCTGAGAGAAGCTGATGAGAAATTCTATGCTGTGGAAATGGAGTAGAAGGCAAAGATGATGCCCCAAATAATAGAATTTTTCCTTTTTCACACCAGTGTAATATCCTTGGAGGGGGTGGGGGGGGCCCCCCCTCGGGACATGGACAACCTATGGATTGGTTAGGAAGGACTTAGGAAAAGTCTAAGAAAGACTGTCACTAAACTTTATCATTAGAAATTCTCAGGGGCAGCTAGGTGGCGAAGTGGATAGAGCACCTGCTCTGAAGTCAGGAAGACCTGAGTTCAAATCCAGCCTGAGGCCCTGGGCAAGTCACTTAACCCCAATTGCCTTGAAAAAAAAAATTCTCTTAGGCTACAGTCTGAATCTGTGTTCTCAAATGACTTTTTTAATGTAAGAGTTTTCTATGTATTTCTCCTTCATTCTCCCCAAGTATCTAATAATAACAGCTAACATTTACATAGTGCATACCACATGCCAGGCACTGTGCTTAATAAGCACTTTAAAAGTATAATCACATTTGATCCTCACAACAACCATGGGAGGTAGATGTTAGTATTATTCCTATTTTACAGACAGGGAAACTGAGGCAAACAAGGGGTAAGTGACTTCCTTGTCCAGGGTCACAAAGAGAGTAAGTGTCTCAGCCCTCATTTGAACTCTGAACTTCCTAACTCCAAGCCTGCTGCTCTCTCTATTATACCATCTAGCTACTCTCAAAGTTTAAACTTCATAATATCTATCCTTACTTCCAAAACAGAGTGTGATTAAGTATTCTAGGAACTATTATCTTATTTGGATGTTCATAGTAAAAGAATGTAACACAGATAAATTGGCCTACTGTTCTTCCTCATATGAAACCATTGAATGACACTGAGAATCATAAAATATTAGAGCTGGAAGGAATCTCAAATCACTTAGCTCCATCTTCATTTTACAAATTAATAAAATGAGGCCTAGAAACCCAAGCTAGTTAGGATCAGAGCCATGCCTAGAACTCATGTCTCCTATTCTACAAAAGGCCTGGGTGGTGAGAGGTGGTTGGGATAAGTGACACACATAAAATGCAACCTGGGGATATTTAGCCCAGAGAAGTGAGGCAGGGGTAGGGAAAATGGAGGCATGTACCAAAGAAATAAGATAACTGTCTTCAAGAATTTAAAGGCATGTCATGTGGAAGAAAGTATACTTATTTTCCTTGGCCTTAGCAGGCAAAGTTAGGGATAATGGGCAGAAGTTGCTAAGAGGCAGGACAAACAACTTAACCATGAGAGATTTTAAAAGAGTAGAATGGGCTGTTTCAGGAGACAGTGGTGCAACCCTCACCAAAGAGAAAAACAAAGCTAGAAGACGCCTGTTGGATACGTAGAAGAATTTCTGTACAAGTATAGTTTGGATTAGGTGGCTTCTGAGATCCTTCTACATTCTGAGACTCTGGGGTAAGCATACTGCAGGCCAGGTAGTAAGGTATGAAGGAGAGAAAGCAAAGACCTAAAAAGCTCTGGGAAAATTTGAAAAAAGGAGATCTGGTCAAGCAGAGATGACCAGGAGAAGTTCCCCATGGCCTATAGTGAAAAAACAACTTTCAAGTCTGACATTCACATTAACAAGTAGCACAAATAATGTACTTGGTTCACTCAATTTCCAGGAAACCCACAAATGGGATGGTTTTGGCAAGAATGAATTGGAATCATTATCCATTCTGTCAGTCACAGAACAGATTTAGAGCTGGGTTAATTGGAGTCTTGTAAGTCATTTAAGTCCAACCCTGTCATTTTATAGACTAGAAGAAACAGAGAGGAATGAAGAGGTTCAGCGACTTGCCCAAGGTTACCCAGGCATCCAGTGGCAGAACTAGTATGTGAACTCTGACCCTCTGCCACCAGAGTCAGCATACCTGCTTTACCCTGCTTGCTCTTACTTGCCTGCATATCCCATCTGTTGACTAATCTAAGCATCTCCCTCACTATGACTTCTCCAACCCACCCCCTTCTTTCTATTCCCACACACACCACCTTTCTCAGGGTCTCATCCCCTTTTGCCCAGATGACTGCAATAGTCTCCTCAGTCTTCCTGCCCCCTTCTGTCTTCTCCAAGGCTGCATATCTGGCCATTGTCATCTCCTCCCCTACTCAAACTCCAGTGGCTTCTCCCTATATAAGCTCCTCTAGTTTCCTCCTACCTGATAATTACTGCCTTCCATGCACTCTATGGTCCAGTCATTCTGGTCTCTTTGTTGTTCCCCACCCATGAGGCTCCCTCTCCCTTCTTTGTGCCTCTGCAATTGCTCTCCCCTATGTCCAGAATCCTCCTTTTAAACTTCCACCTCTCAGAACCCACAATTCCTTCAAAATTCAGCTTACGTACTACCTCTTTTAGGCCTTTCTCGGTGCCCAAGCTGCTAGTGCTTCTCCTCTAAGATTACCTGGAATCTACTCTGTATGTAGCTCATATTTACCAAATGACACACCATTGTGTGTTTTCCATCAGAGCATCAGCTTCTTGAGGACAAAAAAATGCAGTCACTTTGTCTTTGTATTCCCAGGGCTTAGCAGAGCCCGGCACACAGTAGCACTTAATAAATGCTTGTTGACAGATTTTACTCAAACTAAAAACACTTGCTTCCTCAAGTTAAACCACTACCATCCCTGATCCCGGGGTTCCTAAGCATAGGGACAAGGATTCCCTTTGAGGACAGCCCTACAGTTCTGGCAAGTTACCTCTCATCTCTAGGCCTCAGCTCCTCCTCTGCCAAATGAGCAGGTTTGTTTAGATATGAGGTTCTTAACTCGAGATCCACAAACATGTTTTTAAAATATTTTGATAATTTTAATTTAACATAACTGGTTTCTTTTGTAATCCTACATTTTGCTTTATGCATTTAAAAGGAGCTAAGAGGCTTCACCAAACAGCCAAAGGTATCCATGACACAAAAAAAGGTTAAGAATCCCTGGAATAGGTGATCTTCAATTAAAAATCTTATGATCCTATGATTCTCTCACCTACAAGGAACTCATCAGCAAGTTACTATCTAAACTGTACTATGATAACTCTGACTCACAGATACAAGGGCCCAGTGGGAAGGTTCTCACAGAATTCTATTCTATTAGAAATTCTATTAGAATAGGAGACTGTGGCCATTATCTCATTCTTTATAAAAAGGACTAAATTATCTAGTTGTAAAATTGCTTTATATAACATATTAACCTCTGCTCTTAAAGCAGCCTGAAGAGCTCAATTATTTCCCCTATTTACTCAACTAAACTCATTTGAGGAAAAACAATAGCTATTGGTGACTATTTTCTTTAGGGTAAATTACATCACAAACTAGCATCCAAAACCATGTCTCAAGCACAAAAGTTTCAATCTCAAATAAAGATAATCTCAAGCATATGTAAATCTATAATACTAACTTTAAGATCACAGAACATTAAATTTATCTAAAGCTAAAATCTTAGAGGCCAGTCATCTAGTTCTGCAATCTCATTCTGAAGATGAGGAATTGAAGTAACAAAGAAAAGTGACTTGCCTAATCATACAGCTATTACATGTGTCCAGAGGTGGCATTCATTCCCAGGTCTACCTGAATCTAGGTTGAGCATTTTTATCTGGTACCTTATGCTACTTCTTCATAGAGAAAAATGAAAAAATAAAAAGGATACTAGCTGGAAAAACTTACCATCGGTTTACCATAAAACGGAAAGCCTTGTAACTGTCTCAAAGCGTTTGTAGATGAGCCAAGTTCTTTAAATATAACAAAAGCTTGCCCTCTCATCTTCATAGTCTTTAAAGCCACAATATCCACTACATGGCCAAACTGAGAAAAGAGTGCATACAATGATCTCTTCAGTTCTATGCAAAATTAGAAGAGAAACAAGTTAACTATAAATGAAAAAAGTATGTTGCAAAAATCTAACAACATTACATACTCCTTGTGTTACCCCTATTCTCTATTCCAGGCAAAAGAATTTAAGCTCTGAAGATCTAATTTTGCTTTAGAGCTTTTGCTCATTTTTTGGCTACACTGCCAATTAAGACTCTCCCACTGAGAAAAGAGCCATTATAATCGACTAAACAGTATAAAGATTTTGTAAGATAGAATAAATTCAGTCTCTCCACTTATAAGCTTCAAATAGCAACAGCAGGGGGCAAGCTGTCCTTGAAATTCAATCTGAACTTAGTTCCAAATCGTTGAAATTAGATTTGATGTACCTCCCACCTCTCTTTGAAGAGGTGGGGTTCTATGGGTGTGGAATAAACCATATATTCTCATGTATGACTGAAGTGTTGTTTGGTTTTACTGAACTGTTATTTTCCCCTTTTTTTCTTTTATCATCTTTGTTACTTACAATGGTTCACTGGACAGGTGAGATATATTCATATATTCACAAACGAATGTGCTTGAAGTATAGGAATAAGCAACTGGGATGGATGAAGGAGGGGAAAGTTTAAAGAAATTTTTTGTAGCAGCTGTCTACATACAAGATCAGTGCTATTTAAAATATATGATTATATGGAAAAAGTTTGAGAGAACACAGCTAATCTTGCTCATATTAAAATATTCATTAAGGAGTAACAAGAAAAAAAACAAAGAGCACAATTAAACTTGGCTAACAAATTCTAAGACAGAAAATAAACACTTTCTGAAAGGAGGTCATTTTACTTGGTAGGTATGAAAGAATAAAAATTTATTCAAAGCAGAGTTTGTTTTGTAGTCAATTTCACTATCAAGTGACCAAAGATATACAACCTAAAGCTAGCAGCCAAACACACACAAAAACTTACCTTCTTTTTTGATTTTATCATTCATATTGTTGATATAAATTGTATGATTTGGTCTGATATCCATGTTTTGGATTAAATTTCAGAGAAGCCTAGAAAGAAAAAAATTCATTTTTAAAAATTCTGTTACCACCTGTTTTAAGTGGTGAAGCATTTGTCTCTACTTCTAATGCATTTTACCTCAGTTGGTTTGCTAAATCAATCAACCAACCAGCATTTACTAAACTCCTACTACAAAGGAAGCAACTGTGCTAAGTTTTGGGGTTGGCTAGTTGTTGTCCTTCATTCTTGACGACCAAAATGATATCATCATGTTAGTATTACTGTGGCTGATCAGACCAATAAGAATTTGGAATGCTGTACTACAGGTCTGCACAAATAGGACATTTGGGGTGGATTCTCTAAATTTGCACATCTTGCATTTCTTTCGGGCTGCTTCAATTCTGCTTTGCTCATATAGCACAAGGTCTTCTTTGATGCCAACATGCCATGCTCAGTGGTTCTCCGCCAGTGTATTTCATCTCCCACAATCCATTCCAAAGTTCTTCAAAGATACCTTATAGACTGAAGCTGAAAGTGGAAGAATCCTCCACCTTTAGGAGCTTACTCAAGTAGGTCATTTCCTCCCATGCCCCGAATCCCTGAATTCAAAACTCAGCTTCTTAAGGGCAGAGATCATTTATTTTTTTCTGATCACTCTTTCCCCACCTCCTCCCTCCAAATACACATGACTGGGTACCAAGTGCACTCACTAACTGGCTTCCAACAAGATGCCCTCCTCTAGTTCTCACAGCTCTGGCCCCTGGTCCCCAGGCAACTCCAGCTGGAGACACGGTGAAGAAGGTGGTAAACCTCTGGGCTTACTCGGCATACTCCCTGGCTGTCCTCTGCGCCTGAACTCCTTAGCTCTTCATCTTCCCTAGCCTCTCATAATTCCAGTGCCGTCCCTCTGTTAATTATTTCCTGTATTTCCTGCATATAGCTTGCATTGTACAAATTTGTTTGCAGTTGTTTCCTCTATCAGACTGTAAGCTCCTTGAGGCCAGGGGTTGTCTTTTGTCTCTTTTTGTATCCCCAGAGTTTGTATCACCAACCTGGCACACAGTAAGCACTACATAAATATTAGCCATTATCATTATTATTAATTCTAGTGTCTTCTCTGTTATTTACAATTTATCCTATACATGGCTTGCTTTGTATATATTTGTTTACATGTTCCGTCTCTCCCACTAGATTGTTAGCTCTCGAGAGCAACAACTCTTCCCTTATCTTCTGCCACTTTTTGCATCCCCGGCATTTAGCACACTGCCTGGCACATAGTAGGTGCTTAATGTTTATTGGTTAAATGATCATCTCTTCCGTCTGGCTTCCCTGAAGTCCCAGCTTAAATCTCATCTTCTACAGGAAGCCTTTCCTGATGACCCTTAATTCTAGCGCCCGGCACAGTGCCTGACACATAGTAGCAGCGTAACAGATGTTTACTGATTGACGGTGCCTCCCATCTGTTGATCATTTCCCATTTGTCCTGTCTATAGCTATTTTGCACAGGAGTGGCTTGCACGTCGAATCCCCCATTAGACGCCGGTCAGGACCGTCTTCTGCCTCTTTTTGTATCCCCAGGCTTACTTATTTACTTTGCATCCCCGGCACACACGAGATGCTTAATGCTTACCGGCTGCCTGACTAAACTGAGGGCGTCCAGGGTGAGGAGGCCCCCGGACGGGCTCACGAGGACCGGGGTCCTCCGCCTCGTGGGAAGCCTCGGCCCCACCTGCCTCCCCCCGCCCGCAGAGCCCACGGGCTTTCCCCTCCTCGGACCCCACGCGGGCGAGGCCAGGCCAGGAGGGAGGGGGTGAGGACAGCCCCGGGGTCGTCCCCCAGGGAAGCAGCGGCAGTCCCCGGGAGTGAGAGAGAAAGGACAGAAAGAAGGGGCGTCTCCGGTCACGGCAGCCCCAGCTCCTAACTAGAAGGCTTCAGATACCTCTCGCAACGCTCCCTCCGCGCCGAAACACCGGAAGAGAAATGAGAACCGCAGGAAATGGAGTACGGGGAGAGACAGGAAATTCAATCGAACGCCGAGCGCCGGCGCCGAGGCTAGTGGCAAGGTCGAACGCCGAGTGTGTCGATTCAGCGAGGGACGTGGTCCTAGGGCTGTACTCTGCCCAGGCGCAGGCGCTCATTGTCGGGGTGGAAGGGTGGGAGAGAGCATTGGAGAATGTTGGGAGTGCGGGCAGAGAAAAGGGGAAGTTAGAGAGGAAATGGGGCCGCCGAGTGGCGCAGTGGATAGTGCGCCTGGCCTGGAGACAGGGAGACCTCTCCTTGAATTCAAATCCGGCCTCAGATACTTACTAGCTGTGTACCCCTGGACAAGTCACTTAACCCTGTTTGCCTCAGTTTCCTCATCTGTAAAATGAGCTGGAGAAGGAAATGGCAAACCACTCCAGGGTCTCTGCCAAGAGCACACCAAATGGGGTCACAGAGAGTCTGACAGGACCGAAAAAAGAACTAGAAAGAGAGAATGGCAGGCTCTCTGACCTATAAACTAGACCTCAGAAGGCAGTGTTGTTACTGGCTCCCCTCCAGAGCTCTGTCCTTTTTAGGGATTCAAATTCTCCCCATCCTTCAAGGCTCTGCTCAAGCCGGCTCTGCTCAAGCCCGTCCTGCCCTGTAGCACCTCCCTGAGCTCCTAGTGCCTTCCCTCGGAGATCACTTCCCACGTGCCCTGTGTTTGTCTTGTGTGCACAACGTTGTTCCCACTTCGGAGCCTCCCCTGCACCCCCACAACCATTAGTTAGACTGGGAGCTTCTTGAAGGCAGGAACCTTGTATTTGCCTCTCGTCATCTCCCTGGCAAATAGCAAAGTGCCTGGCATATAGGAAGCACTTAATAAATGCTTATTCTGTCTTTAAACCTAGTTGTTTGCTTGTTGTCTTTCCCGTTAGACTGTAAGTTTCTTGAGAGCAAAGGTGAACTTTTACTTTTTCAGTAGCCCCAGGACTTAGCACATAGTAGGCATTTAACAAATGTTTACTGACTGATTGACTGGTACCTTTGATTTGCCAGTCAAGGCAATGAATAAGCATTTATTAAGTGCCCCAAAGTGAAAAGGGCTGCTGGGGGAGGCAGTCGTTTCCCCCAAACGGACTGGAAGACCACTTGTTTGATAGTTGATAATGAGGATTCTCTCTGGGCTATGAGTTGCTTTAGACCCTAGACCATCAGGGCTGATGAGGTTCCTGTATCTTATTTCAATACTTTTCAAACTTGAAATTCTGTGAGTCTGATAGAAAATCTATCTGAATTCCCCAGTTCTCTTTAATAACTAGATGGCATTAGGAGTGTATACCTGGACCCTGGTTTGGGGCCTTATTTATTTCACTACATATGATTTCCCACATGTTGCCCTCCAAGTCCTCCAAGTAGTATCATCAGACTGAATGCATGAGTCTCTTCTTTCCTTCTTAGAGGAGTCCGAACCATTGGGTACCCCTGAGTCTGGAGGACTTCAGGATCCTGTGAAGAAATGGGATCTATCTGAGAGGGGCTAATTATCTGAATTGTTTGTGGGTTATTGTGATTCCTGTTCCTGTTTTCTACAGTATTTATGAACTAACCTGAGTCTTTTATGTGTTTTCTGAATTATTTATGAATACCTTTGAGTACTTTGCATTTTCTGTGTTTTCTGTATTCAGTATTAACAATCAATAAACATTTATTAAGTGCCTACTGTGTGGCAAGCACTGTCCTAAACACTGAGGATACAAAAAGGCAAAAGACATTCCTGCCCTCAAAGAGCTTACAATCCAATGGGGGAGACAACATGCAAACAAATATATACAAATGAAGCTACATACAGGATAAATAGGAAATGATAGAGAGAAGGTACTTGAATTAAGAGGGGTTGGGAAAGACTGGATTTTAGTTGGGACTTAAAGGAAGTATAGGCTTCATTCACAGTTTAGGAAGAACATTGATAGAAGCAACCAGGTAGTTCAATGGGGAAGATACTAGACTTGGAGTCAGGAAGGCCTGAGTTTGAGTCCTGCCTCAGACGCTTGCCACCTGGGAAACAATGATAGGGAAAATGTTGGCCTTGAAGTTGACAAGTCCTGAGTTCCAACCCTGTGCAGTGTATCTAACCTCTCTCAGACTCGGTGGGGATAATAACAGCAATAATAGCACTTAAAGATCTACATAAAAGTTAACTATTATTATTGTACGTGGTCTAGGGGATCTTTTCCACTCACATTTATGGTTACATAGACAAGAATTATAATGAGCCTTTGTGGGGGAAGAAGGCCAATATAAGCCAAAGAGTCAGTGATATTTCTTGAATAGGCCCAAGATTGGCCTCAATCTGTGTAAACCTAGAACTTGGGGTTTCTGGGTCACATGTCTGATTCTGGGGCACTCACTAATAGCCCCCTGATAACCTCTTCACCAAAATAAACACCCAGTGGGAAGTCTCAAATGCAGCCTAGCAGTTACACACTCCCCCCAGTGCAAGAGGGAACTTTGGAAAACTGCCGAGCTTTCTATGGTTCTCAGAGAACAACCTTCTCTTCTCCAGCTTTTCCTCTTCCTGGCTCCCCCTGTTAGTCTAATGGGTGGGACAGCAGAAGGAGTGCTCGGTCTGGAAGAGGAGGATGTGAGTTCTAATCCCACCCCTGCCACTTCCTTTTCAGCTTTGGGCAAATCATTTAATCTAACAGGGTCTCAGATCCTTATCAGTAAAATAAATGGGTAGGACTAGATGATCTCTAAAATCCCCCTAGCTCCAAATCTTTTATCCTATGTGCCTGTGAGCCCAGCAGGAAACCTCAATTCCCTCTTGGAACCTGTCATATATTTCAACAAAGAACCTTAATTATGTGAACGTGGGAAAATAATATAATCTGGGGCTCAAGCCTGGTGCATTTACACAAGCCATTCAGTCAAGGAGCATTGATTAATTACTGTATTATTTACTATACATTATTACTTATATAGTATTATGTATAATAATATATAATACTCTATTACTATATTATAATTACTGTATTAATTATTATATTCCTAAAACCTGGGGATATAAAGAAAGGCAAACCCATGATCCCTGTCCACAAGAAACACATATTCTAATTGGGGAATAATAGCTAGCATTTAGATCGAGTTTTGAAATTGATAAAGTACTTTACAAACCTCCCCCCACTGAAGCTCTTTGGACTCAACTGATGATTCCTTTGTCCCTCCAATTTGGACACTACTTAGGTCCTGACAGCTTATGGAGTAAAGAAATGGAGTTAAGGCCAACGACTAAATGCCATTTCCTTCCTTTTCTTATCTCTCTACCCTCGAACTCTAGATATTTACTTCTAGCACCAACCCGTCCCTCTTGCTGCTACAGTCTTGTTCTTCCTCTCCCTACATTCTCCAGCTCTTTGGCTCTTTCCAAAAAGAGTGTACATCTTCTCAGCTTTATGGGTGAAGTTCTCAGTTCATCAAGTGAAGCACAGCTATAACCTCTGTTACACTTCTAATTGGATTCATTGATGTTCATAGGATCTCAAGATTTAGGACTAAAAGGAATGTTAGGGATGATAGAATCCAACTGTCTTATTTTACAGGTGAAGAAACTGAGTCCCATAGAAGGGAAGTGGCTTAAATGCTAGGGCTGCCTCCAAACCTTCCCACATTGGGGATGAGTAAAGTTTTACATTTGGGTTCAAAGAGTCAGCTTCACAAGGATAAAATGGAGGAAGCCTGGCTACATAGCAGTTCACCTAAAAAAAAATCTAGGAATTTTAGTAGGCAGCAAACTCAAGATGAGTCACCAATGTGATATAGGAGCCACTTAAGATAATATCATCTTAAGCTACATTAAGAGAGGCATAATATCTAGGACTAAGGCAATGATAATCCTATTCTCCTCTGCCTTGGTCAAACCACATATGGATTCAGTTATGGGTGCTACATTTTAGGACAGATACTGATAAACTGGAGAACATCCAGAGGGGAAACAATTAGAATGGTCCTTGAAATCATACCACATGAACATCAGTTCAAGAAACTAGGACTGCTTAGCTCAAAGAAGAGAAAATACTAAGGAGACATGATAGCAACCATTAAATATTTGAAAGGCTGTCATGTGGAAGACAGACAGATTAGACTTTTCCGGTTTGGTATGAGAGAGCAGAATTAGAAACAGTGGGTGGAAGAGGCAAAGCAGATGAAGGCTTGATGTAAAGAAAAACTTCCTAATTAAAGCTATGCAAAAGTGAAATAGGCTGCCTCTGGAAGTAGTGAGTTCCCCTTCTCTGGAGGTCTTCAAGCAACAGCTAGATGATCATTCATTGGTTATTTTGTAGAAGGGATTCTTGTTTAGGTATGGGTTGGACTGAATGGAATCCGGAGACCTTCGTATCTCTGATGTTTGTTCTTTAAACAGTAGCATGCTTTAACCCACCAACAACCAAATTATTTTCAATATGTCTCTCTCCAGGTTTATATATCCCATGTAAGTTTCTCAGTTTAATCAGGTCCAGCTGTTTGTACCTATTTATGATTTTCATAGGGCAGAAAGAGCTAGAACCTGTGTACTGTGTGGGGGAAAAAAGTGAGTCAGTAAGTAGGATGAACTGTGTGCCAATTTAGTTCTTAAGTCTCATCTTTAGTCAGCTTGGGGAACTCCCATATTCCACTGGCCTAGAAGATTGCAATAGCCCATATCAGTAAAATCACAGAGCTAGTCTCTATCCCTAGGTCCAATGCTACACAGTTCTAATCTTCAGCAAAGAAACATATTACCTCACCACGCAAGCAGAAAGAAATGATACACTACACTTCTTTCAAGTGTTTCTCCTGTTTAACAAAGAATCTCTCCCAGTGGGGATTGCATTAGTGGTTTTGCTATACAAAAAGTAATAGATAGATCTAGGCCCATACTGGGCCCTTGTCCATCACCTAATCTTTCTTTCTTTTCTTTTTTTTTAGGCAATTGGGGTTAAGTGACTTGCCCAGGGTCTCACAGTTAGTAAATGTCAAGCGTTTGGTCTGAGGCCGGATTTGAACTCGGGTCCTCCTGACTTTAGGGCTGGTGCTCTATCCACTATGCTACCTAGGTGCCCCCCTAATCTTACTTTCACAGGCTGAAGTTCGTATGTCAATCCCAACTTGAAAAATGAAGAGGGTCCCGGTGCCACACAAGGCAATAAAAAGCCCCCCAGAAAAGTAGCATAGTAAATTAGTTTTGTTGTTATTCAATCACTTAGTTGTGTGTGACTCTTCATGACCCCATGAACCATAGCATGCCAGGCCTTTCTGTCTTCTACTATTGTCCATAGGGTTTTCTTGGCAAAGCTACTTGGAGTGTTTTGCTATTGCTTTATCCTGTGGATCACCTTTTGTCAGAACTCTCCACTATGACCCGTCCATCTTGGGTAACCCTGCATGGCATAGCTCGTAGTTTCATTAAGCTATGCAGGCCCCTCCACCATGACAAGGAAGTGATCCAGGAGGGGAAACTGGTTTAGAGTACTGTTCTGGTTGCAGTTGCTGGCATCTTCTAGATAGTATTAACCAAATTCATCCTGTAAAAGCTATCTCTACCCCTACCCTAGGGGAAATGCTGGATGACCATTGAATAGGTGTGTTCTAAGAGAAGAATCTTGTGGCCTCTGAAGTCTCTTCCAAACTTTGGCTTCTTTGATTTCATTTAAGAAGTTATGATTAACCTTCCCTTGACAGGTTGTTTGTTTGTTTTTTTTATTGAGCCAAACCTAGAGGCAGCATTATTATACGAAGCTTCATGTAGTTGATCATGATAAAGCTTGCTTCTTTTGGGGGTGACAGAAATATTACTACAAACAGTTGGGAATGAAACTCTGCTATGGAGCTTGAATTATAAGGAGGAGAACTGATGAAGATCTTTGTGACTCCCAGACCTACATACATTTTCTGGCTTATCTGCACTTGCTTTATTGGCCTTATTAAATATTTCCAATATCTTGCTGTGGTAGTTTGGAGGAAGGGTAACGTTTAAAAGGGGAATGCATCATAAAGCAGAGGTGGATAAATATTTTGGTTTATTTATATAACATAAAGGAACAAAATGTACAACATGCAGTTTGTTTATGCCTCCTTCCCCCCAAGTAGCGATTACAATAAGAAATTTATGTACAGTGAAATTATTTTTTACAACAAACATTAAACAAATCAAAGCATGATTGTTGGGCACCAAATCACCACATAAAGCAAAGTTTTATCCTTTCATGAATTGTTGGAATTACATTGGCTAAAGACTCAATAAAACCTACAAAAAACTTTGAAAGCAAAAATGCTGCAATTGTTCTCGTCCATTTCACTAAGATCTATCTGTTTTTCTCTTTGCAGTTAAATGCTTAGAAGAAGAAAAAAGAAATAAAAACAGATTTTTGCCTCTGATGTGTGAAGTATATACAATCCTGACCCAATCTTCACATACACCAGGAGGATACACCTCTTCAAGAAAGCTCTAGTCTGAGACAGACTGGAATAATCTATGTGTTCCATTAAGGGAGGCAGCAGTATTGTCTGGTTTAGGGAAACTGATTGCTTATCTAAAGCAGTGCGAAAGGTGTGAAAAGAACTGAAATTGGGATTGTTCGAAGCTGTCATGTGGTTTAGATTAAGTGTTCTGTATTATATTGCTTGTCTGCTACTGAAGTCTGCCAAAGTAACATCATAGAAATACCATCCCCTCAGGAGACTCAGAGAAATAAGATGCTAATCTCTTGAGAGAATCTAGGGAGCAAAACATCATGGAGAAAATCGATGGCTACAGCAGTCTTTGCTCTTCCTGGGAGAACTCACTACAGGTTCTTTTGGACCTTGAGCTCTGGGCTGATGTGAATGGACAAAGAACAAAGTGATTTTTCTGATGACCTATTATGGTATCTGATCATTGCTATAAAGGACAATACTCTGACTCTCTAATGGATTGCTTTTTATGTTTTGAGCACTATACTCTTCTAAATAATCTCCAGAAAATTAATGTTCCTAAAATAAAGAGATTGTAAATAAGTTTAGATGAGGTTGACCAGATTAGCAAAATTAAAAAGGTACAAATATTGCCAAAAATGGCAATTTGAAGGGCACAGGGCAAAAAACTTCAAAGCCTAGATAATCTATAAAAATTATATACTTGGTCAGATCTTAACAGTGCAGTATAGGAGAAAGAGTACTGGATCAGAAGATGCAGGTTAAAATCCAAGCTGTGGTTGTGCTGCCTATGTGACATTGGCCCTCAGTTTCCCCATATGTAAAATGAGAGGAGTTAGACTCCATGAACCAAAAGCTCCTATCTATGCTAAATCCATGACCCTGTGATCCTATGGAAGCCCACAAAATCACATGAAATCTAAGAGTTAGAAAGGCTCTCAAAAGTCACGTATTCTAACCTATCCCCAACCAAGAATTCACTTTACAACATTCCTAACAAGTGGTCTTTCAGTCTCCAAATTCCTTCAATGAAAGAGAACCCACTGCTTCCTAAAGCAGCTCCTTCCACTTTGGGCTAACTCTAATTGCTAGGAAATTTTTTCTTCTAGGAAGCTTAAATCTGCCTCTCTGAAATGCTAGCCTCTGAGTCTAGTTCTCCCTTCTAAGGCCAAGCAGAAACCTAATCTCTCTTCTCTATGACAGCCCTTCAAATATTTGAATGCAACTCTCGTTTACCCTCTCAATCTTTTCTTTTTTTACAGACATTTCTAGGACCTTCAACTGATCTTTCTATGGCATATTATCCTATCCTCTCACCATTCGAATTGCTGTCTTTTGGATGAGCACCAGCTTCTCTTTTCCAATGGTGGTATCCAAGTTTCAGAGGAAACTGGGAAGACCAATATGAACTGATATGAAGCCAAGTGAGCAGAACTGAGAGAACAATGGCAACAACATTGTAAAGGAAAAAAAAACTTTGAAAGACTTTGGAATCCAAGAAGAGACAAGCCAAAATGCCAGAGGACCAAAGATCGATCTGCCTCCTGGCAGAGTGGTGATGGAGACATTCATTTTTGGACACAACCAAGGTGGAAATTTGTTTTGCTTCACTAGGCATACTTGTTATGATTTTATCTCTTTCTTTTTCAGTTGATGGGGGAAATAGAAGAGAGAGAAAATAAATGTTTGTTTATGAGAAGGAAAAAAATTAATTTTTTAAAATGTGGTATCCAGATCTGCACACAGTACTCTAGATATGGCTTTAACAGAGCAGAATAGTCCAACTATTACTTCTTGCATTCTAGTGTATGTTTCTGAGTGTACCTAGGATATGTCACATTTTTTACTAATATTGAGCTTGTAGTTCGTCAAAATTGCCAGAAATTATTGTCTAGTTCTTTCTCCTTCATGCTGTACTTGTGAAATTGAGATGTAGGATATATTCAGGGAAGATTAGGACCTCTGGTGTGAGGGCTGCCAAACCCTTTTCGGGGTTTATTTCCACCTTTGGTGTCTTCCTGGTCCATCTAACTCTCACCTGTGGCTCCAAGAAGCTGTAGCACGTGCAGCAGCCATACTCTGGTAAATTCTTTTGGCAGACAGGCTAAACCAGGTTGAGAATAACTGAGAGGTCTCAAAACTGTTGGTGAGTTAAGGGGATTGTCAATCCCAAACATGTGAAGACTTCCCCTGGAGGAATGGGCAAATGAGAACAATTTGTTCCAAAGGCCATGAAGGCAGCTCGAGCAGGCACTGTGGAGTGCTTAGAGGTTGGTTAGACAGCAAAGACACCAAGGTCATCCACTGCATCTTGAGACACCCCAGTCATCTTGACTCTGTCCTGCCGCTGCACCATGACAACTCTGGAAGAGAGAGTAAGGCTGACGATTTCATGCAATTTTGTTTCATGTTAATCCGATTTATGCATGAATCAAAAGACATCAACCATACCATTTTACCATTTTTACCTATCTCAAAGTTCTGTGGCAACAGGCAAGTAATTAAGCAGCAGGTGTGGATACACTGGGAGCTGTAGTCACAACCCTGCACCTAGGCAGCCCAAGCCGTAGGGTTGTCTTCTCACTGGAAGTAGCAGTGAGATTCAGCAGTCCCTTGTCTGAGTTGCCTTTTAAGGACCACACTGCTCACCTGCTAATGTAAGGAAAGGGCTAGAAAAGGTGCCCTAAAAATCGTCTGCTTGCACCCTGGGCTGTTTACTGCAGCAGGTAGGGATCCAACCTTGAGGTCGAAACACAAAAAAATGTACAAAAACTTATGCCAAGATGATTCCACTTGCCATCAGTATATGGAATGTGTGTACACTTAAGGACAACACAAAATCCAGTAGACCAGAAATACAAACAGCTCTCTCATTGTGAGAGAACTCAACAGGTATCACATCCAAATGGCATCTCTGAGTGGAACAAGGCTGGCAAATGAAGGCCAGCTTACCAAGGTCAGAGGTCAATACATGTTTTTCTCTAGTGGCCACAAGAAAGGGAACACTGTGAAGCTAGTGTAGATTCTGTAATCAAAACCAATCTAGTCAACAAGCTTGTATACCTACAAAAGGAGTGAATGACAGGCTCATGACAATGAGATTGCCACTTGCAGGAAAGTGCCACACCACCATCATCAGTGCCTATACTCCTACCAGGTTGAACCCTGATAAGGTCATAGAAAATTTTTATGAAGACCTGGAGACCCTTATTATAAATGTGCCAGAGGACAAGCTTATAATTCTAGGTGACTTTAATGCTCAAGTAGGCACAGACTACTAGACATGGCACAGAGTCTTTAGGAGGAATAGAGTTAGAAACAATAATAGCAATGGTCACTTACTACTGAAGACTTGTGCATCTCATGACCTTCTCATCACCAACACTGTCTTCCATTTACCTAAATGCAAAAAAATTTCATGGATGCACTCTTGAAGCAATCATGGGTATTTAATAGACTAAGTCATTGTAAGGAGAAGAGACTAGACAGGATGTGAGAGTGACAAAGGCAAAGTGCAGCACAGAGTGCTAGACTGATCATAGCTTTATCTTTTCCAAGCTAAATATTTGCATTCAACAAAAGCAGCAGTCCCAAGGTAAGACAACTACCAGAAGACTTCATGTCAACAGATTAGAATGCTTCCCTAAGCAAGAACAGTTTGTTGCTAACTTGGAAGGAAAATTGAGCCAACACGCAGTTGACAACATTGGAGCAGAAAAGGAGCAGGCAGCTTTCAGAGATTTGGTGTACAGCACTACATTTACTCATCTGGGTCAGAACACTTGCAACCACCAAGACTGGTTTGACAAAAATGATGGGGAAATCCAGAAACTGCTAAATGAAAAAACAAGAACTCCACAGGGTTTACCAGCAGGATAGTTCCTCTGTCTCTAAGAAGGCAGTATTTAAATCCATCAAAAGTAGAGTAAGAGTGAACTTTAGAGAGTTGCAGGATTCTTGGCTGAGTAAGAAGGCAGATGAAATTCAGTTTTACTCTGACAGTAACCATTCAAAATGCTTTTATGGGGGTGGAGCCAAGATGGCGGAGGGAAAGCAGTGACTTGCTTGAGCTCTCCCCCAAACCCCTTCAAATACTTATTAAAAAATGTCTCTAAGCAAATTCTAAAGCAGCAGAACCCACAAAAAAACAGAGTAAAACAAATTTCCAGCCCAAGACAACCTGGATGGCTGATCTGAAAGGTATATCACTCCTGGCTGGGAGAGGAGCACAGTTCGGCGTGGACAGGCAGGCCACAGCAACCCTGGAGCAGGCCTCAGAGGACTGAATCGCTGACAGCTGTGGTGGTTTCCAGACTTCTCAACCCAGGAACACCAAAGACAACTTAGAAGGTCAGTGGGAAAAGTCTGTGACTGTGGTGAGAGAAGAAGCTAGGTCTCAGCCACCCTGAGGGCAGCGGCTGCCTCCCAAGCTTCCGGCCCACAGACTGAGGGGGAATTGAGTGGCTGATCAGAGGGGGATTGCAAGGATCTCTTTGCCAGGGCTGAGGCAGGAATCTCTTGCTTTACCTGTGCTTGGATCTGGGTCACAGTTCTGAGGGGCGGTCTTGGGGCAAGGAGGAGCGCTGGCGTGGTACAGCTTGCTGTGGCGGTGGAGAGGAAACACTTGGCCCCTTATCATAGCACCTTGGAAGAACTGAAAATTTTCAGGTCCCTAGAAGTATCTCTGAAAACAGCTGTACAAACCCCTGAAGCTTGGGACAGTACATTCTCCACATTGGAAATAGACTCTTACCTTAACAAAGGGTTTAAAACTCAAATAATTGGTTGGGATCATGAGCAAGCAGCGCAAAAAGAGTCATACTGTATTACCTTACTTTGGTGACAAAGAAGATCAAAACATACAACCAGAAGAAGAAAACAAAGTCAAAGCTCCTACATCCAAAGCCTCCAAGAAAAATATGAATCAGTCCCAGGCCTTGGAAGAGCTCAAAAGGGATTTTGAGAAGCAAGTAAGAGAAGTAGAGGAAAAACTGGGAAGAGAAATGAGAGTGATGGAAGAAAATCATGAAAAGCAAGTTAACAGCTTGCTAAAGGAGACACAAAAAAAAAAATACTGAAGAAAATAACACCTTAAAAAATAGCCTAACCCAAATGGCAAAAGAGGTCCAAAAAGCCAATGAAAAGAAGAATGCCCTAAAGAGCAAAATTGGACAAATGGAAAAGGAAGTCCAAAAGATTACTGAAGAAAATACTTCCTTAAAAATTAGAATAGAGCAATTGGAAGCTAGTGACTTTATGAGAAATCAAGACACTGTAAAACAAATCCAAAAGAATGAAAAATTAGAAAACAATGTGAAATATCTCATTGGAAAAACAACTGACCTGGAAAATAGATCCAGGAGAGAGAATTTAAAAATTATTGGACTATCTGAAAGCCATGATCAAAAAAAGAGCCTGGACATCATCTTTCAAGAAATGATCAAGGAAAACTGCCCTGATATTTTAGAACCAGAGGGCAAAATAGAAATTGAAAGAATCCACCGATTTCCTCCTGAAAGAGATCCCCAAAGGAAAACTCCTAGGAATATTATAGCCAAATTCCAGAGTTCCCAGGTCAAGGAGAAAATATTACAAGTAGCCAGAAAGAAACAATTCAAGTATTGTGGAAACACAATCAGGATAACACAAGATTTAGCAGCTTCTACATTAAGGGACTGCAGGGCATGGAGTATAATATTCTGGAGGGCAAAGGAGATAGGATTACAACCAAGAATCACCTACCCAGCAAAACTGAGTATAATTCTTCAGGGAAAAAAATGGTCATTCAGTGAAATAGAGGACTTTCAAACACTCTTAATGAAAAAGACCAGAGCTGAATAGAAAATTTGACTTTCCAATATAAGACTCAAGTGGAACATGAAGAGGTAAACAGGAAAGAGAAATCATAAGAGACATACTAAGGTTGAACTGTTTACATTCCCGCATGAAAAGATGATATTTGTAACTCATGAGACCTTTGTCAGTATTAGGGTAATTGGAGGGAAAAATTTATATGTATACATAGATAGATAGATAGAGAGAGAGAGAGAGATAGACAGATAGATAGAGAGATGGCACAGAGTGAGTTGAAGATGAAGAGGTCATATCTGGAGAATAAAATTAAGGGTTGAGAGACGATTATACTAGGAGAAGGAGAAAGGGAAAGGTAGAACGGGGTAAATTATCTCACACAAAAAAACAGAAAAGAAAAGGCTCTTACAGTGGAGGGGAAACAGGGGAAAGTGAGAGGGAATGAGTGAATCTTATTCTCATAGGTTTTGACTTAGGGAGGGAAAACATACACATTCAATTGGGTATGGAAATCTGTCTTACTGTACATGGAAATAGGGGGGAAGGGGACAAGAGAGCAAGGGAATGATAGAGAGGAGGGCAGATTGGGAAAAGGGGTAATCAGAAGCAAATACTTCTGAGGAGTGACAGGGTCAAAAGAAAGAATAGAATAAATGGGGGGCAGGATAGGATTAAGGGAAATAGAGTTAGTTTTTCACAGCATGTCTACTATGGAAGTGTTTTGCATAGCTACACACGTATAGCCTATATTGAGTTGCTTGCCTTTTCAATGACGGTGGGTGGGCAGGGAGGAAGGGAGAAAATTTGGAACCCAAAGTTCTAAAAACACATGTTTAAAAAAAAATGTTTTCACATGCAACTGGGAAATAAGAAATACAGGATATGGAGTACAGAAATCTATCCTGCCCTACAGGAAAATAGAAGGGGAAGGGGGGGAGAGATAGCAGGGAAAGCAGACTAGGGGAAGGGTATTCAGAATGCATGACATCTTGGGGTGGGGGGAGGGGTGAGATGGGGTGAAAATTTGGAACTCAAAATCTTGTGGAAGTAAATGTTGAAAACTAAAAATAAATAAATTTATTAATTAAAAAAATTTCAACTCAAAAGCAAAAAAAAAAATAAAAGGTCATTTTTCTTAAAAAAAAAATGCTTTTATGATGCTCGAAGGCTATTTATGGGCCAAAGACTTGTGGTGCATTTCAACTACTCAGTGCTGATGAAGCCTCAGTGAAGGACATGATCATGGAGAGATGGGATAAACATTTTCATAGTGTTCTCAACAGACCATCATCAATCAGTGCTGAAACCACTGACATTCAACCTCAGGTTGAAGTCAATCTTTCTCTAGCCAAATTCCCAACTGAAGAAGAGGTTATGAATACCATCAGGCTCCTCTCCTGCGGCAAAGTGCCTGGTGTTGATTCTATTCCAGTTGAGATTTATAAGGTGAGGTGGGGTGGGGGGAGTCCATTGCTCATACAAAAGCTGACTGAAATTTTCTAGGTTATATGGCAAGACAAGGTTATTCCCCAGGTGTTCAAGGCAGCCTCCATTGTCCATCTCTATAAAGGTAAAGGAAATAGATTGTCCTGTGACAATCACAGGGGGTTCTCTCTTAGTCATTGCTGGCAAAATTCTTACCAGAGTCCTCCATTATAGGCTGATCCTTCATGTGGAAGATGGGCATCTACCTGAGAGCCAGTGTGGCTTCAGAAAGGGCTGAGGAACTTTCAATACGGTGTTTACTGCCCAACAACTCCAGGAGAAATGCCAGGAGCAGAACAAAAGTCTGCACACAATGTTTGTCAGTCTGACCAAGGCCTTTGATGGCTTTGATCATGAGGGCTTGTGGGAAATTATGTCAAAATTTGGTTTCCCAGAGAAGTTCATCAGTATTTTACATCAATTTCATGATGGCATGCTTGCTCGAGTTCTGGATAATGGATGATGCTCTCGCTCTTACCCAGTCACCAATGGAGTGAAACAAGGCTGTGTGCTTGCTCCCATGTTTTTTAGCATGATGTTTTCAACAGTGTTGTCAGGTACCTTCAATGAGGATGAACATAGCATCAAAGTCAGCTACCACACTGATGGTAAATTATTTAACTTGAAAAGGCTGCAAGCCACAACTAAAGTGGAGAGGGAGTTGGTGTATGCTTTTTTGTTCACAGATGATTGTGCACTCAATGCAATTGCTGAAGCTGAGATGCAGCAAAGTATGGATTCTCTACTGCTTGTGCTAATTTTGGTCCAACAATTAACACCAAGGAAACACAGGTACTCCATCAGCCATCATCACACCATCCATATATGGAACCATTTGATTACAGCAAATGGAGAAATTTTGAATACTGTGGATAAGTTCACTTACCTTGACAGTATACTTTCCAGGGATGTATGCATAGGCAGTTGCCACACACATTGCTATAGCTAGCCCAATGTTTAGGAAGCTCCAAAGGAAAGTGTGGGAGAGAAGAGATATTACACTGCCATTTGAATTGTCTTAGGAAGATTCTGAAGATCACCTGGCAGGATAAGACACCAGACACTGAGGTTCTTTCTTGAACTAAACTGCCAAGCATTCAAATTCTACTACAGAGACTGTGACTCCTATGGGCTGGCCACATCATTTGAATGCCAAATGTATGCTTGCCTAAAAGACTATTTTATGGAGAACTCACCTGGTGCTCACCTGGTGGTCAGAAGTGTTACAAGGACACTTTAAGATCTCTCTGAAAAACTTTGCAACTGATGGCGTAACCTCAGAGACACTGGCACAGACTGTCCAGCATGGTGTGCCCTCATCAAAGAAGGTGCTGTGCTCTATGAGCAAAACAGAATTGAAATAGCTCAAAAGAAATGTGAGATGTGCAGATTTAGAGAATCCA
Source organism: Vombatus ursinus (assembly GCF_900497805.2). NCBI lineage: Eukaryota > Metazoa > Chordata > Mammalia > Diprotodontia > Vombatidae > Vombatus > Vombatus ursinus. The sequence goes on from NW_020954619.1 coordinate 8,144,396, forward strand.
CCCCAGATTCTCACATGGCCTATTTGTGCCTGACCTGTGATAGAGCATTCTGAGCTTGTATTAATCTGATCAGCCACAGTCAGACATACTGTAACTTGACTCCAACATAGTGATGTCATTTTTGTCCTCTTCAAGAACAGATAACAATGACAACTTGTGAAATTGATTTTTTTAAAACCCATATAGAACTTTACATTTGGTCATATTCAAGAGATTGTTGGAGTCAGTTCAAGCCAGTTCTAACTTGTTTGGTCAAACCAATTGTTAAATTTTCAGTGTGAGCACTTAAACCTCAGAAATTAGCAAATACTACAAACCAAGGCTTGATTTATTACTTTTTTGATTGTCTAGACTTAAGAAAGTAATGGAGAAATATTAATAATGCAGATAAAACTTAAAAGTGTGTCATACATATTTTTTCTCCCTTGGAGGACTGATTGTTAAACATTTAGCAGCACATCTCTGGCCCTATTATATTTTGTATTATTTGATCTGACCTATTATTCTAGCTTACTGAGATCTTTTTGGACTATGTCACTAATTCTGCTACTTAGCCCATCTTGTTTTGAGTCACCTGCAAAGTTGATGAGTCTTCTATGCTTCCATCTCAAAAATTAATCTCATGTTGAATAGCAAAATGCCCAATACAGCTCTTTGAGGCACTCTGTTAACATCTTCTTCCCAAGTTGACATTGACTAATTAATGACTGTGCTTTGGGTTCATTCAACCTAATTGCAAATCCATATTTCTCTATCGCAAGCATACTGTGAGAAACTTTGTCATAAGAAAAACTTAGAAGCAAGGTGGGAATCTTATAGGCATAGTAAGCTCCACCATGGACAGTGGCGACCCTGGTCTCTTGAAGGTGATGCTAGCTGACCACAGACTAGAAGACTTAACTAAACTGGAAAGGCTTTGAATATGGTTAGGCCAGACAGCAGAGCGGATCTGCTGTTCAAAGACTAGGATGGCTAAGTTTAGAGTGCCTTTTGACCCAGAGTGTTAGTGACCAGATGATGATTGTTTTTGTTATAAGAAACAGATAAAAACAGAAATAGGAAATAGTTCCTGGTCTTTTACACTTCCAAAGTGTTGGAACTCTATTTAAGGAGAAAAAAATCCTTCACAGGAAATGGCTTATCATCCTTCTTCAGTTTCACAATACCTAAAATTATAGAAATTCACAGAATCGCAGCATTTCAGAAGGGGAAAAGTTCTCAGAGGTTATCTAGTCCAACATCGTCAGCAAGTGGTCATAACAATAACTGACATTTAAATAGCTCTTTAAAGTTTGTAAAATACTACATATATATGTATATACATACATATATACACACACATCCAAACATTTTAGTGCAGTTTTAAGTTATTTAAGTTTATTATTCCCAGTCACCTTTTTACCAAATCTTTTCTCACAATCTTCTACCCCAACACTTGCCATTATACTTGGGGACTTCAATTTAGGTGTTGATTTCCCCCCAAATATCTTTAGTTTCCAGTTCATCAGTTTTTCTCAGCTCATGATCTTCACTCCACCTCAGTCATATATAGGGATTTAACTCCTCATCACCCACAAATATTCTACTTCTATAATCTGTAACTCTGAAGTCTGTACTAAGATTTTTGGATGTATATGTGTGTGTATATGATCACAACCTCCTATCCTTCTAGCTCTTCCTGTGCCTTATCAACATTCAGCTGGTAAATGTTTAACAACTAGTTCTCTGAAAAAAAATGTGTATGTGAAACACTTTTAAGTTTGATTTGCACTATTAACATTTTCCCCATAACTTAAGTCTGGATGATCAATAAGACAATAAGTCAAGCCCAGATTTGTAGCATTTGCCAATTTTCAAGGTGTAAATTCTCACTGAAAATTTAACAATGATTCTAATGATCAGGTATCCTTCCTAAAACTATTCATCCTTACTGCAACCCACAATTACTCCACCCCTCCCTCCATTCCCAGACCATCATCCCTGCCTCATTTTCCTTCCATTAAAACCAGGCCAACCTTATACTGCTTTCTACCTTAGATTCCTTTGCTCCTTATCTTAAACACTCATCCCTTTCCAAACACCAACCTTGGATTAGTCCCACCATCTTCCTTTTCTACCCTGCTGAACGCTTAAGAAAATTACACAAAGTGTACTGACTGTGTGCACTATAGGTTTATTATTCAGTCTCAATTAATCCCTCACTTTTACACACCAATCCTTTTTGTCTTTCCCAACTAACTGTATAACACTCCTTGGCAACAGTTGTTCCAAAGCCCTTTCCTTCCCTCTTCACTACCTTCCTTTTTCTTCTCTTTTCTTCCACACTATCTTTTTTTCTCTTTTCTCACTTTCTCATTCTCTCACCACTTAAACTAACACCTTCTCCCTTAACAGAAGACCTCACGTCATACTTCACTGTAAAAAAAATTATGCCATTGATCCTGAACTCTTTCTTCTCCTCAGTTCCACACTTCAAATCAACTCAACATCATCTCCCATCCTCTCTTCCTTTCCTCAGCCCGGAAGGTGAGGTCACTATTCTCCTTGATACTGCCAACCCCTCTATTTCTTTCCTGAATCCCTTCCCTACTTGTCTTATCCAATAAGTTAACCTCTTCAAGAATTCCCATTTCCCCCCTAATGTTCACTCTCTCCTTATCCACTGGCTCTTTCCTTGTTGCTTTCAAATATGCCCTAATCTCCCCAACCTAAAAAAAAATCTCCAAATTCCCTTCTATCCCCTTGCACTATTATCTTATATTTCTTCTCCTTTTCATAGTCAAGTTCCTTGAAAAGACTAGTTATGCTTTTTGCCTCCACTTTTTCATGTCCCACTCACTTTTCAACTCCTCAGCATCTGATTTCTATCCATGTCACTTGACTGAAACTGCTCTAAGTATGACAACAATCTCTTGTTCAATACAATGCTGTATTCTCAGTCCTTATCCTTTTTTTTTTTTTTACTTCTTTGAGGTGTTTGACACCATTGACTATTCCATCCTTCTGGATATTCTTTCCTTCCTGGGTTTCCATAACTGCTTTGTCATTGTTTTTTTCCTATCTGTTAGACTTAACTTTCTCAATCCCCTTTGGAGGATCATCACATATATCTCACCTCATTTACTCCAGGGCTCTGTTATGGGCTTTCTCTTCTTTCCTCTCTATACATTCTCTGTGATCTTGTCAATTCCCACGGATTCAGCTATCATCTCTTAGCAATATGCATATCCAGTCTTCCTCTCTCCCTGAGCTCCAGTCCACCCTCAAACTAGATCATTTTCTACCTATTGTTCCATTGGTGTCTCAAATGCAACATTTCTAAAACAGAAATCATAATCTTTCCCCATAAAACCACTTTTCCTCTTAATTTTCCTATTTGTGTTGAGGTATCACCATTCTCTAGTCATCCATGGGTTGCCACAGTCTAGAAGCCATACTTAACTCTTCAGTCTCATTCATCTCTCCACTATATTCAGTCAGTTGCTAACTGTTGCCGATTCCACCTCCTTAACATATCTCAAATCTGTCTTCTTTTTCTATATCCCTGCTATAACCATCCCAGTCCAGGCTTCCTCATCTCTCTTCTGGTTCGTTATAATTGGCCTCTCTGAGCCACCCTCTTCCTTCTTCAATCTATCTTCCACATACCTACCAAATTGATATCCCTAAAACACAGGTCTGAACATGCCATTCTATTCCACAAGAAGTTTAATTGGATCTCCATTGCCTTTAGGATAAAATCTAGTCTCTGTTTAACATTAAAAACCCTTTATTATTTAGGTCAAGCTTATTTTTCCAAGTTGATTACATATCACTCCCCTTGATGTAATTTACATTGCAGCCAACCTGGTCTGCTAGCTGTTCCCCATACAAAACATTCCGTCTCTGACCTTCATGTCTTTGCACTGGCTATCTTTCCTCCGTGTCTGGAATACTCTCCTTCCTATCCTTCTACTTAATACAGCTCCTGGCTCCCTTCAAGGTACAACTCAAATGCTACCTACTTCAAGATGCCTTTCCTGATTTATCCCCAATTGTTGATGCCCTTTCCCAAACTCTTTTGCATTTATTGTGAAGACCAGCAAGTAGACCAGAGTAACTGGCTTGTAGAGTATGGAGAGAAGAGTCATGTGTAAGATGACTGGAAAGGTAGGAGGGGGCCAGATTGTGAAAAACTTTAAATGCCAAATAGAGCTTTTTATATTTTATCCTGGAGGTAATAGGGAGCCATTGGTATTACTGAGCAGTGGATATGGGGTAGGGTGATGTAGACGGACCTATGCTTTAGAAAAAAACCACTTGGGCAACTGAATGGAGGATGGTTTACAATAGAGAGAGACCAGAGACAGGGAAAACCAGCTAAACAGAATGCTATTGTAAAAGTCAAAGCATAAGGACCTGCACCAGGATGATGTCTGTATGAATAGATTGAAGGGGAAGTATACAAGAAATGCTGAAAAGGTAGAAGCAACAGGAGGCAGCTAAGTGGCACAGTGGATAGCTCCAGCCTTGGAGTCAGGAGGACCTGAGTTCAAATCTGACCTCAGGCACTTGACAGTTACCAGCTGTGTGACCCTGGGTAAGTCACTTAACCCCAATTGTCTCACCAAAAAGAAAAAAAAGATAGAAGCAACAATACTTGACAACAGATTGAATAGGAGAGGTGAGTGCAAGTAAGGGGTTGATGATTATATCAAACTCTGAATCAGAATGAGGGGAAGAATAGTGGTAACTTCCATAGTAATAGAGAAGTTAGGAGTACAGGAGAGTTTGGGGAAAAGAAGATGAGTTCTGTTTTGGACCTGTCTACAGGACATCCATTTCCAGTCTCCCTCTACCACTATCATTCACTAACCTTTCTTCCTTTGAAGTTCATTCAATCCATATTTTTCATCCAATCAAAATTCTGGTAGGGGTTATCTATAGAACTCCAGGACACTGTCCTCCCTTCCTCAATGAGTTCAGTACATGGATTACAATCTTTCCTCCTCAACTCCTACCCTTATAACCTCATAATTCAACATACATATCAATATTCTCTCAAACACCCTAACTTCCTAGTTCTTGCATCACTCTCATTTCTCTTCCCAGTTTTTCCTCTACTTTTCTTACTTGCTTCTCAAAATCCTTTTTGAGCTCTTCCATGGCCTAGGACTGATTCATATTTTTCTTGGAGGTTTTGGATGTAGGAGTTTTGACTTTGTTGTCTTCTTCTGGTTGTATGTTTTGATCTTCTTTGTCACCAAAGAAAGATTCTATGGTCTGACTTTTTTGTGCAATTTGCTCATGATCCCAACCAATTTCTTGAGTTTTAAACTCTTTGTTAAGGTAGGGGTCTGCTTCCAGTGTGGAGAATGTACTGTCCCAAGCTTTAGGGGTTTTGTGCAGCTGTTTTCAGAGATACTTCTAGGGACCTGTAAGTTTTCAGTTCTTCCAAGGTGGTATGATCAAGGGCAAGGTGTTTACTCCTTTCCTGGCCTGTGCTCTGGTCTATGAGTGACCACAAGCACTCTTTTCTGTCTTGGAAATTTGAGGAGGATTGCCTCTCCACTGCCACTACAAACTCCACCACATTAGCTCTCATCCTCGCCCCAGGACTACCCCCTAGAGCTGAGACCCGGATGCAAGCATGGGCAAAGCAAGAGAATCCTGCCTTAGCAACAGCAAAGAGATCCCTGCAATCCCTCTCTGATCAGCCACTCAATCCCCCCTCTGTCTGTTGGCCAGAAGCTCCAGAAGCAGCTGCCGCACCAAGGACTGGGGCTAGGACCAAGCTTCTCTCTCACTGTGGTTAGACTTTTCCTACTGACCTTCTAAGTTTTCTTTGGCATTTGAGGGTTGAGAAGTCTGGAAACCACCACAGGTGCCCATGATTCAGTCCTCTGAGGCCTGCTCCAGGTTTGCTGAGGCCTAGTGTTTCCCTATGTGCGTGACCACACTGAACTGCGTTTCTCTCTTAGCCCAACACAATATACCTTTTTTTACAGGTATTTGAAGGGGTTTAGAAGAGAGCTCAAGCAAGGCTTTTACTCCACCACCTTGGCTCTGCCCTGCTCTACCTTCCCAGTTCTTCAACTTTTACACCTCCTACAACCTCCTCCTCTATCCCAGGTGGTCAGATCTCTGTGGTCTCACAGAGATATTCATACTTTTGATCTTGCCATTACCTAGAATAGGTATTTACCTATTCTAGAATTTAGAATTCTAGAATTTACCACTTCCACATTTGTGAATGCTGAAGTTCCCTTATCTGATCACAGTCTGCTGTGATTTCCCCTCTTCCTCTGCCTTATGATCCCTAACCCTGTTCTTTGTCCTCATTGTGGCCTTCAATCCCTTTACCTTTCAGTTCATTCCTGGCTTCCGGCCTCTGCACTGGCTTCCCTCTCCTTCCTTTCCCATCTTGACCTTGGTGAACCAATTCAACTCCACACTATCCTCTTGAGTCCCTTGTTCCACCTGTTGAAGATCTTGCCTTGCCAAGCCTCAGCTCTGGATCCACTGCTTTCTCTCCTATTCATGTGCTGCTGAATGAAGCTGGAGAAAATCATGAAACCATACTGAATAGGTCCACCAAAATTTTGTGTTTCATAATTTCAACTGGGCCTGCAATGCAGCAAGGCAATCTTTTACTATGTTCTTAATTAATTCACCATCTTACTCATTTGGTATGGGCACCTCACACCATAGGGCAACTTTTCAAACTTTTTCATCCCTTTTCAAACCTCCCATGACTCCTATTCCCCATCCCCTCAGCTGAGAATTTTGTGTCATATTAAAAAAAAAATTGAGGTCATTCTCTAAGAGTTACCTCTTCTCCCCTCTTTCTTATCTCACATGACTCAGATTCCCCCACTATCTCCTCCTTCATTCCTGTCTTATATAAAAGGGTAGCCCTTCTTGGCAGACCCTTCTACATGTACAAGCTATCCCATTCCATCCTGTTTTTTCCAGCAAAATGTCCTGACTAATCTCTCCTTTCACTAACCTTCAGTCTCTCTTTTCTACTGGCTGTTCCCCTACTATCTACATTTCTTCTTCATCCCACCAAATCCTCACTTGATCCATGTATTCCTGTTAACTTTTGTCTTTTATATACCCTTCCTTTCATGGCTAAACATCTTGAGAAAGCCATCAACAATTGGTGTTTCTACTTCATTTCCTCTAACTCTTTTCTTATCTTCTTAACACTCTGAAGTTTGGTTTCCAATCTTATTATTCAGCTGCAACTGCTCTGTCCAAAATTTAGTGATCTCTTAATTGCCAAATCTAATGACCTTTTCTCAATCCATATTCTTCTTAATCTCTCTGTGGCCTTTGACACTTGTCAATGAATCTCTTCTCTTCTTTCCTTTCTGATCTCTCACTTCTGACACTCCTGGCTTTCTCTACCATGCCATGGTAGACTTCTCCACCATAGAAGTTCACTCTGGCCCTGTGGCCTCTTCCTCTGATTGGTTAGTTCCTTCTAGAATCTCCATTTTAAGTAAAATTCTCAAACCAGCCACATCTCTATTCTTCTCTAGGCTCCTTTTGACCCTCTGAACTTTTTTCACCATCTTCCCCCTCCCTGAACTCTTCCCCAACCCTCTGCTTTTCAGCTCTCTTTTATGTGTCATCTTCCCTCATTAGAATATAAGCTGTTTGAGGCCAAGGACTAGTTCTGAATCTGCCCAACTGTACTATCACCTTATCCTCATCATCAAGTTGGGTCCATCAAATGCCTTCCTGAAATCCAGGGATTCCATTTTTATGGCATATATTCCTAGGGATAAAAGAATCCTAGAAGAGAGCTCTTAGTTTCAATAGGAACTCTGTATTTGCCTGAAATTGAAATCTGCATCTGATTTGAAATTTTTTTTTTTTGGTGAGGCTATCAGGGTAAAGTGACTTGCCCAGGATCACACGGCTAGTAAGTGTCAGGTGTCTGAGGACGAGTTTGAACTCAGGTCCTCCCGACTCCAAGGCCAGAGCTCTATCCACTGTGCCACCTAGCTACCCCTGAAAACTGTTTTTACTGGGTTCTTGGGTCTTTCTTTAGAGAAGAAGGTGGGAGGAAGAAAGGCTAATACTCTTACCCTTCACTGGCAGATGTCTCTTGATCCTTCATGAACCCTTTTGTTGGTCTCTTAACTGAAACAACCACTGAGTATTTATTTGTAAGATGGGAAGAGTTACAAAGGCTATAGTAATAAGACTGTAGCCTTCTTTAAGGGCACGATGGGACACAACCTGAGGTGCCCTGGGAATGTTTAGAGACTAAGTGAAAGTGACCAGTTTATAAGTAACTTGTGGTATCCTCTCCTTGAGAGACATTTGTCTAATAATCAATTGAAAAGAAAAGAAAATCACCTCTCCATGTTTACTCTAAATGGAAAATATCTTAGGACCCAGATGAAAGAAAGATTAATGTTAGGCAGACATTTCAAATTCCTTCAGTGAGGAAATTTCTGAAGCCAATAAAACAGAGAAGATTACTTCTCCTACTTAAAAGTTTGAGATGGCTAGAAGGCTAGAATAATCGTTTAAGAGAATGCCTGGGTTTGTATAGAGCCTTTTTTAGACAGGATTTGACAACAGGAGACAGGAGAGTTTAACTTGGTTCCTTATCAAAAGGAATTTGAAGGGAAAAATTCAGAAGGCCATAGTTTGAATTGCAGATTTTGTTTGGACAGGACAACCCTGAATTCATCTCTGTCTTGGGATCCAGGGCAATTATGTAAATAAGAGTAGTACTTCCTGTTCTGTTTGTTCAAGGTGAATGTGGGTTACTTCAATCACAGTAGCTTTCCAAAGCTTGCCTTGGCAAAAACATTTGGAATAGATTCATTAAGTTTATTCAAGTTGGTGGTAGGAAACTAAGTAAGATGGCTGGTCCCTTATTGTTGTTGGAAAGGTACCCTCTGATTGTAGACTGGTTTCAGATTTAAATTGGGTAGCTATCCAATTTTGTCCTAGATGCTGAATGAGCAAAATTCAAAATGAAATTGTGTTTTGAGCACATGGAAGACATCAATATAACTTATAATTTGCCCTGTCACTTCAATGGAAACTTTGGAAGGAGCTTAGAATACTGGATTTTAGGGCTACAGAAGACCCAGAAGATCAATATGTTCCTTCCCCTGATTTTGTAGATGAGTAAACTGAGGCTTGGAGAAATTCATAGAACCAAAGATTTAGAGTTGGAAGAGACCTTAAAAGTCACATGATCCAACAAGGGCAGAATGTATGAAGCAAGGGCAGGTAGCTTTGAGGAGAAAGTCAAAGCAAAGAAGTGTATAGCATTAGAGCCCAAAGGAATTTTAACGACCATTTACCTATTCCCTTCATTTTATACTGCCTTTACTCACATTACTCTTTTACATAGAGTATCTTCCTTCCCCCTCTTGTTGAATTGAATTTCTATCCATCTCTTCTACCCATTCTTCCTATTCAGAGAGTTTTAAACTTAACTGAAATGCCACCTTCTCTGTGAGGCATTCCCCGAATCTACTCCGAGCACACCCCACTGGCCGTGAGATTTCCTTCATTAGACCTCGCATGATACATTGTGATGCACCTCTCTAATGCATGTATCATAAATGATGTATATTTTAGCTATCAGCACATGTGTCTTAGTCCTCACTAGTTTATAAGGTCCATAAGGGTAGGAATCCTGTTTTATTTGAAGCGTGTACATTTTCAGCACCTAGCACAAAGATCTGCACGCACTAGAAACTTAAAAAGAGTTTGTTACAATAAGGGCCCCCAAGCTTTTTGGGAGAAGTTATTTTTCTTTTGTTTGAAGTCCTGAGTTTACTTGGAATGGGGGTCCTGACAGTGAGTAAAGTGACTGCAGAGAACAAAGAAGGAGTAGGTCCCTTTCTATATTCCCCTCTCCACTGAAAAGTTTCTCTGAGAAAGGAAAGTGGAAGTAGCAAACAGTCTGTAGACACCTACCTCCCATAAAAGGCCATGAAATCTCCTCCACTGATAAATAAATGCCAGCTTCCTGTCTGGAGACCCCTGAGATACAGGCTGATGATTAATCTAGTTAAAAAAAAAATCCTAAGAGAAATGCTGTCATCCTATGTTTCCTTAGGATTCATAATTTTGGTGACATCCCTTTTATCTGGGTTCTTGGAATGAGCAAAAAGAGTTACCTTCCTTGTTTCAAAATCTATGATGAGTATAGTTCAATAGAATCCGTTTTTCTACTCTAAATGGTTCACCAAACCATACAAATCATGTTTTTAAGCCTCTCAGTAATACCAGAACACATCCCTTCGCCTGTCTCAGTTTAAACGGAAGAAACCATAGCTGTAGCAAGATAAAAGAGGACAATTTGAAGCTAAAAGAGAGGCATTAACTCTTTGAAATAGGCAGCAAGCTACAGCACATTTGGGAAAAGGCGATGGCCTTGTGTGCATTCTTCCTTTTGGCAGCTCTGTAGTTAATTGTTAGACCTCGAACAATTGTTCATATTGTGTTCTCACTACAGTGCCCAAGTTCCCTTCTCCCTCTTCTCAATTTACACAATTCTGAAACATCTTTCACAGCTAAGCTCAGGACCTGTCACCTCCATGAAACCTGCTGAATTATTTTGATGCCCCTATCCCACATGGAGAGGTAGCATAGTGGAAAGATGTTCTGGGCTTGGAGGCAGGAAGACCTGGGTTCAGATCCTGTAACAAACATTTGATAACTATGTGCTCCTGTGCAAGTCACTTCTCTCAGACTCATATTCCGCACCTGTAAAGTAAGGGACTTGAGGGCCTGAAAGTTCCCTTCCAGCTCCATAATCCTCTGATCTCTGCCTTCTCTGACTCTAAGGTTTGCAAAGCACTGTACATACAATATCTCATTTAGAAGCGGCAAGGTGGCACAATAGATAGAGCACTGGGCCTGGAAGACTTGAGTGCAAATCTGGCCTCTGACTCTTACTATCTTTGTAACCTTGGGTAAGTCACTTAACTGCTTGTTGCCTCAGTTTCCTCAGCTGTAAAATGGAGATTGTAACAATAGCACTTATCTCCCAGAGTTGTTCAGTGAGATAAAATGGAATATTTGTAAAGTACTTAGCACATAGGTCCTTAATTAATGCTTGTTTCCTTCCTTAAATCCTCATATCTGCTGTGAAGGAGGTCCTGTTATTATTCCCATTTTACAGATGATGATACTCTGTCTCCACCTGAATTTGAATCCTGGCTTTATCACTTACTACCTGTATGACCTTGAGCAAATCATTTAAATTCTCTTGGCCTCAGTTTCCTCATCAGTATCTTGAGGGAGTTGAACTCTAAGCCTCTTCAAGCTCTAAATCTATAATCTTGTCTTCTGTATCAATCAACTGTATTGTCAATTAAAAAAAATTAAAAAAAATTAAAAATTCTGATCATAGCTTTGCTAAGCCATAAATTCTTGTTTACATTCTTCACCTTGTAGACATTCAGGACATTCCTTTTGGTTGATATTTATACACACACATATTCCTAATTCAAAAGACCCATGATTTCAATTCTTTCTACCAACAGAGACCATAGCCTCTCCAAACCTAAATAGATAGTGTTTATCTTGCAGGGCTACAAAAATTCATGACATGGAGTCTAGATTTCTGGTAATGCACCTCTTCATACTTAACTAGGATGGTCTTTAGGCAATAGAAACGTAGTGGTGGTGGGGGGATGGGGGGGAGGGGAGAGGCTATATTCAAAGTCTTTCTAATTTGGGATGACTTGAAAATGTTTGTGATCTGCTGGCATAGCCTTTGAAAACCCAGGGTCACCTCCAAACCGTAATGAGGCATCACAGTAGGACTTTAATGGGTGATAAATTTGAAGGAAAATAAAATCATTTAACTTCTTATCTGACAAACAAAAGGCAGTCATTAACCAGCTGTGTGACAATAAGCAAGTCACTTAAGGAGAACACAAGCTTTAGAGTTGTAAGGGACCTTGGAGATGATCCAGCCCAAATTCTTCATTTGCTTGATGAAACAATTGAAGCCCAGAGAGGTTGTGACTTACTCAAAGTCACATTGACAGTAACAGAACCAATTTTCTGGATCCCATTTTCTGCCTCTGTAAAGTGAAAGTTTAGATTATAAACTGCCATCAGAATGGTGTAGAAGGGAAAGTTCTAGATCTGGAGTCAGGACACATAGGTCCTGACACCTCCTACTCCGACTAAGCCCAGACTTCTTCTCCTATGCCCCTAGGTTGGAGGCCCATTCATTCCCACATCCACCCCTTTCAGATTCCTTTTATGTATTGTCTTCCCCTGTTAGAATGTAACCTCCTTGAGGGCAAGGACTGTCTTTCTTTTCTTTCTTTTCTTTCTTTTCTTTCTTTCTTTTTCTTTCTTGGCGCAGTGAGGGGCACATTGTAATTGCTTAATAAATGTGTGTTCACTAACTGACTTGCTATTTACTACCTATACGATTTTGGATAAATCATTTTAACTACTCTGAATCTTAGTTTTCTCATCTATAAAATGAGGTTGGACTGGACGACATAGAAAGTCCCCTAGCTCTAAAATTCTATGATTCAGTAGGTTAACTCAGCTTTCACCAAAGCCCATTTTATTTACTGCTATTTATGTAGAGGGAGATGTGACTCCTTATTGTAGAGACAATGCTGAGTGTGACACTATGGGCCTTAGTGGGTAGGTTCCAGAGACATTCTTGGGAGAGACATACGGACAGAAGATGCTCCAGGGAGTTGGTAGCAAGAGAGCAATACTTTGGAATAGATGAAATGCATGAAAAGTTGGCCCTATCACGTCCCTAGACTCCATTGAAATTCTAAAATCTAATGAAAATGGAACTGCCTCTGGCTAAGGTTTTCTCCTGATTTGAACTGAGAGACCTTTTCTTGCTCCCAGCTAGAGCTCATTCACTCTTGTATTCTTTGGGGTGTTCTAATCTGTATATCTTCTTAGATTTCTGTTGGCTGTTTTCCTTGGCTAAAGGGGTTTACTTGATATTTATTATTTGTGATGGTCTTTTGTGTGACCAGTATGAGCAGGAGCTAAGCTTGGAGTATAAGCTAATGGCTTCTCTTCCTCTTAAGAGTGGTTAGGGAAGCAGCTTTTGTGCAGAACCCTTCATTCCCTAGACCAGTGGCACCAAACTGAGATAGAAACACAGGCCACTAAACTGCACATAAGGATTCCTGCAGGCCACATATTGACTTAGTTTTTAAATGTAATTATGTCTGTTTTATTATATTTTTATTTATCTTGCTAAACATTTCCCAATTGCATTTTAATCTGGTTTAGGCTGCACTTTGGAGTGTTGTGAGTTGCATGCAGTCCACGGGCTATGTGTTTGACACTTCTGTCTTAGAATAGGAATATTTGAGGGGAATGGGAGCAAATAGATATAATTTTATCTTGTTATCCCTTCTAAAGACTGGAGAAAAGAGCACCCAGCCTTGGAGATAGTCCTGGTGCCTGCCTGCTCTTCCCCCCCCCCCCCCAGCATGGCCCTTTGCTATCTTTCTCTATGGAGAAGATAGCCAGACTTCAGATCATGTCAACCCATGCCACCTCCTAGCTGCATCTGCATATTTAGATAACCCACATGGGCATATATATTATAAAAAAATCTATAAAAAGTTCATTATAACGTTGAAAAGACATAATTTCTTGCAGCCACAGAGAACCATTCCCCAGGGAAGAGCTCTCATTATCTAATGTCCATCATCCAGACGGTGTAGTGAGCACCATAGTACATGAGTGCTGAGCCCCCTTTAGAGAATGGAAGTGAGGTACCAGGGAGAAGCAAGGGGATATGGAAATACCTTCTATTCTCCTCCCTCACTAGCTTTCATCGTCTTGCTATCTCCCTCACTTGTGTCGGGAGGTTTCGGCATCTTCCACTTTTCTATAGGACTGACAATTGTTAGGAGAAACCGTCCTCTTTACTTTTTCCTGGCTGCCAGCCCTGTCTTCACCTACTTTGTTTAGGGCACACTTATAAGACTAAGCATCTCATATGTGGTATGTGCTGCACGTGTCCTAATTACTCTTACTGGCAGCCAAGAAGATTTTAAAATAAAAAATTTAAAGCAATCTCCTTCTCCCTCTCTCTCAATGGGATTCTTGTCAATTTCAATAAACTGTACCATGCTGACTACTCAAACAGAGGGAGAGAGAAAAATAAAAAGCAGAGGAGTTACAGATGGCCAGACTGATGAAAGGTGGAAAGGTAACTGAGACCGTGACCATCCTTCTGCCTTATTTATTAAGCACCCACTGTCCACAACCCTTGTCCTGGGCATTAGAGAAGTCATAGAAGGGTGGGATGCATGCTTTAAAGAAGGATGGTATCTAAAGGTGAGAGAAAGCAGAGAAAAAGTTAAATGCTACCTATAATGAGAAACCTTCAGCTGCAAAATGCTGTAGTAATGAAATGGAAATGAAAGAGGGAGGAGAAGAGTGCTACAGGACAGTGTCCTATGGTATAAGCTGAATGGTGTGAAAGGCAAATAGGATAAAATCCGTGGAGCTCTAAGGGCTGCCAAAGTCTATGTCTGTATTGCTCGATTAACAATGCATGCAGTAAGCTAGCTCTGCCCTAATGAAATAGTCAGACACAAAAGAAGGCTCCCTTAGACATTCCTTGGCTGCTGATATTTGTTAAAACTGATTTCTCAGGGGTGGCAGTGAGGTACAGTAACTAGGAATGAAACCATGAATTTGAATGCATATTCATGCAAATGAACATTAGAGAAATAAAATGGCATTGATGGCAAGATAATCTATTAAAAAGAATGAAAACCCCGATCACCCAGTACTGCCAAAAGGAGATATTCCAGTCCTGGAGTAGTCTAAGTACTGGTGAGCTTTTCAGACTTCTATATTTGCAGGACTCAGTCAATTCGATTCAGTAGTTCCATGAAATAGGCATTTAATAATAATAGCTAGTGTTTATATAGCCCTTTAAGGTTTGTAAGGCATTTTACATATGTTATCCCCTTCGATCTTCACAAAACCCTGGGAGGTAGGTGCTATCATTATTCTCATTTTACTCACGATAGAACTGAGGGTCAGGTAAGTGAGGTATTTTGCCGAGGAGCAGAGACCTAGAAAGTATCTGAGGCAGGCTTTGAACTTAGATCTTGCTGACTCCAAGTCCATGCACTATGCCACATAGCTGCCTACAGGTTCATGATGTGCAAGGTGCTAATTTATTATTTATTAAGGGCCTACTGTGTGCAGGACACTAATAGGAGCTGGAGATACAAAGACAAAAATAAACAAACAGTTCAGAGGCCTAAATTGCACTAGATGAATGTGGCATGTATACAGGTAAGTAAATGCAAGATAACATGTACAAAGAGAGAGCACTAATGACTAGCAGAATCAAAAGGCATCTTCTAGGAAACATGACCCGAGCTGAGCCTTAGGGGAAAAGAAGGATTCTAAGAGGTGGAGATTTAAGAGAGATCTGTGGATTCTAGGAGACATGCAAAAGCACAGAGGTAGGAAATGAGCTTCTGAGTTTGGGGAAGAACAAGTAGGCCATTTTGTCTAGAACTTGAAATGTGTGAAGGGGAGTAATATAGAATGTGTAAAAAAACAGGCTAAAGACAGATTGTAAAGCTCTGAAGTTAGAATTCAGGGTAAAAAGAAGGGATATAAATGGTATTAGCCATGTGAACTCAAAGTAACTTCTCTGAGTCTTGTTTTCCTCATCTCTAAAATGTGAATAATAATGTTTGTACTGATTACTTCTTATCTTTGTTGTGAAGATCAAATGAGTTAACGTATAAGACAACACTGTGTAATCATGAAGTTCTGTGTAAGCTATGTAGTAGTAGTAGTAGTGGTGGTGGTGGTGGTGGTGGTGGTGGTAGTGGTAATAGTAGTAGCAGTAGTAGTAGTAGTAGTAGTAGTAGTAGTAGTAGTAGTAGTAATAGTCCATTAATTAAGTCCTTTTCTAATGCCTCCTGTGGCATGGCAACAAAGATATGTCAGTGGAGTGCAAGTTTTGGCAGGTCCTACCAAACTAGAAAGACTTTGAATAAAGGCCAGTAACATACTGTGTGCCCATCATTTGAGGACAAGCCTGGCTAAATTTGGAAAGGGACCAGAAGGGTAGCCACCAGGAAAGATGATTTTTTTTGGTTGTAGCAAGTCATGAAGACCATCTGCTAGGGCATGAAGAGATTGTGATCTGCACTGGCAGAGAGAGGGTGGGGAAAAACAGTCAGCTCATTCGAATAAAAATCAGAACCTTTTGACATACTGAAGCTTTTCATGAGCTCTATTTTTCCCTTTTTGTTTTCTAATAAGAGAAAAAAATACTGAGCAGTCACAAAATAATTTTTTTTTAACTTTCTGTGAAGAAATGAGCCAGATATGATGGGACAAGTGTTTCCCATTTTGATTTTCTGCAATTCTCTGAGGCACAGACTAATTATGTGTCTTAGGGGAATAACAGCAATTTCTGTTGGACAGCTTTATAATAATAACTAGAATTTATATAACAAAGTTTGCAAAACATCTTATAATTATTATTTCATTTGATCCTCACAACAACCCTGGGAGGTAGGTGCTGTTATTATCTCAATTTTACAGATTAGGAAACTGAAACAGATGGAGATTAAATGATTTACGCAGCATCACACAGCTAGTGAGTGTCGGAGACTAAATTTGAACTCAGGTCTTCCTGACTCTGAGTTCAGAACTTTATCCACTGTGTCACCTAGCTGCCTCTAGTTTATGTGAAGCATTCATAATGATCTTTAGTGAATCTTGCCAGATCCCTTGGGAACAGTTGCCTGAAAAGTCGCTGGATGGTCATTAATATAAAACTATGTTCTGAAACTATAGTAGTAAAGGAGGTGAATGCTTATTTGCTTTGTGCCCTCCATGTTTTTTCATGTAAGAGAAGTCAGATATGTTTTAGAAAGAAGATGAAAGGAACTTGAGGAAATGAGAGGAGAGAGGGGAAGGAGGAGAATGGTAAGACCAAAAAAAACCAGGCAAGATTACCAGGAGATAAGAGAATGAATGTCCTTATCTTTTCTGCAGCCTCAAAGCTGAGCTCTAAGGGTTGGAAAGCAATACAACAAATAAAGAAACTCAGAGGCATTAAGAATTCATTCATTCATTCATAACATTTATATATAAACATTCATTCATAACATTCAACTATTTTACTATTACAATGCATGCTAGATTCTGAAGGACACAAAATTAATTAAGATGTTGACTCTACCTTCACAGAGCTTACACTATAGAAAGAGTATGTAATAGGTATGACTAATGTGGGCAAAGGACTACATTTCCCAGGATACTTGAGCCCCCAAATGGGAAAACTCATTGAGAAAATAAAGAACTTCTGGCCAAATTGACTTCCTCAAAAGGAGGGATACTATCTAGTTCCCACATACCTAGTCTAACAAAAACCTGAAATTAGCACCAAACTGAATGATGATCAAGATATCCAGTGAGAAACTATAGTAAATGGCTCCTTACACACTAGAATTACCCAAAAAGTCAGCCAGAAGCCTGAGGGGAATACAGAAGGAGGCCATTGGCAAAGTCAGCATAAGGAAAAGGTAGCATCCCAGTAGAACCAGAGGTAGGCTAGGAACAAATATAATATTCAAGTTCTGTGTCTATAGGAAGCATAAACAGAGAACCACCCTGAGAAAGTCCTAGGGTGGTCAGAAATGATAGGAACTCCAGGGGAGTGGGTGGGGGGAAAGTAGACAGCAACCAGTAAGTAATGAGACAACAGCATTCATACTAGGACAGTTCAGGCCAAGGGCTCTGAGGTCCCTAGTGCTCTGTCCTCATACACCATGAAGAACTTTGAAGATCCAGGACACAACCTCAAAGATCCAAGGGTACCTAGCACCAGAAGCTGAAGGTTAGCACAAAAGCCCAGGGCCAACCACCCTACTCTACAATTAAACAAGAGATTCAACCTAGCTCCAGCACAAAGCTCTAATTCAGGAGCTAAAGTTGGAGAGATAAGTAAATCAAAGAAAACAATGGCTGGTAAGAAAAATTATTGGAAATCTAGAAATACCTCAAAAGAAAGGAGAAGTAACACTATATTAACTGCAAACAAATACATGAAAAAAAATGGATTTTTCTACAAGGACCACAAAAATACATGTAAGCAATGAAGCAGAATATTTTAAAAATGAAATAAAAGCTCTGAAAAAAAGAACTAGAAGAATAAATAGAAAAGAAAATAATAAACCTTATCCAAGATATTGAGTAGAAACTAGAAAAGACAAAACATAAATTAATGACACCATGAGACAGCAAGAAATACAAAGCCAAAAGATTGGAAAAAAATAGAACAAAATGTAAACTATTTTGCGGGGGAGGGTTGGCAGTGGGGTTAAGTGACTTGCCCAGGGTCACAAAGCTAGTAAGTGTCAAGCGTCTGAGGCCAGATTTGAACTCAGGTCCTCCTGACTCCAGGGCCAGTGCCCTATCCACTGCGCCACCAAGCTGCCCCTAAAATGTGAACTATCTGATATCAGAAACAACTGATCTAGAAATCAGGTTAAGGAGAAATCATTTAAGAATTACTGGACTTCATAAAGGTCATGACTTAAAAAAAAAAAAACACAGCCTGGACTGTATTTCAAGTAATCATAAATTAAAACTGCCCAAAACCAGAAAACAAAGTCAAGAGGGAAAGAATGTGTCAGTCATCTCCTAAGAGGTGTTCCTAAGTGGAACCTCCAAAGGAAAAGTCCCAGAAATGTAAAAATCCACTCACCTCAAAGAAAAAATAATGCACGCATCTAGAAACAGTTCAAGTACCAATGATCAGTCAGGATCACAAAAGACCTGGCAGCTTCAACTAAAAATGAGGGGAGATCTTGGCTTACCTCCAAAAATAACTTATCCTGCAAAGCTGAATACTATAAGGAGAAAAAATAAATCTTTAATGGAAGAAAGGACTTTCAAGCATTTTTGACAAAAAGACCAGATCTCCATTGGAACTCTGAAATATAAATGTGAATCCAGAGAAACCTAGAAAGGTAAATATATTTGATAAATTAGAAAGAGCTATATGATGATATAGTGCTACCATTCTAATGGTGCAGGGGAGAGAAGAAACAAGTGTCACTCTAGAACCTTAGGTCTTTAAAAGGTATTGAGGGAGCTAAACAAGAAAAACAGAGTTTCTGGGGGTGGATTGGTAATTTTCTGAGTGTTTAAAGAGTGTTGAAAGAGAAGGGAAGGTAAAAAGAATATACTAGTGCAGAAAAGAGGCATAAATGGGGGAAACTTACTATTTCTCATAATTGGAGTACAGTTATAAGGATATATAAATATGAAAGAAGAGGTAGGGATAGAGATCCTCTGATGAACCTCACTCATATAGACAAAAGAGGACTAAACACACACACACACACACACACACAAATAATTTGGTGTAGATATGCATCAAACTGGATAGGGAAACAGGTGGCCATGTATATTCATTGTACAAGTTCATTTTCTCAGGGAGATGGATGCAGAATAACCACAAAATAAGGAAGCCCTCTTGCGACTGTGTGAGGCAATGGTGACAAGCAGGCACCCAGGACCCAAGATTACTTGAGCATCTCTAAAGGCTCATGCAGTGAGAATATATCAACGTGCTGACTATGCAAAAGCTGGCAAACTACGAAACCAGCTGGGAGCAGCAAATAACGCCTAAGACCAACCAGGCCAGGTAGTACTTTGGAGGCAGCAGAAATCATTAAGCACGTGATTGATTAGGTGTAGACTTAGTTGTTTGCTGTGATCTTCAGTCTGGGAACTATTTGCTCTGGTTTACCCAAAAGTTTTGGGTGTAGCTTGAGTTCTAAACTACATTAAGGAAAAATGAAATTGCTCACTCAGGGACATGGCTGAGTTTGTCTTTGGTAGCTTTACTCTTCGTTTATATTTCCATCTTGTTTCTTGACTGGATCTGTTAATGTGGTGAGACCGAGGACCTTGACTTAGTTCATTTCAGAAGTTCCCAGTTTCCTAAAAGGGTCTAGGCAGAGTGAATTATAAAGGTAAATTATCATTTAAAAATTCCTGTGATTTGATCCACAGTCCATAAAAGTCTAAAGCCAATGGGAGAATTTGCTACAGTCATACCAGAAATAAATCTAATACAAATTAAAATATAAGTGCTTAAGATAAATTAGAACATAATGAATGACTAAGATAAAATGCTATGAGATCAGATTTAAAAAAACCATCTAGTTTGAAGGGTCAGAGAATACTTTATGAATAGGAACATTTTAACTCTGTGTGGAAGGGCTTCAATGGGCTAGGATAGGCAGAGAATATTTCAGGCACAGAGCATTGTGTACAGATTATTAGCTGGATCTTACCATTCATAATGGGTAATGATGTGAGCTAAGAATAAAAGGGAGGTTGAAACCTGATTCTGGAGGGCCCCAGAATTCTAGGCCCAGGTGTTTCCATAACATTCATCATCTTTAGCAGGGGCTAAAGGGTCCCCACCCCCATACATATCCATGCTGAAAGAAAGGAGCTCTGCCCCCAAACTGTGAGATCCTAAGTCACTCTGAAACTTAGTTAACACAGGGTTGTACTACAGCCAGCTTGAACCATCTCCCAAGAGCCAATTGTTAAATTTTCATTGTTAGCATTTACACCTCAGAAATCTGTAAAAGCTACAAATAAGAGATTGATTTATTGTTTTGTTGATTGTCTAGATTTAAGGAAGTGATGGAGAAAATATGAATAATACAGATTAAACTTAAAAGCATATTGGGAGTACATTTTACCCCACAGGAGGTTAGTTGCTAAACATTTACCAACACATTCCTGAGTTTATATATGGAACAGTCAGACTGTAGGTTAACTATGAAATGCTGAAAGCTGTTTCGTGAAGAGGGTCTGAACACTTCCACCAAACCTGCTATAGTAGTTAAAAGTAAAATTGTCCCAGACAAATCCTAGTTCTCTTAGTGATGACCCAGTTTTCTAAGAATCAATGGACAAAGGTGCTTTTAGTCAAGTTGTTAGTTGCATAAGAATACACAAACCTACAACAAGACAGCAACTTGTGCTGCATACAAGGTGCAATTATGTTCAATCATTGGCGGTACTTGTTATAAATGAGCTAAAAAATGGGGACATCTGCTTATACTTTCTCCCCTATGTGGTTCAAAAGTGAATAAACTGAATTTCGGTAAACCCAGCATGGAAAGCTGAATTCTTCCCTCCAGTAATTCCTCCAGTGCCTGTCACATTCATATTTGTTCCAAGCAACTCCTAACATCGTTGGTTTATTCTTCCATGAATTTGAATAGACAAAGCAGCTAAGCTCTGTTTCTTGAGCACTTCAGATGGGATTTCATGGTCTATCTGCCAGCTCATTAGAAACATTGCTCATAACTTAGTTTTCTGGATTTATTCTGATTATTTTTCAGTTTTCTTAATCCTGAAATAAAGAGCTTTTATAGTACAGCAGAATGTTCATCTCCACCAGAACGTTCACTTAATATAGTCCCTGAACATTACAAACATCGTAAAGGCATTTTCAGGGGAGTATTTAGAAAAAAAATACTTAAAGAAAATGTTTGTGAAAATGCATACAGCGGTTATAATGCATCACCTACATGGGGCTTTGAAAATATGCTTCTGTCTTTGAACTCTGGCATAGCTTTGTGAGAGACTGGGAGATAAACAGCTCGAGAGCAGCTAGACAGCAGATAAAGATCCATGTATATTTTCCACTGAATCATTATTTTCCGTCGTCTTGGTGCCCTTTGTAAATATTCAAGACTTTCAGAAGCCATGGATTGTTTGCAGTTACATCTGCTTGTTCTGAAAGTGCATTGCAATAGTAACTTTCTCACTTGATGTTAAGTTGAATAACTTCTTCTGGGGTAGAACGTAGCCCAAGCCAGCAATAAGGGACTGCCCAAGTATAGGACAGGAATGGAGACTTGAATTATGTCTTTGTTCCTGGGAAAGGCAATGTGGGTGAGTGGAAATGGCTCTAAATTTAGAGCCAGAAGATCTGGGTTTGAATCCTGGCCCTAACATTTATTAACTCTCTGACCTTGGATAAGCATGGTGGAGGAGATAGAGACTCTGGAGCCAGAGACCTAGATTCAAATCCTACCTCTGGTGCTTCCTCCCTGTGTGATATTGGGCAAATCACTTACCTTTTTTGGGCCTCAGTTTCCTCATCTGTAACATGAAGGGGACTGAATCCTAAAATGATTTCTGAAGTCCCTTCCAGCTTTAAATTGGTGATGCCATCTGTGACTTGAAGCACATCATTTAATTTCCCATTTCCATCTTTTCCTTTTTGTTTGTCTTGTCAGCAATTAGCACTGTGTCAGCACATAATAGGTGATTAATAAATACTTGTAGACTTGACTCTCAATTTTCATTATTAGTCACACTTGAAATTTAGAATTAAAATAAACCTCTTGATATATTTATTTTTCCATTTCTGACGTTGTTTCTCCTGCAGTGCTGATTTATATCATGCTTCCCTCCTTGGTTTACATTCATTATTTCATTGGTAAAAGTAACTCCTAGATGAGGAAACTCTTGCCATCAATGCAGGTGAAGAACTTCTTTTCAACTTTTAGTCTTAGAAAGTTGCCTAGAGCAAGATGTGACTCAGGGTCACGTAGCCAGAATGTGGCAGACTTGAACTCTAGTCTTCCTGGTTTCAAGGTCAGTTCTCTATCCATCACACAACATAACATAACATAAAGATCTTCCTTGCTTCCTCTCTCTCTCACTTTTCCTTAGCATGGCAATGCTAATTCTTGGATGGTGTCCTGGATAAAGATCTGACCTTGGAGTCAGGAAAACCTGGATTCAAGTACCACTACTGACACACACTGCTTTGTATGGATCCAGGCAAATCACTTAACCTTTCAGTGCCATAGACCAAGTCTCTAAAATTATAAGTTGCAGAATAAGCAACAATCTGTGTTCATCAAGAGAGTTTTCTTACTGGGAATTCCCTATACCAATGTAATTACAGGTCTTATGCAAAAATTAATAATAACTTATCTCACAGGTCTATCATGTGGACCAATTAATAATTAATTAATTAGTGAACCACCATATAAAGTATAAATATGATGATTAATTCACTGTAGTTCAATTTCACTGTTTGATTTTTTCCCCCTCTTAGATTCAAGCTAGCCTACCTGTAAATAAGTCTCAATCAGAATCTAAGGATCCCAATTTTCATTATTAGTAACACTTGAAATTTAGAATTAAAATAAACCTCTTGATATATTTATTTTTCCATTTCTGATGTTGTTTCTCCTGCAGTGCTGATTTATATCATGCTTCCCTCCTCGGTTTAATCAGGTATCTTGAATTTAATTTGATAGAATTTTTTTTCTGTTCAGAGAAAAGTAACATGAAGCTTTTTCCTATTCATATGCAGTGGGTTCATGCTTTTACATTCAAGTTAAATGTAAATAGTCCAGCTGCTCAGCAAATACATCCATTAATTTAGTCAGTTCAATTTTAAATCAACAAAGACAAGGACGGGCAGCTAGAAACCCAGAATGAGAGAACAGGCAAGGACCTTTGAATGTCAGCAACTATTTGATCTACGGTCAACTCTCAGTGATTAAAGACATCTACTTCCTAGTATATCAAGGCATTGTGCTGCTTGTCATACTCCTGGTTCCCACTTTGATGCTTATTGGTATTAGCACCAGAAGATGGGTGAGGAGGCCAGTGTTGAAGCACCATCAGGGGATCAATGACTGTCCCAGGGATCCAAGAAGACTTGGGAATACCATAGGCTCTTCTGTTGTCAATAGAATGTAAGCTCTTTGAAGGTAGGGACTGTTTTATTTTTCTATCTCCAGCACATAGCATAGTGGTTGGCACATAGTAGGTGCTTAATAAGTACTTATTACCGATTGGTTGATTGATTGATTGTTGTGTAGTTAGGAGGAAGACTGCAGTACCTCTATATTTCCATAATACTAATGTCAAGTGAGTGAAGTGATTTTGACAAAGAAAGGAAATAAAATAGAGGAGGAACCAGACTAAGAACTCTTAAGCTATAATGTCCCAGAGCTCGGGGGCTGGAGAAGGACAAGGATCAGGGCTGTCTATGGTCAGTGCTCCTGTATCCCTGTCAAAGTTTAAGTCATTTTTTATGAAATACATACATCTTGGACTGGCAAAGCAAATGAATAAGTGCCCAGAAATGATTAAGAGGAAGAGAGTGGGTTGGATCGAATTTGAGGAATTTCACAGGGCTTTCAATGATCCCAAGCTGCTCCCTGAAACAAACCTCCATCTTTCCAATTTCAATGTTCTCCCAGGGGTATCATATGAACTCAGTTTTCTATTATCTGTTGAGAGCACCATCATCCTCCCAGTTATCCAAGGAGGTTCTCAGCCTCAGTGTCAACCTCACCTTCTCATTCTCCTTAATTTGCTAAATCTTGTCCTTTCTACCTCAACAACATCTCTCATATACATCCTCCTCTCTTCACTCCTACAACCATCACCCTAGTTCAGTCCCTCATCATTTTTCTCCTAGATTATGGCAAAAGTCTCCTAACTATTTTCCCTGCAGTATCTCTCCCCTCTCCAATCCATCTTCCACATAGCTGCCAATAACACCCACCCACACCCACATCCCTCACCCCATCAAACAGGTTTGACAATATCAACCCTTTACTCAGTAAACTGCTATGGCTCCCCATTCTTCCAAGGCTCAAATACAAACTCCTCTTTGGCATTTCAAGCCCTTTGTAAACTGGGCCCATCCTACCTTACCACCTTTTTACCACATATCACTTCCCTTCATGTGCTTTGTGGTCCAACCAAAACAGCCTTCTTTCTTTTCCTCACAGAACACAATTCATCTCACATGTCTGATCCTGTACACTGGCAGTATCCAGTGGTTGGGATGTACTCCCTCTGAACCACTGTGGCTTGGAATTCCTAACTTCCTCAAAATAGCTCAAGCACCACTTTCTTCCTGAGGCCCTTCCTGATCCCTGTAGCTACTGTTCTCCACTCCCACTTTTAGTGTATATGTATTTTACATATACCTTTATACAGTGTTCCAAAAGTCTTAGTGTAGTTTAAAGTTATTAAAGTACTTTAATACTTGAAGCTATTGAAACTTAAAATTGCACTAAGGCATTTGATCTGAATGTGTTGTCTTCCACATTAGAATGTAAGCTCCTAGAGGTCAGGTACTCTTTTGCTTTCATCTTTGTATCCACAGTATGGTTTGTAAACATGTAGCAAATGCTTAACAGCCCTAATTTTTCTCCTAATCTCCAGTCTCATAATACCAACTGCCTTCTGGATGTCTCATACCAGATGTTCCATAGGCACCTCCAACTCAACATGTCATACACAGAACTCATTATCTTTTCCCCAAAACCCTTCCCTTTTCCAAAATTTCCTACTACTATCTTCCCAGTCACCTAGGCTCAGAATCTACATGTAATCCTCAATTCCTTACTTGCACATGTCCAAATCATTTGCCAACTCTTCATGTTTCTGTCTTCACAAAATCTCATATAAAACTCCTTCTCTCTATTCATATCAATCACCACTGTCTTTCAGACCCTCACTGCCTCACATCTGAGCTATTGCAATAGCTTTTTGGATGGTCTTCCTACCTTGGTTTTCTCCTTGCATCACTCCATCCTCCACTCAGCTACCAAAATTATTTTTCTACCGCATAGAGGGACATGGTCACATCAATACCCAACTCAAAAACTCCAATGCCTCCCTACTACCTAAGATAAATAATGTAAATATATAAATAATATAAATAAATATAAAATGATCTTTTTGACTTTTAAAGCCTGTTCCAGTCTGGACCCTTCCTATTTTTCCAGTTTTCTTATACATGACTCCCTTCTATGTACTCCATACTCAACCTTCTTGCTATATGCACAACATTCCATCTTCTGTTCCCATGGTTGGAATGGTCTCCCTTCTCACTAACTCCCTGGCTTCCCTTACTTCCTTCCAGGCTTAGCTCAGATGCTACATTCCAAAGGAGGCTTTTACTGTCCCCTCCCCATTGCTAATCAACCTGAGATTGCTATCCATTTCACATATCTATGTATACACATAGGTAGGTAGGTAGGTATGTACATGTATATATTACATATACATACTCACATATATGTATATGAATATACTATATGTATATACATACACACATACACATATACATACACACAATATATGCACACACATAAATATAGATATATACATATATCTATATCTTATTTTGTAAAGTTATTTGCATATTGTCTCCCCCATTAGAATGTGGGCTCCTTCAGGGCAATGCCTTTCTTTGTATTTCCAGGACTTAGCACAATACCTGACACATGGTAAGTGCTTAATTAATGTTTGTTAATGACTAATCAATCAACACTAGGCATCTACTTATTCCAGGCCCTCTGCTAATTGCTAGGAATACAACAAGAGTCAAAAGACAGTCCCTACAACATGCAAACAAATATATACAAGGCAAACCAAATACAGGATAGATTGGAAGAAATTAAGAAAGTTTGGAGAAGGCTTTCTAATAAGTACTTGTTGATTGACTGGGTTAAATTCTACAAGCATTTACTATTACTATATACCAGGCACTGTGCTAGGAGCTGAGGATAAAGGAACAAAATCAAAATAATATTTGTATTCAATGGATTTATATTTCATTGGAGGAAATAACTTGTACGTAGAAAATTTAATGTAAGATATCTATATTCTGATTGGAACCACTGAGCAATAGATTGTCATACCCTTAATAGTAGCACCATTAATTTGATTGTCAATCCCTGAGCAAAAGCTGTGTTTGTCTGTCTGTCTCTCTCCCCCCTCTTCCTTTCTCTGTCTCTTTCTGTCTCTCCCTTATCCCTCTCCCCCTCTCTTTGTCTCTGTCTCTGATTTTGCCTCTGTTTTCCTGTCTCCCCTTGTCTCTTTCCCTGTTTCTCTTTCTATCTGTCTCTGTCATCCTGTTTCTTTATCTCCCTATAGAGTTTTGTCTTTCTATCCATGTCTCTTCCTCCCTTTGTCTATCTCCCCCCCAACCCCACCATCTCTTTCCTTGTTTCTCTCCCTTTCTGTTTGTCTGTTTCTGTCTGTCTATTTCGGCTATTCTCTTTCTTTATCAGCCTATAGATCTTTGTCTCTCTATGTCTCTCTCCCTGTCTTTCTTCTGATCTCTGACTCCCTATCTCTTTCTGTCTCTATTTCTGTCTTTCTGTTTTCCTCTGTCTCTGTCTCTCTCTGTGTATCTGTGTGTGTGTGTGTGTGTGAGAGAGAGAGAGAGAGAGACAGAGAGAGAGAGACAGAGAGAGTAAGGGGGGGAGGATGAAGAGGGGCAGCAGTGGTCTGTGGAGTCCTGGGACCTAGGTAGTTATAGAGAATTGAGACACGTTTGTGGTACTTTTCCTTCAATCCTGAGCCAGGATAGCTCGGCTACAGGGCTTGTTCTAATACTGAGTAGATTATTTGCCCCAGAGTGCCTGGGATCAGAAGGGCCTTTGGTCCTCGCTTGGTGGCTGGTAGAGTAGAACCTGAGTATGTGGTCCTTCCTTGTGATTAAAATAGAAGCTGTGAAAAATGGAATACTACAATCTTTAAATAATCAAAATTGTGGGTATCCCAAAGAACAGTGAAATAATAAATGGTGGGTTTAAAGTATCTTGAAGCATATATGTATATATATATATGTGTATATATATATATACACATATATATATACTTGTTATTGAGTTATTTCAGTCATGTCTGACTCTTTATGACTTCATTTGGGGTTTTCTTGGCACAGATACTGGAGTGGTTTGCCATTTCCTTCTCTAGCCCATTTTATAGATGAGGAAATGGAGGCAAACAGGGTAAAGTGACTTGCCCAAGATCACATAGCTAGTATGTGTCAGAGACCAGATTTGAACTCAGGTCTTCTTGACTCCAGGCCTGGTGCTCTATCTACTTTGTCACCTAGCTATCCCTGAAGCACATTATCAATTTTTTTTAAAGGCAATTGGGGTTAAGTGACTTGCCCAGGGTCACACAGCTAGGAAGTGTCTGAGGCCAGATTTGAATTCAGGTCCTCCTGACTACAGGGCCAGTACTCTATCTACTGCACCACCTAGCTGCCCCATATTACCAATTTTAAAAAAGACATTATGAAGGATAAGTAGAATGGGAAAAGAAGGTGTGCTAGGCATGTAGCAAAGCAACATATTAGATTTGATTGATATTAGATGGACAACTTGAGTGCTGCAATGGCATGTAGGATTCATGGGAAACAGCTAGGTAAGGATAAGAAGGTGTGGATATGTTGCAATTTGTACCAGTGGAAAGAGTTCCCACATTTGCTTTGTAGAAGATGATAAATTACCCTCTGTCAATTCCTCTTTCTAATTTTCTTTTCTTCTTAATGTCTAGAACAGGAGAATTGTGATTAGAATTTTATTAATTTGTAAGAATAAACCCTCTACTGACATCCTAATCTGATGCGATTTCTCATCATTTGTGTGGAAGTGACCATGTTTCTCAACAACTATGCCAGCAGAATTAGTCCATTGTGAGACTTCTAAGTAGTTTGATCTGTACCTGACTTAATGGAATTATGCAATTACAGGAATTGTGAAAAGAAAACTTTATTGCATTGCTTGAAACTAGCCCTGTGTGGCTGGGAAACCCGACTATCCCTAGTTGTTGTTTAGAGACTCTTAACAAAGGACCTATGTTATGCTGACCAGAAACTCAGATCCGAAGATTGATGCAAGGAGCTTTCTTATCTGAAAACTGGCCCAGTACTGATCAATCATTGTGTCTGAGGGCCCCTACCAGGTCCTTCTGACTACTCCCACAGCTGCCAAACTTGTGGGTGTGCACTCTTGGATCATCTGAAGAAAATTCCTGCTCCTGAGTGGATGGCAGAACCCTCCAGGGACCTCAAGTTTTGTTTAGTATGGACCCAGAAGCAGCTGACACCCAGATGAGACAGCTGTCCCAAGGTTCTGGACTAGGGTTGAGTACACTGTCCTAGTTATTTTTCCCCTTTTTGCTATACCTACTACATTCTTGCCGTCCCACCACTTTTCTGCTTGCAAGCAAACAATGGCTAGCAATGATACCTGAGACACATTTCCCCAATACGTTCCCTCAAAAAACTGACCTCCTGGGATAAAAATGCTTTTGCTGGCCCAACTGGCCTCTCATGGCATCTTGGCATATACCTGCCTCTCCTTTATTGGCCATAAGGGTAGGGGTTCTTTCAGACTCTCTGCCTTTGGCCAAAAGGGGGGAAATGTCAAAATATTTGGAGACATCCTGTTTCCCAGAGCTAAGGCTCAGCAAGCAGTCTGTGCCTAGAGCTTGGCATAACAACAATCCTTTGCACTCTGATGATCTTACCCTCTGGCAAAGTGTATTGCCTTCACCAGCACCAGGTGTTCACTGAGGGATTTATGATTTTCATATTAATCAATAACTGTTTATATTTGTTGGAGCTCCCCCATATCCTAGGGACCTGAGAGCCAGAAGCAGCGCTGCAGCCTAAAGCCATCTATCACGTCTCCTGATATGCTCACAATCCCTGTTTCTTGCAATTGCCAATTGAACCAAACCAGATAATGTACTCCTGTTCCTGCCATGCTAACTCCTGTTCCCACTGTGCTAACTCTGGTTCTATACCCTGCTGAATGATCACAAGGCTCAATGACCCTTAAGACTTGAGACAATCAACACGGGGACTGTTCCCACAGACTTGCTATGGGAACTCTTTACTTAAGACCTTAGAATGATTGTGTTGTGGTCCAGACTCTTTGTGGTTTTCATGTATTAAGCCCTACCCCTGCCCCAGTAAGTTAAGCCCTCCTTCTCAGGAAGGTAGACTTCTGCTAGTAAGCACTTTCCCCACTTTGAAGTTAATTAAACCACTATTTGATTCCTGACTCGCCTGCTTCTGACCTGCTTTGTTTGGCTCCGGCCACTCACAGAGACTGGTCTGGTCCAGACTACATTTAAAATTCTTTTGACACAAACTGCTCAAGTAATGATGATAGTCATAAGAGTACTGATAACATTTTCACACATAAGAAGTAAACAGATTGACCTCATTGAGTCCTTTATAATTGGTTTTTAACCTTTTACCTTGTGTTTCTCCTGAATCTTACATGTCAAATTTTCCATTAAGTTCTGGTCTTTTTGTCACAAATACCTGAAAGTCTTTCGGTTCTTTAAATGTCCATTTTTTTTTTCATCCAGGATTATACTCAACTTTGCTGGGTAAGTTATTTTTGGTTGCAACCCCAGTTCTTTTCCTCTTTGAAATATAGTGTTCCAAGATCTGCAGTCTATTAATGTAGAAGCTGCTAGGTTTTATGTGATCCTGACTGTAGCTCTGTAGTATTTAAATTGTTGTTGTTGTTGTTGTTGCTTGTAATATTTTAATCTGGGAGCTTTGAAACTTGGCCATGTATGATATTCCTGTAAGTTTTCCTCTTGGGATCTTTTTCAGATAGTGATTGGTGGACTTTTTTTCCCCTATTTCTGCTTTATATTCTTGTTCTAGAACTTCAGGGCAATTTTCCTTAATAATTTCTTGTAATATTTCAAATTGCTGTTTTTGATTATAACTTTCAGGTAGCCCAACAATTCCTACATTGTCTCTCCTCAATCTGTTCTCCAAATCAGTTGTTTTTCTAATGATATGTTTCATATCCTCTTCTATTTTTTCATTTTTTGATTTTGTTTTATTATTTCTTAGTGTCTTATAACATCATTAATTTCCCCTTACCCAATTCTAGTTTTCAAGGAATTATTTTCTTCCTTAAGTTTTTGGATCTCTTTTTCCAGTTGGTTGACTTTCTTTTCATAATTTTCTTGATTTTCTTGGATTGCTCTTATTTTTTCCCTAATTTTTCCTCCATCTCTCTTATTTGATTTTTGAAGTCCCTTTAAAGTTCTTTCAAGAATTCCTTTGGGGTTTGTGACCATTTGTCACTTCTCTTTGAAACATAAGAGACTTTTTTAACTTCACTATTTTCCTCTGAACATAAGTCCAGATCTTCTCTATCCCCATAGTAGCTTTCTATGGCTGTGTTCTTTCTCCTTTGCTTATTCATTTTTATTTTTATTTTGTTTTATTTTATTTTAGCGGCTTATTTTTACAATCAGATACCAGTCTTAAGGTGTGGGCAATGGTGTTCCAGGTCTCAGGTCCTTTTTACTGTTATTGTTTGAGCTTTGTCAGGGACCCAACATCAGGTACTCCTCTCCACTTCTAAGCCATGGCTAGGTCCCCCAGCCACACTGTATAGTAAATACTCTTGCTCCCTGAGGTCCCTCTAGCAGCTACAAACTTCAGCTCTCCCCTCTGCCTTTGAACCAAAACCAGGGGCTCAGTTCTTCTGCAAGTGCTCACAGCCAGTAGGGTCCCTGCCCCTCTGCTATAGCACTCACTGGGCATACGTATGCTCTCTCCTCTTTAACCACAGCCGCATCCCAGAGCCCCTTCTGGTCAGCACCATTGGGCTTAGCATGCCAGGACAGCAGAGGGTCCTTCAATCTTCCCCTGTTCAGCAGCCTGAATCCCACACTGTCCATGAGGTGAAAGTTCCTGAGGCTCTGGGTGTCTGTCTCACCCAGTTGCCCCCCCCCCCCACCCCCCGCCCGGGGCTCACTGTTTTGTTGATTCAGAAGAGGTGGCTGCAGGTGTTTGCATTTCAATCAGACCAAACCTCTGCCCCTGGAGGTAAAGTTTATCCTGACAGCCTCTCCAGTAGTCTTAGGAGGACAGCTTCTGTTTATTTCTGCCACTCTATGTTTACTATGAGGAGATGTTCTGTCTTTTTTTTTTTGTGGAGGAAATTCGGAGACCCTAGAGTTTTCTGACCTACTCCATCCTCTCCCTAGAACTCTCTTTAGAACATATGTTCTTAGGCAGAACTTTCCTTTTCTCTCAAACCAGCACAGAGGTTGATGAGGCAGAGTACAGAAAGGAGTTCCATCTGAGACGCTGCCTTAAGCCATTTTAGGGATCCTAATCATGTCTGGTTCCATGGTCAACTGATGAGGAAGGGCCCCAACTACCTGCTGTTTGCAGCGATGGTGTTCAAAGCAGAAGCGCTGTCCTGGGAGACTATGGCCTGACCTGAGGAGTTTGTGAGTGCAGAGATGCGTGTCATCCAACTCTATGTGTGACTGTCAGTTATGACACGTGTCTCCAATGTAGCTATACTTAACTTGATCCAACACTTAGGTCTCCATTTAGCCCTGCTTCTTTAACTATCCGAGCTCCCAACCTACTCCTGACCCATCTGAGCAATTAATACCTACCTGCCACTTGGCACCTTTAGTAGGAGTTGTGCGAATGCCTTTGTGGAAACCCTTTCCAAGTAGCAAGTATTAGATCAAATGTGCCACCACAAAAACTTTCTTCAGTACTACAAAGTCCCCTTCTGCTCAACACTTGATCTACAGGATGCCTCTTTTCCTCACCTAACCTGGGAGGTTTTACATTGTTTTACATTTGTGGTGGTGGTGTGTGTGTGTGTGTGTGTGTGTGTGTGTGTGTGTGTATGTGTGTGTCCTTGTTATGCTTACTTCATTTTGTATCAGCCTTAAGAACTCTATGATGAAGTATTAGTAAAATTTTTCTCTCCCTGTGGAACACTGCTGAGCCTGAAGTCAGAACCTAGTCCTGTATGACATGTATACACGCACATGTATATGTAAACATGCATACATATACTGTGATATGTGTGTGTGTAAATAAAAAATTTTGGACCCATTTCTACCCATTCTGTGCCCCCCCCCCCAAAAAAAATCCCAGAAAGCTCACGTGGATCTGGTGGAAAACACTTTTCTTGGGCCTAGGAATGAAGGAGCAGAATCTCATTACCAGAGCAGTATCACTCCCTTGTCCCAGATGCTATGCCTCTCTTAATGCAGTCTTTAGTGTTTTTAACTGTCACACACTGTTTATTCAATGACCTTGTAGTCCATTAAAATCTCCAGATTTTTTTCTAACTGCTACATACCTACCCAATTTTGTACTTATGAAGTTTTTTTTGAAATTAAATGTACAACTTTGTATTTATCTATAATAATAATAATAATAGCTATTATTTACATAATGCTTTAAAGTTTGCAAGGCAATGTACTGTTATCTCATTTGATCCTCACAACAATCCTGTGAGATAGATGCTATTATTATTCTCATTTTATAAATGGGAAAACTGAGGCAGACAGAAGTTGGGACTTGTCCATGGACTCAGGTCTTCCTGACTCCAAGTCTAACTCTCTTATCTAAACCACCTAGAAGCCTCTCTATTCAATTTGATATTATATTTGATCCAGTGTTCTGGCTTGTTGAAATTTTTGCCTTACTTTGTATCTGTGGCACTTAGCAGAATGCCTGACACATAGTAGGTGCTTAAATTTTTTTTATTGACTAACTTTATCACAAAAGTCACAAATTTTAAAAAATTTAAAAAAATATGAGTGGCCTCATGGGAGTAGACTCAGGTAGACCTTGGTAACATGAATGGATGGATTCTGCTTTGACATACTCTAAGAGAATCCCAGATAGTCTGTATAGCAGTTTTTCCCTGTGACTATGTATAAATCCCTCTAGTGAGACATGAGAAGAGATAGAGTCCCAGGAACTGGGAATGTCTAGCCTGAAGAAGGAAAAGTCTCAGTTGCAGTGGAGGTAGGAACAGAGAGAGGACAAAGGGTCATCTGTCTTTAAGCTACCCCCTAAGGTTGATGGGGTGGAGGCTCAGACAAGTACTTATATCATAGACATGGTCCTAGGCTTTCACCCACTCCTGGCCAGTAGAGATATACCAGCATAGCCACAGCACACATGAGCCCCGGAGGGAAAGAAAACACAAGCTCACACTCAAGATTTCCCAGGATGCTCTCTTGAAATTGCCTGGGGAAATGCACAATAACATGCCCATGAAAGAAAAGTCTTCCAGAAATCCTACTAATGCAACAAATGAGTCACATTCTGAAAGCAACCAAAACTGCTGCAAGGCAAATCAGTCAACCTGAAGTCCACCCTTTCTCTTTCCTAAATCTCTCACAACACACATGGAACTGCCTCCCATATGTCCACGATAAAGAAACCATGTAGTTCACCTGCAAACAACTTGGCACTGTCCCTCACAAGGTGCTGAGTCCATTCAAGATAGGATAGCTCTGCTACCTGGGCTGCTGACATGAACAAGCTGGAAAAGCTTCAGTTATAGAATTAGGGATGGGCTATCAGATGTCTATCACCAGCCTAGCCAAGTTTGGAAATCACCAGAGACTTGACCAACAAGTAATGAGATTTTTTAGGCCACTCCCACTCATGAAGACTGTCTGCTGTTAGGCAATGGCACGGACAAACAGTCACATTTCTAATCAAATATCCTTGAGGTATTGAAGGATAAGGATAAATGCCATTGGTAGAATTAAGGGTAAATTAAGAAAGTTAAAGAATCAATTAATCCATTGAAGGAAATTCATGGGAAGGAGAATTCATGGTAATACCAATAATAATTTTTGTAAGAACTATATACTATATTAAAGTTTGCAAAGCAGTTAACCTGTGTTTTCTGTAGGCAACTAAGTGGCACAATGGATAGAACACTAGACAGTGAGGAATTCAAATTCTGCCTCAGACAATTACTAATCCTACCTTTGGCAAGAAGCCTTTTTTTGTCCTCCTTAATCTTAGTACCTTCCCTCTGAGATTATCTCCATATTCTGTTTGTGTGTTGACTCCCCCATTAGACTATGAGCTCCTTGTGAGCATGGACTAGGTTTTTGCCTTTCTTTATATCCTGACACTTAGCAAAGGGGAGGCACTTAATAAAATCTTACTGATTTGATAGTGGGAAGGTCACTTAATCTCTCAGTTTCCTCATTTATAAAATAGGGATAATACTTGCACCATATATAATACTGTCATATAATATGTAATAAAATATTATATATTATATAATAACAGCAACTAGGTGAAGCAGGGATAGAATGCTGGGCCTGAAGTCAGGAAGACTTACCTTCCTGAATTCCAATATAGCCTCAAACTCTTACTAGTTGTGTGACTCTGGGCAAGTCATTTAGCCCTGTTTGCCTCAGCTTCCTCATCTGTAAAATGAGCTGGAGAAGGAAATGGCAAACTACTCCAGTACACTTGCCAAGAAAACCCCAAATGGGGTCATGAAGATTCAAATATGACTGAAAAAATACTGAACAACAATAGTAGTTACCTTTGAGGGCAGTTGTGAAGATCAAATAGGATAAGATATGCAAAGTGCTTTGAAAATCTTGAAGTACTACATAAATGCTTGCTATTATCTTTTTAAGCTTCCCAAAAACACTCTGATGTAGATTTTTCGTTCTTGTTCAGTCATTTCAGTTGTGTCTGACTCTTTATGACCCTATTTGAGGTTTTCTTGGCAAAGATGCTGAAGTGATTTGCCATTCCTTCTCCAGCTCATTTTACAGATGAAGAAACTGAGGCAAAAGGGGTTGTTAAGTGACTTGTCCAGGGTCACACACCTAGTGTCTGAGGCCAGATTTGAACTCAGGCAAATAAATCTGACTTCAGGCCCAACATTATCCACAGCACCACATAGCTGCCTTGATGTAGATATTACTGGTATTATTACTCCTAAACTACAGATGAGGAAAGGGAAGCTCAGAGACTATTCCAGGCCAACCCTA
Organism: Vombatus ursinus; assembly: GCF_900497805.2. Lineage (NCBI taxonomy): Eukaryota > Metazoa > Chordata > Mammalia > Diprotodontia > Vombatidae > Vombatus > Vombatus ursinus. Next base: position 8,180,087 of record NW_020954619.1, read on the forward strand.
GTTCAGACCCATACATTGATTCAGGTTTGGGATTAGAATGTAACGAAAAACCTATGGACCATAAAATTCAATAAAATTAAAAGGTTACAATTTACTAAAAACAAATGCTGTTCTCTGCCACCACATTCTCTGGGGCAGCAATACCAGGTGAGAAAGATGTGTCATAGGGCAGTGGGAAAGCTATCAAACTTCAGGAGCCTGAATTCTCCGCAAGCTGGCCTTTTTATATCCCTAGTCCTTCAGACTAACCAAATCCTGAAGATGGCCTCCTTTAAGAGACACCTTCCCAAACTACGTAAAATAAATGCTGTTTCTTCCACAGAGGTTGGGTGAGTTGCCAATGGCCATGCAGCTAGAAATTGTCAGAGAGATAAGTTTGGATTTAGGTCATCCTGGACTCCAAGTCCATTTCTTAAAGAATTACCAGCATAAGGTTAAATGGGCTGTGGTTCCCTACAGCCTAAACATTTTATGCAGGGGAAGAAAGGCCTAATGCTGAATTTGCATCCTGCCCTCACTGATCTCTTTCTGGAGGAAAAGATGGTTCTATATTTTATCCATGAAAGTGTTTCTGCTTAAAATAATATTGTTCCTGAGATAGATGTTCTCAATTGTAGTCATTTCCTGATTAACTTTCCCATCTTAACCATTAGTAGGTCACTAATTAATATCAAACTCCTACTGTTTGCAAACAGAGGTTACTTGTTCTCAGGAAAACAATTAAACAAGCGAACAAAAACCCCATTACCAATGTCAAATCCCCCAAAATTATTCTCTACCTGCTGGGGTAATTTATTCAATATAATGCATATTGTGCTCTCTTAAAGCTGCATTTATGTTTGCTATGGCTTCCTGCCAAAACTGCCCTTGGAATTCTGCAAAGGTTTTCAGAAATCATCTGTCTAATGCAAGTTTCTTTCAAGCAGCTGATGTCTAAACCCCATTGAGTATAAAGATAACATCTATGTAATAAAGAAATATAAGACCATTTCCTATGCTTGCTTTGGACAAAATTTAGAAGCATATGTTTTAAACAATCTGCTCATAGTTTAATAATGGTATGCCTCACTCAGGCCATGGAAAAGTTCATGTAGGACCAAAATGAACCCTCTCTTAGCTTAGGAATTTTTCTCTTTTTTGGAGTGATGGAACCCTTAGTCAATCTGGTGAAACCTGTGGACCCCATTCTCAGAATATTGTTTTAAATGCATAAAACAAAACACATAGAATTACAAAGGAAACTAATTATATTGAAATACAGTTATCAAAATATTTTTAAAAACAAGTTCACGGACACCTGGTTAAGAACCAACCACTGTACTTAGCTTAGCAAAATAGATGACTTTGCATTAGCCTCTAATTGTTAAACTCATTACTCTTTGCCTCTTTTCCTCTTCCCTCAGCCTCTTAAGCAATTAAGATGGGCAATTAGTTGCCAAATCCTATCAATTGTAGTACCATATCTTTCACATATGTGACTCTTTACACATGTGACTAATACCATTCTCCTCTAAGACAGACTATTGCAATAACCTTCCAATTGGTTTCTTTGCCTCTAGTCACTCCTGCCCCAGCCAGGCCTCCATAGAGATGCCAAAATAATCTTCTCAAAGCATAGGTCTGACTATATCACTTGCATGTTCAAAATCCTGTCCCCAAACTCTAAATTCTATCCCTTACTTCCATACCTTCTCACAGCCTATTCCCCACACCAGAAATGCCCTCCTTCCTCATTTCCACCTTTCAGAGTCCTTGTCTTCAGAGAAGGTGGTCCTGAGCTGAGCCTTGAAGAATGTGCACCACCGGTATCCACACAACATCAAGAAACTAAGAAGAAGGCCCCTGCCATATTGAGTGGTGCCCCCGGGGGTGATTCTATGAGAAGACAGGGACAGGAGTGACACAGGATATGCTGGCATGGATAGGTTGCAATCTGCATCTTTGGAGGTAGTATCCACCTTGATGAGATCACAGTTCTTTTGGATTATTAGAGTACTAGAATACTACCACCACAAACATCCTCTCCAGTAGACTATAAAACCCTTAAGGATATGTCCTATTTTGTCTTTTTTCTCTGTATCTCTAGCTCACAGTATGGTATCATTTATATAGTAAATGTTTACTGTATGGAATTGAACTGAATTGAAATTGTCTGAGTGGTTAGATTATAATCACTTTGAGGACAGGGATTTTTCGAATTTAGTACTATGCACATGGCACTGGGATAGGTCCTAGGGATATCAGAAAGAATAAAACAATAACAGATTCCAAGAAACTTACAGTCAGATGATGGGGCATATACATGTGTAATGTCTAAGGCAGTAACACTTTGATTTCACTTGGGAGTAGTCAATGTTGGAAGGGTTATTGAAAGAAAAGCACATTAATACACTGTTGGTGCACCAGTGAATTAGTCCAACTGTTATGGAAAGCCATTTGGAATTATGTTCAGAAAGTGAATATAATATCCATACCTTTTTATCCAATGATAGGCATCTTCCACAAGGAATCAAAGATAGAAAGAAAAGTCCCATATACATAGAAATATTCATAGCATGACTTTTTGTAGTATCAAAGAAGTGGAAATGAAGTAGATGCCCATAGGGTGGGGAATGGTTAAGGAAACCGTGTTATATTGATGTAAAGGAATTACTGAACCATAAGAAATGACCATGCAGCATTCAAAGAAGTCTTAGAGGAACCAAAGCCAAATAAAATTAGAAGAACTAAGAAACAATATACATGACCACAACAATGTAAATGGAAAAAAAACACCACCACCACCAATGAAACGAAGCATTGTATAATTATGATGATAAGCTTGGCCCTAAAAAAGAGATGAGATCTGTGCCCCCCTCCCTTCTCTGAAGAGGTGACTACAGGTGTAGAACATTGTAAATACTTTCAGATTTGCTTGATGTATTGGTTAGTTTTACTAACATGCTTTTTTCTCTTTCTATTTTTTATATTTTATTGAAGTCTGGCTTGCTAGGAAGGAGAGGGAAAGTATTTGAATGTGAAGGTAATGTAAAAAATTAATTTTTAAAAGAAAAAGCAAGACCTTCTGGATTCAAACTCTACCTGAGACATATACTAGTTGTGTAACCATGAGCAAGTTAATGAACCACTCACTTTCTCAAGCAACTTTAAGAATATAAGCTACAGAAGAGTTTCCAGTCTGCACTAAAGGAGAAAATTTCCACACAGGAAGTTCTGTACAGCAATGAAATCGTAGGTCTAGACCTAATTAATTGAAATATTTATTGTATGTGGCCATTTTCAATCTGAAGATTAGCTTAGAATCATAGGATTCAGAATGAGAAGGGATTTTAGAAAGTCTAACACCCTTTTATTAATTTCTTTCTTTCTTTTTTTTTTTGAGGTAAAATTTCTCTGGAGTCAGAGGATTTGGATTCAGATCCCATTGGCTTTTACCTATGTATGCTATCTTGAGTAATATTTAACTTCTTTGATCTCATTTTCTTTATCTGTATGTAATGTTTTTGTTCAGTTGTTTTGGTCGTATCCAACTCTTTGTGATTACCTTTGGGGTTTTCTTGGCAAGGATACTGAATAGACTTCTGCTTCCAGGATCCAAGATGGCGGAATAAGAAGTAAGTCACTCTTACCCTCCCTTATTAACCTCTGAAAGTCCAGAAAATATCGTCCCAGGAAAAACCCTAGAACAGCTGAACCAGAAGAAAGATGGGGTGCAGCAGTCCAGTAGCCCAGGTAGCTTGAGGGATTAATGGGAAAGGCCCCTCTTGCCCTGGGGGAAGGGGAGCAGTACAGAACTGGAGGTGTCCCAGCAAGCTAGTGGAAAGCCCCACCTCAGTATACCAGGAGGAGATCCTGAAACCTAGGTGGTGGAACAGGCAAACACCAAAACCTGGACTCCCAAGTGCCTCAGTGAGGGTGGGGGAACCAGTGGAAACCAGCTTGGAAAACCACCCAGGTGCCTCAGGCATTCTACAGCAACCAGGTCTCCCAGTGTCTCAGCAAAACTAAGGGAAGCAGCACTCCAAGGGGCCCCAGGTGGATAAACATTCTGCAACACCCACCTGAAAGGAGCTGAAAAAACCTAAAGGAAAGAAAGACCTGGGTAAGCAGGAAGTCTCCAGGAGCCACACTACCCAATCCTACCCCTAGAGTTCCACTGTTGCTGATTCCAGCCTAACACCAGGTAAGCTGCCAGAACCCTACAGCCTCCAACTGCCAGCATTGGAGGCCCCAACACACAAAGCCGGTGACCAAGCCCTAGGCTCCCAACACAAGAAGCGTGGGTCAGTGCCTTCTGCTCCCCAGCAGGAGAGCTCAGTCTCTGTAAAGGCCAGGAAATAAGCAAACACCATGAGCAAAATGAAACATACGATAGATTCTTATTGTGGGAAGAGTGAAGATCAAGGTAGAAATTCTGAAGAGGACAACATTGTCAACAAACCCACATCTGGAACCTCAAAAGGGAACATGAACTGGTCTGAAGCCCCAAAAGCCTCCTTAGAAGAGCTCAAGAAGGATTTTAAAAGTCAAATGAGAGAGGTAGAAGAAAAAATTGGAAAAGAAATGAGAGGTATGCAAGAGACAGTCAATAGCTTGGAAAAGTAAGGAGAAAAATTAACTATAGAAAACAAGTCCTTAAAAAATATAATTGGTCAACTGGAAAAAAAGTACAGTGAAGAAAACAAGTCCCTAAAAAATACGATTGGCCAAATGGGGAAGGAGGTACAAAATCTAATAGAAGAAAATAATTTGTTAAACAAATTTGTTAAAATTTGTTAAAATTTAGAATTTGGCAGATGGAAGCTAATGACTCTATGAGAGAGCAAGAATCAGTGAAACAAACACAATAGAATGAAAAAATAGATAAAAATGTAAAATATCTCATTGGTAAAACAATTGACTTGGAAAATTGATCCAGGAGAGACAATTTAAAAATTATTGGTCTACCTGAAAATCACAATGAAAAAAAGAGCCTGGACAGTATCTTTCAGGAAATCATAAAGAAAAACTGCCCTTAGGTCCTCGAACCAGAGGGTAAAATAGCCATAGAAAGAATCCACTGGATCACCTCCTGAAAGAGATCTCAAATTGAAAATGCCAAGGAATATAGTAGCCAAATTCCAAAATTACCAGGTCAAAGAGAAAATACTGCAAGCAGCCAGAAAGAAACAATTTAAATATCATGGAACCACAGTCAGGATTACACAGGACCTTGCAGCTTCTACATTAAAAGACTGTAGGGAGTGGAATATGATATTCCATAAGGCAAAGGAGCTTGAATTACAACCAAGGATCAACTACCCAGTGAAAATAAGCATGATCTTTCAGGGGAGGAGATGGATATTCAACAAAATAGGGGACTTCCAAACCTTCTTGATGAAAAGACCAGAGCTCAACAGAAAATTTGATCTTCAAATACAAGACTCAAGAGAGACATAAAAAGGTAAATGGGACAGAAGGAAACAACATGTTATTAATGTTATTAATAAGGGCAAACTGTTTACATCCCTACAAGGGAAGATGATACTTGTAACCCTTGAAAACTGTATTGTTATTATTCCATGTTAAAGCAGTATACATAAAGGGGATGGGTATAGTTGACTTTGATGTAATGATAAAAAAAAAATCTAATCAAGTGGGTTAAATGGATCCAAGTAAGTGGATTAATCTGATCTAAGACAATGTACTGAGAGAAAAGGAAAGGAGGAGGCAGACAAAGGTAAATTATATTACAGGAAAAGGCACAAAAATCTATTACAGGGAAAGAAGAGAGGGAGATGAGCATTGTTTGAACCTTACTCTCATCAGAGTTGGCTCAAGAAGGGAATAACATAATCAGTTAGGTACTAATATTGATAGACTTAACCCTTCTCAGCAATACAAGGATCTAAAACATCTCCAAAGGCCTCATGGTGGAAAATGCTATGCACAGCCAAAGAAAGAACTATGGAGTTTGAATGCAGATCGAAGCATACTATTTGCTATTTTTTTTCTTCTGTTGTGTTTTGTTTCTGCTTTCTGGTGGTTCCTCCTATTGGTTCTAATTCTTACTTACAACATGACTAATGTGGAAATATGTTTAATAGGAATGTATATATATAACCTATATCATATTGCGTGCTGTCTTGGGGAGGGAGGTGGGAAGGGATGGGGAGAAAAATTTAAAACTCAAAAGCTTATGGAAGTGATTGTTAATAAATCAAAATAAATTAATTTAAAAAAAAGAAATGATGAACAGGTGGATTTCAGAAAAACCTGGAAAGACTTACATGAACTGATGCTGAGTGAAGTGAGCAGAACCAGGAGAACATTGTCCACAGTGACAGCAACATTGTGTGATAATCAACTATGGCAGACTTAGCTCTTCTCAACAATACCATGATCCAAGATAATTCTAAAAGAATCATGATGGAAAATACTGCCCACATCCAGAGAAAGAACTATGTAATCTAAATGCATATCAAAGCATACTATTTTCACTTTTATTTTATTTATTTGGTTTATTTGGCTTTTCCCTTTTGTTTTATTTCTTCTTTCAGAACATGACTAGTACATAAATGTGTTTACATGATTGCACATCTATAACCTAGATCAGATTGCTTGCAGTCTTAGGGAAGGGGGATGGGAGGGAGGGAGAAAAAAATTTGAAACTCAAAATCTTATAGAAAATGAATGTTGAAAACTATCTCTACATGTAATTGGAAAAAATAAAATACTATTTATAATAAAAAAAAAGATACTAAGTGGTTTGCTATTTCCTTCTCCAGCTCATTTCATAGATGACTTGCCCAGGGTCACACAGCTAGTGTCTGAAACCAGTTTGAAATTATGATGAAGAGTCTTCCTGACTCCAGGCCTGGTGCTCTATCCACTGTGCCACCTGGCTGCCTTCTGTATGTGCTATCCCATTATAATAATTAGATCATTTTAAGCATAGCAGGCAATATAACTGTCCCTATCATTGGTCCACTTGGATTTCTCTTTGATTTTAGGGAATTTATTTTAGATGACATACTTTGAGTTCAGTTATAATCACTCCTATCCCCAGTTAGGAAAAATTCCCAACATCTAGGTAAAGGTCAGCCCCTCTGCCTAACCTTATATTCAAATCTACATCAGTTTACTGAAAACATTTTGGGCAATGAAGCACCAGATTATAATATAGTGTCTGTGGATATTCAGGCATCAGGAAGAAAAGTTAGAATAAGAGCCTTCCTTTTCTTGGGACTTCCCTTAGCCTCGGTGCTCCTCTCTGAGATGCCTGCACAGCCAATGATTCCCCTTGATATCACCCTTCTTTACCCCATCTCAGTCTTCCCTTTGCTCCATGTTTGCTCCAACCTTGTGAATCCAAAAGCTCAGAATTTCTTCTTCTCCAGTTACAGCTTCTCCCTTTTATACAAATTACACAGGACATGGTCCAGTCTCTAATACAACGGCTTTGATTGATTCAAAGAGATGTACAAACACCCTGTTCCCACTGAGTTCTGATTGTTCAATCAAAAACTGTTTCCATTTGTCAAGACACAAGAGCCAAGCCCCAGTGGGGTGGGTTTCAACTCTACTCCTACTTGTAAAATAAAGGAGTTGAACTAGATGGCGTCTGAGGTCCCTCCCTCCTCTGATCTTATACCCTAGATGCAAAAAAAGAATTATCAACTGTGTTGTGACAACAGGTCACTCCTTTGATCCCGTGCTGTGTCTGTTTCTTCATGTGCATGACACCCATGACCTATTCTATGTCCGGTCCAAATCTGGAAAGCAGCCAGGGTAAAAGGCCTACGTGGTGAATCATAAAATGAAACAGCTATCACCAGCACATATAACAACCATTCTTTGTGAGATATACTGTTTCTGGAGTCCTTAGCGTGTAATATTAAATGATATAGAGGCTACCCTGGTTATTAGAGGCAAAAGCCAATCATAAAAAGGCAAAGGGAACTGAAGCAGAGTGGGTTACAAAGGTGTGAGGTGTGAGGTGTGAGGTGTGAGGCAGCCCAGACTTCCGGGAGAAGTAATTAACTCCTATCTCCTTCCACTCATAGCTATTTTAGTCTGTGATTTTTTTTCTCCCATAGAGACATCACTGAGTGGCACTCAGGTTAAAAAAAAAAATTCTGCTTTACAAACTAGCTGATTTTTTTAGCCTCCACAAGCAAAAGGCAACGCTCATCTTTAAATGTAATCAGTTTTCTAGTTTCCAGAAAAGTTTTTAGGGTTGGTGTGATCGAATCACCGCAGCAACAGAAAACAACAACCGCCACAAATAAACCTGTGCTAAAAGCATCACATTTCATGGGACTGGTTTGCTTATGTGCATTTGAAGAATCTTCCCACTAAGTGCACTTGTCATTTAGGACACTTGGGGATGGAGTTCTAAAATTTTTCTAATATTGTCAGATATAATGAAGAGAGAAAACCCAGCCAATGATCTGGGGTACAAAAAGAAAACAAAGCCCTGAGATGAAACCCAAATATCAGAACTCTTCTACTTCCCAACTTGATCATATACTACAATAAAAATAACAGCCAACATTAGCATAGCATTCGCTATGTACCAGACACCACGGAAGCACCTTACAAATATTATCTCATTTGATCCTCACAACAACCCTGGGAAGTGGGTGCTATTATTACCCCCATTTTACAGATGGGGCAACTAAGGCAAACAGAAGTTAAATGACTTGCCCAGGGTCATCCAGCTAGTAAAAAAAGAGAGGAAATCAAATTGCATCCAAAATAATAATTTTTAAAAAGTAGTTATAAAAATTTAAGAGGAAGTAAAGGAAATTCTCAGAAACTAGTTTGCCTAAATTATGTAACAAAAGTAACAACTTAGAGGAAATCAATTCATTCCTATAAAACTAAAAAATCAAATAAGGAAAAGATAATAGATAATTTTAATAACCCAGTATCAAAAAAAGAAATTAAACAAGTCATACATTAACTCTCAAAATTAAAAAAATTATTCATACTGGATGGATTTACAAGTGAATTTTACAAGAGACATCTCCACTCCAAAAGTTCATAATGGACTATTTGTGCCTGACGTGTGGTAGAACCATCACAGTTGGTCACATTGTACCTTGTACACTGTACCTAACAGAGTAATGTCATTTTGGTCCTCTTTGAGCATGAGAGACCACCCCCACCCCCACCCCCACCAGAAGTTAATTTTATCAAGCATGCAAAGAATAATTAATTCCAATATTACATGATTTGTTCACAATAGAAAGAAAAAAATGCACCTTTCCAATCTTTTTCTACAATATAAATATTATCTTGGTGCTTAAAACAAGGAGGGACAAACCAGAGAAAAAAAAAACAACAACTATTGATTAATATCCTTAATGAACATTGATGCAAATGTTTTAAATAAAACATTAGCAAATATGCTACAATGACATATTGGAAGGATCATGTATTTTGACCAGGATAGAATTATACTTGGAATGTAAGGTTGACTCAACAAAAGAAAGACCATAAATGTCATACCCCACTTTCTGCATTTGCACAAGACATCCCCATTTCCTGAAAAGAACTCCCTTTCCATCTCTATCTCTCAGCATCCATAGCTTTCATCATGGCCCCCTCCATGAAGCCTTTCCTGACTTTTGTCTAGCCACTGGATTTCAATGATTCTGGAAGAGAGAGTGAGGCTAGGGACTGCATGTAACTCTGCCTCACAAATCCAATTCACACAGGGGTCATCACCCCATGATGTCACTGGTCCTTTTCAAAGACCAAAGACGAACAACAGTCACCTTATATTTACTTCTCTGTGTACATGCTGTATCCCCTAGCAGAATATAAAGTCCTCGAGGCTCTAGGGACTATTTCATTTTCATCTTTGTATTTACAACACATACTCCTACCTTGTACATAGTCAATGAATGTTTGTTGAATACATTTTTGCTGCCCTGTCCCACAAACAAGCCATTGTTCTCGGTCCTATAATCTCCTCAGCATTGACTAGGTAATACAGCTTTCTACAATGGAAAGAATAGTGGTTCTGAAGCCAGAGGACATAGATCCCAATCCTGCTACTATTCTTTAGTGCCTATCTGAATATGGGCAAAAGATTTCAATCATTTAGACCTCAATTTCTTCAATTATAAATCAAAAGGGGTTGTACTAGGTAGTTGCCAAGGTCCCCTCCAACTCCATAACTTTAAGTTGTGCAAATGAGTGCAAGCCCACAGGACAAAGACCTCAGAGAAATTAGAATCAACTCCGTTAAGTGCTGGAAGAGACCTTAAACATTTTATAGATGAAGAAATGAAGGGCTCTCCAAGGTGGATTCCAAAAGAAATCTAACACAAGATAAGAAAATATTTTTATAAAAATAGAAAATATTTATGACTAGAAGCACTAGTATTTTGTTTCTTTAGGCAACTAACCTTCATAGCCGTTAGGTGGTTGCTGTGATGTTAAGTGTAGAAGGCAGGAGGGAAATATTGCTAGCTGGGACAATTTCATCAGTTTGGATTTTTTTTTTTAGCTTCTTTGCAAGGCTGATTGATGCTTGCTCAGATGGCAGACAGGCCTATGCACTGCATTAGTTCACTTAATCTCTCTCTGATAGGAGATGGGATATTGGATCTTTCTGTGGGTGTGTACAATAATGTACATAATTATGGCTATCTGAGCAAAGAGAAAGAATCTTTATAACTTGAGAGCATGTTAACTGTGTCCAGATTCTATAGAAACAAACCCCAGAGAAGTGACCTCATTTCCCCTGTTGGCACCCCTTTAGAAAATGGATTAGCTTGAAGCCCAATGGAGAAGCAAACTGAGATGCCTTCTTCCTTTTTTGCCCGTAATGGTCCATGAACAGCTACACTGAAAACTACAAATGCCCAGGCCAGAGGTGATAACTCTGCCTCATTAACACTTCAATTGGCCACTCCACAGGAATGTTATTGGAAGCTGTGATATACTTGGGAACAGCTAGAGGAACTCAGTGGGCATCTCCTCAACCCTGTGAAGTAGCAGTCCTCCCTGCCTTGGTAGGTGAAGTCTGGGATCGCAGACCCTGCAGGATCTGCCCTTGACCAGCAAAACAAAGCAGAGATTTGCAAGTATGACAACTGTGAACTGGATAGGTTGGTGATAGGGTAATGTTGCAGTGCAAAGATAAATATTGCCAGGACAATGGTTTCTCAAGTCATTCTTTCTGCCAACAGGGCCACATGAACTGAAGGACTAATGCTCAGCATATTCAGCTGATTTCAATTAGATTCAATTCTATTAGATTCAATCAATATTTATCAAGCACCTCCTAGGTATTAGGCACTGTCCCAGTCTCTAGAGGTACAAAAACAATGTCATAAAATACTACTATTCTGCCCTTCCTGGTTAGAAACATCCTTGCTTAGGGCAGGAAAAGGAGTATGGTAACAATCAAATGAATAATAATTATTAATAACAATAATAAAAGTAATAGCTTGCATTATATACTGCTTTGGAGTTTTGCAATGTGATTAATATACATGTATATATTATCTCAACGACAAGGTCCTATTGGGTGGGTGCTATTATTGTCATTTTATAAATGAAGGAAACTAAAAGTTTTAGAGTTTAGGTGACTTCCCCAGGTCACACAATTAAAAAGTGTCTGAGACAGGACACAAAACCAGGTCTTTCTGACTCCAAGGCCATATTTCTATTCATTACATCATGCTATTGCATGTGTCACTGCTACCCAAACACACTCTTGCATGTCTAGGAGAACCTATGAAAGAGATTCGTCTTATTTGGTGATTGATTTTCCGATTTAAAAAAAAAAGCAAAGAGACTCACGGAATATCAGAGTTGGAAGGGACCTCAGAGGCTGACACCATAGTCCATCATCCAACCAGAATCAGAATCTCTCCCACAACATGCCTTCTGATGGGTCATCCGGCCTTTGATAGACCTCCAGTGAATAGGAACCAACCCCCTACCTCCTGAGGCAGCCCATTCTGTTGTTGGACGTTTTTCATTGTCAGGGAGGTTTCCTTGTATTGAGATGAAATCTGCCTCTTTATAAATTTTAACCAGTGCTCCTAATTTTGCCATCTAAGGCCTAGTAGAGCAAGCCCAATCCCTTTTCCAGGTGGCAACCCTTTTAAATACTGAAAGGCTTTCTACTACAACCTTTTTCTGGATTTTTTTCACCTTGAGAGCCTGAATTTAAACTTACGCACTGATCAAACACACTCCATTCAATAAATGTTGTTAAGCACCCTCTCTGTATCCCATGCTAGGTACTGGGGCTGAGGTGCTAGGATACAAAGATGAGTAAAACAGAGGCCCCTGAATTCAAAGAAGCTCACTAGTGAGTGGAGATGAGACACACATACAAACGACCATAGAACAAATTGCAACGACATAAAGGCATAGGAGAGATACAAACAAAATGCTGTGGTTTGGAGGAGGAGCCAATAACTACCAGAATACAGCATTTGAACTGTTTCAAGGCGGGGCATAGGGTTTGAAAAGACCTAGATGTGGTGCTGAGAAGGGCAAGTACTATATATTATGAGCCCCTAAAGGTCAATTAATTAGGATGTGCTACTCACATAGATGGGCCAAGGTTATGGGTTCCCTGTTTTTAGAGAAAAAAAAAGTTTCAAGGCTACAGACTACATCCTTCATCACAGAGATCTACAAATGCATGTCCTGGATCACAAGGAAGAGCAACATTGGAGCAATCATGTTCCCATGGTGTCCCAGTAATGATGACACTGTATGATAGTGTCATCTCCATATACATAAAAGACAGCATAAATGTGGAACAATGCATTCGGCCTTCAAGGGCAGACCCCCTTTCACTTTGTGTTAGGGAAACCTGGTGCTGTGCAGTTGTGACATAGGAAAATGCAGCTGGAGAACCTTAGTGATCATTGAGTAATGTCCCCTCATTCTTAATAATAATAATGAGATAGAGAACAAGAGGGAGGGAGAGAAGGAGGGAGAGAGAGACAGAGAGAGACAAAGAGAGAGACAGAGAGAAGGAGACAGAGAGAGAGAGACAGAGAGACATATAGAGAGAGAGAGAAAGAGAGAGAAAGCATTTATATAGTTCTTTAAAGTTTGCAAAGCACTTAACCTATATTATCTCATTAGATCCAACCTATATTATCTCATTAGATCCTCCCAACGAATAAGTGCTCTTTTATCCCCGTTCCTCTATGTGTGTGTGTATGTATGTATGCATGTATGTATGTGTGTGTGTATGAGTATATATGTGTGTGTGTGTATATATATATATATGATATGTTGTCCTCCCCCCATTAGATTATAAGCTCCTTGAGGACAGGGACTGTCTTTTGCCTCTTTTTGTATCCCCAGTGGTCAGCACAGTGCCTGGCACACAATAGGAGCTTAATAAATGTTTGATTATTCCATAGAGATTAAGTTACTTGCCCAAAACCACACAGGCAGAATTTGAACCAGGTCTTCCTAACTCCGGTTCTCGTGCTCTATCCACTATGCTACCTGGCTGCAACTAAATCACCTTGCTGCATATCAAAGGAAACAAAGGCCCAGAGAGTTTATTGGCAATACCAGGACTACTCTGCCCCTCTCAGGTTGAGGTTAAACATTCACAGCTCATCATCACATTGGCCACAATGTGTAGCTGCATCGTTGTCTGTTGGGACGTTTTGTAAGTGGCCAGTGAGTGCACTGCAAAGAGCAGCAGCATGGGCTCGCTTTCAGAAACCTGCTATAGTTCACCAGTTCTGAGTTTCAGTTCCCCTGCCTCACTGCGAGAGACGCCCTTAATATTGTTCTGACTCCGTGTACTCCCTTGGGGGCCATCTGCATGGGAGATCGGCCATGGGCTAGGATCAGGTATAGGGCAGCCAAATCCATAAATACTCTGGAACATTGGCTCAGCAGCGCCAGTCCAGCGCAGAGCAGCGTGTCACTGAGGATGACATCAGGGACAAACTGAACCACCAGGAAGCAGCTGGAGTGGGTGTAACTCTCAAAGCATTCCCTTACTTCTTGCAGGAAGATAAAGCTTTTTTGAGACATGTCAGTACGCAAGTTGATGAGCCTGCTTAAATATAGGCATTATCCTAGCTGCCTTCAGGAACAATATGGAATTTCATTGTTTTCTTAGAAATACTTCTTTGAAGCGTGCTACCCAGGACAGAGAAATTAGACACATTTTTGGATAAGGCAAATGCATGGATTTGTTTTGCTTGACTGTGTTTATTTGTTACAAGGATTGTATTTTTCTTTTTTATGGGGTTGAGAGGAATGGTTTAGGGAGAAGAGCTATTGATGATGTGGCCAAAAAAGGAATAGAAGAAAGAAGAGAGTGTTTTTGAAGCATTTAAGATCTCTCTCTCTCTCTTTCTCTCCATATATATATAGATATATATACACACACATATATACATATATAATATATTATATATAATATATATCTGAGAACAGAAGGAAGTTTGGAAGGAAACAGACAGGACAGTTCTGAAAGTAATATGGTGAATTTATTATATACTTTTTTTAAAAAGTAAATTGTACATAATAGGGATCACAATTATACATATAATCATTCCTCTTTTTCTATTCTACTATGTATATGCTTTCTCTGTTTTGGGGTGTTTGTTACATTCAGAATTTTAAAAAAAATATTAAATGTAAGAAATGTCTTCTAGACATGAAGCATTGAAGGTGAGCTAAGGCATCTTGCCTTCTCTCAATCAATCAACCAACAAGCATTTGTAACTATCTGTGGAACTTTGAGGGAAGGGAAGAGTCATATATGCATATATTTCAATCCTTGTCAATTCATGTGCTATCTTCTCATCCTTTCCCAACAGTCTCAGTAGAATAGAGACAATATGATACATATAGGGGATCAGGAAACCCAGGTACTAATTCTTGCTCTGATATTAATTCATCTGTAACCTCAGACAAGTCACTTCACCATTCTGAACTTCAGTTCAACAATACAGTTGTTCGACAACACAGTTCAACAATCATTTATTAAGCACCTACTCTTTGTAAAACATTGAGCTACATGCTAGGGAGAAAAAGAAAAAAAAACCTAGGCCCTACCCTCAAGGATCTTACAGTCTACTCATGGAACCCCAATAATTTCTGGATGTAAATGGGGTTTTTAGGAAAAGAAATGTTATTATTAGTTCTGATTGAGCTTTTTAAAATTTTTGTCAGATCTTTGCTTTTTCTTTGTATCTCTACAGTGCCTGGCACATAGTAGGCACTTAATAAATGCTTGTTGATTGATTGATTATGAATGGCAACATCCATTTCATAGCCGGTCCTTTGAGAAGGGACTAGTCCGTGGTAGTGAAAGTGTTTTGAAAGCTGGTTAGCAACTAGGCTGTACAGGAGATAGAGCTCTGGGCCTGGAGAGAGTAAGACCTGAGTTCACATTCTGCCTCAGACACTTACTAGCTGTGTGACCCTAGGCAAATCACTTAATTCCACCTATTTCAGTTTTCTCATTTGTAAAATGGGAATTGTAATAAGTCAGTTAGGTGGCACAGTGGATAGAGCATGGGGCCTGGAGTCAGGCACACTCATCTTCCTAAGTTCAAATCTAGCCTCAGAAACTTACTAGCTGTGTGACCTTGGGCAAGTCACTTAATCCCTTTTGCCTCAGTTTCCTCACCTGTAAAATGATCTGGAGAAGGAAATGGCAGACCATTCTAGTATCTTTGCCAAGAAATCCTCAAATGGGGTGATGAAGAGTCAGATATAACTGAAATGACTGAAAAACAACAGCAAACTTCCCAGGATGGTTGCAAGGATAAAATGAAATATTTGAAAAATGCTTTGCAAACCATGAAGTGCTATATAAATGCCAGCTATTATTATTAAATGAGGAAGAGAGGGAAGTAGGCAGGGAGGAAGAATAGGGAGAAACTCCATGGGCAAGGGCTGAAGCAAAAACAGAAGAATAACTGATCATGCCACTGACCTTTAGAGTGAGACTGTGACCCCCATTCCCTCTCCAAGGTCATAGCATCATAATATCATAAATCTAGACCTGAAAGGAGCCACAGAGATAATACCCTTATTTTATGAGTGAGGAGTCTGAGGCCCAAGAACTAAGTGAACTGTCCAAGGTCACACAGGTGGTAAACATCAGAGGCACAAGATGGTGTATGTGAATTTGGTGGGACCAATGTTACACACAAACCGAGATAAGTTTAAAGGTTCTCCTGTCCCCTAGAGACTGAGAAAGAGGGAGGAGGGAAAATACCTGTACTTTGTTCTGCTATATCTTTGAACTCAAAGCTTGAAAAAGTTAATTAATTAATTAAGGTTGTGCTATCCGGGAGAGGTAAGACTTGAGGTGGACCTTAAAGGGTTAAGAAAATGTTATATATTAAGTATTCCATTTCTAACATTGTACTAAGGGGCATTTTTGTCACATCATATTAAACCATGTTTTAAAGGTATTTGTCTAAACACGAATAAGATTGCAGGAGCTTTCCTATTAAATGAAGATTATCCAGTCAAATGTGTTTTCTTCTTAGGGATAATAGAGGTCAACTAAGGTACTTTCCCCAGCACTACTTACCTTTGGACTTCAACTTGTTTTGAGTTAAAGTTTATTTGAATAGAACCAGATTTTGCAACTTTTTAAAAGTACTTATAGACACTGATGATTTTTCAACCAGGCATGAAGAATCAGATATATTTGTTACCTGAGTGTTTAGAAGGTACCTCAGATTTTCAAAATGAGGACTTATACCAAACTTTCCAAGTTCCTGTCCTCAACATGTGACAGAATACATTGGAGGCATTTTGTAAGAATAAGAATACAAGAAGAGAGAAATTTATTAGTTTGACTGAGAGCCAGAACACAGCTCTGTCAATTCCATTAAGTGCCTGCCTCTGTTTTAGCTCTATGAATATAGCGGTGCATTGGCATAAGAACCAAGTCAGGAGAGAGTTCTGGGATGCTTAGCATATGGAAGGCATTGTGCTACAGGCACTGAGCTGATCCAAAGAAGTCTAAGACAATCACTGCCCTCAAGGAGTTTAGTGTCTGGTTGTGCAGATAAGCCATACACAGATGGGAGATCTCTGGGAGAAAAAGAAGAGCAAATGGATGGTATGTACAAAAAGAGACAGGAATTTAGAGGGGCAAGAAGAATTAACAAAGGGTAGTAGAAAGATTACTAGACTTGTAGTCAGAGTTCTAGGTTAGAATCTTGACTCTGATTGACTCTGCCAATGCATCTGCAACCCTCTTCTTCCCCACCATCCACTCCCATCAGTCTTTGAGCACTCTTCCTACACTAGACTCCTGCCCACTATTGTCAATGACCCCCAGAATCCTCTGATATCAGCTGGGAACCCCACCCTCCCCGACCACTTTTATCACCTCCCACCCCACTTAGAATGAATTGTTCTGCCTCTACTATCAGTGGGAAGCCTCACTCAACAGATGGAGACCAAATGTAGGACCCCTACTCAGCAGCTTGGAGTCCTCCTAAGAACTAAACACAAGTTGGGCTTCAAAATCCTCACCCTCTGCTCCTTGCCTCCAGTGGCCACCTAGAAAACCACTTACCTGCTGACATGAACCCTTGTACCTGGCGCCCAGCCACTAAGATGAAGGGATCCCTCCCCATGGAGCTTTTCAGAGTCCCATGACCCTGTTGCAAAACCGTTCCCTCCACAGTTACTCAGAGCCTCATTCACTTTCCAACAAGTGTCTTCATTACTAATTTCCAATTTTAGAATTTTTCTTGTTATTAACCCCTATTTGGTCCATTGCCTTTCCCAGCCCTCCATAGTACTAGTGCCTTCCCTCTGAGATTAATTCAGAGTAGTCTTGTATAAATCTTGTTTGTGTATAGTTATTTGGGTGTTGTTTGCATGAACACATTCAGGGCAAGGACTGTTTTTGTGTTTCTTTGTATCCCCAGTGCTTAGCACAGGGCCTGGTACCTATTAAGTGCTTAATAAAAGGTTGGTGACTGACTGACCACACCTGGCTAATTACTTAACCTCTCTGTGCCTAGTGTAGGCCATTTTTTGGCTCAATTATTATTTTTTTTTTTTTTTGGTAAGGCAATTGGGGTTAAGTGACTTGCCCAAGGTCACACAGCTAGTACGTGTCAAGTGTTTGGTCTGAGTCCAGATTTGAACTCAGGTCCTCCTGACTTCAGGGCCAGTGCTCTATCCACTGCACCACCTAGCTGCCTCTCCTCAATTCTTATCTAGCCTTTAATTACTGACTGGGTGTTGCCTCAGACAAACTGAGACCTGGGAAAGATCTTAACTTAAAAAGGCCAAGGTCTCCCACTCTATCTGGGACCTTCTCCAGTCATCCTGACCTATATCTTGCCACTGGACTCAGATGACTCTGGAGGATAGAATGAGGCTGATAACTTTGCCCAGCCTTGCCTCACTTAAATCCAATTCACTTGCAAGGAAGATATCACCCTCCTGATGTCATTGGTCTTCTTCAAGAATGAAGGATGAACAACAACCTCGTTTATTTATCTGTAGGAGGGTCATTACACCAGTGCAGGGATTCTTAAGTATTTTTGTGTCATGGATCCCTTTGGCAGTCTGGTGAATGCTATGGACATCTTCTCAGAATGATATTTTTAAATGCACAAAATAAAATATAAAGGATTACAAAGTAAACCAATTATATTGACATAGTTACTAATTTTTTAAATGAGTTGATGTACCCCAGTTTAAGATGCCTGAACTAGATGGTCAGTTGCTGAAGTGTCTGGCTCTAAGGGAAGATGTCACCAAAAGATTAGATTTGAGCTCTTGGAGAATCATAGGATTATATATATTTAGAGCTGAAAGAGACCCTAGTGGTAATCTAGTCCAATTCTTTAATTTTCTATGTAGGGAAACTGAAGATCTGAGTTGTTAAGTGACTTTCCTGAGATCAGAAAGGGGGTAAATACCAGAACTCAGATCAGAACCTCTCCTTGGGAGGCATAGGATTTGGAGAGATGAAAAGGAAGAGAAGGAAATGATAGATAGAGGGAATTAAGGCATGAAGGGCAGAAAGTGTAAGACATTTGGATGGTGTAAATACAATGATTTGGTTAGCATATAGTGTTCAGATGAGGAGAAGTAGAAAGGCAGCATGGTGTAGCATGTGGTCAGAAAGATGTGGGTTCAATTCCTGTCTCATCTGCTTACTAGATGACTCTGGGCAAGCCACTCAAACTCTCTGAGTCTCAGGTTCCTTCCTCATCTGCCAAATGAGGGGGATAGCTAAGAGGCCTCTAAGATCCCTTCTCTCTCTAAATTTATGATTCTAACAATAGAAGGAGATAAAGTGAGGAAGATTATTACAAGATTATAGGGAGCCTGGAATGTCTGATTGAAGAGTTTGAAATATATCTTCTCGATAATGGGAGTCTATTGAAGCTTTTTGATCAAAGTAGGGAACATTATGAAGTCAGTGTTTCAATTGACATGAGATATATTTCAATGGGAAAACTGGCAGGGCTAAATGAATATAGAGGATGAATGAGAGGGTTTTGGAATAGATGACAGAGAATATGGAAAAATGGAAAGGTTTCAAGTACAGTCTGATGGTGAACTATTTGTCTGTTGTCCAAAGGCCACCTTAGATAAGTTGGGCAAGATTCATTACTGGGCTGGCTACAGGGTAATTAATTGTTAGGCCACCACAATACTCAAGAATTTTCTAACTTAAAGAGAAGTGCTGTATTATTTCCATGCAAGCAAACACAACGAAATTTCAGATTCTTTAAATAGCAAGGTATTGAGGCTTGCTTAAACTGATGATTGAGACTGCTGTTACTGCCTGTGGTATCTTCTGTATCCTTTCTTATTTGTTGTTGATTTTGACCTTTGATATAACTGGTCAATGGTCTGACAACAGATACATGATTCCATGTCAATGAAAGAGAAGTTAAGTTCCTGATCAATTTGATAAATTCTTTTAATCAGTCTGATGAGATTACAAAGCCTTCATGGCCATTACTTGGATGGGCATTACCTCATGGAATATGGACATATCCCCTGGCATCTTATTGAGAAGAAGCAAGACACTCTGATGAAACACCACCCCTCTCCACTGTTAGCACACAGCACAGTGGACCTACATTTTTGGCAGAGGAAAAAGGGAGAGAGAAACCTATGCCTCTGCAATAATTATTTTCCAGAATGGTTGGACCAATCACATTTCTACCAGCATCAAATTCATATTCCTGTGTTACAACAGCTATCCCAACATTTAATATTTACAACTTTTACCTTATTTACCAACTTAATAGGCATGAGATGATACCTAAGAGTTGTTTTAATGTGTACTTCTCTGATTACTAGTAGTTTTTCTGATTTAAAAAATACTATTTTATTTTATTTGTTTGCTGTAAATTTTTTAATTAATTAATTTTTTGTTTTTAACATTCACTTCCACAAGATTTTGAGTTCCAAATTTTCTCCCCATCTCACCTCTCCTCCTGCCCCAAGACAGTGTGCATTCTGAGTAGCCCTTCCCCCAATCTACTCTCCCTTCTATCTCTCCTCATCTTCTTTTATCCCCTCCCTCTTGTATTTTCCTGTAGGGCAGGATAGATTTCTATACCCCTTTGCCTATATATCTTATTTCCTAGTTGCATATAAAAACAATTTTTAACATTCATTTTTAAAACTTTTGAATTCCAAATTCACTCCTGTCCTCCCTCCCCATCCACCCTCATTGAGAAGGCAAGCAATTTGATATAGGTTATATATCTGTAGTCATTCAAACCACTTCCATAAGAGTCATGGTGTGAAAGACTAACGATATTTCCCTCCATCCTATCCTGTCCCTTATTTTTTTCTATCTCCCCTTTGACCCTGTCCTTCCTCAAAAGTGTTTGCTTTTAATTACCCTCTCCCTTAATCTGCCCTCCCTTCTAGCATCCCCTCCCTTTTCCCCCTATTTTCCTGTAGGGTAAGATAGATTTCCATACCCAATTGAGTGCGTATGTTATTCCCTCCTTAAGCCAAATCTGATGAGAGTAAGATTCACTCATTCCCTTTTACCTCCCCCTTTTCCCCTCCTCTGTAAAAACTTTTTCTTAACTCTTTTATGTGAGATAATTTACCCCATTCTACTTCTCCCTTTCTCCTTCTCCCAATACAATCCTCTCTCACTCCTTAATTTTATTTTTAGATATCATACCTTAATATTTAACTCACCCTGTGCCCTCTGCCTATATATGTCATCTTTCCATGTAGGAATGTAAACAGTTCAACCTTAATAAGTTCCCTTATGATTTCTCTTTCCTGTTTACCTCTTCATGCTTCTCTTGAGTCTTGTATTTGAAAGTCAAATTTTTTATTCAGTTCTGGTCTTTTCATCAAGAATTCTTAAAAGTTCTCTATTTCATTGAATATCTATTTTTTCTCCTGAAGGATTATACTCAGTTTTTCTGGGTAGGTGATTCTTGGTTTTAATCCTAGTTCTTTTGACCTCTGGAATATCATATTCCAAGCCCTCTGATCCCTTAATGTAGAAGCTGCTAAATCTTGTGTTATCCTGATTGTGTTTCCACAATACTTGAACTGTTTCTTTATGGCTGCTTGCAATATTTTCTCCTTGACCTGGAAACTCCGGAATTTTGCTATAATATTCCTGGTAGTTTTCCTTTTGGGATCTCTTTTAGGAGGTGATTGATGGATTCTTTCCATTTTTATTTTACCCTCTGGTTCTAGAATATAGGGCAGTTTTCCTTTTTTTGATCATGGTTTTCAAGTAGTTCAATAATTTTTAAATTATTTCTCCTGAATCTATTTTCCAGGTCAGTTGTTTTTCCAATGAGATTTTTCACATTGTGTTCTATTTTTTCATTCTTTTGATTTTGTCTTATAATTTCTTGATTTCTTAATTCTCTTGATTTCTCATAGAGTCATTAGTTTCCATTTGCTCCATTCTAATTTTTAAGGAATTATTTTCTTCTTATTTTCTTCAGTGAACTTTTGGACCTTCTTTTCCATTTGGCTAGTTCTGCTTTTTAAGGCTGTCTACTCCTCATTGGCTTTTTGGACCTCTTTTGCCATTTGGGTTAGTCTATTTTTAAGGTGTTTTTTCTTCAGTATTTTTGGGGTCTCCTTTAGCAAGCTGTTGACTCATTTTTCATGATTTTCTTGCATTACTCTCATTTCTCTTTCCAATTTTCCTCTACTTCTCTTACTTGCTTTTCAAAATCCTTTTTAAAATTAATTTATTTTGATTTATCAACAATTGCTTCCATAAGCTTTTGAGTTTTAAATTTTACTCCCCTTTCCTCCCCATCTCCTTCCCCAAGACAGTACACAATCTGATATAGGCTATACATATACATTCCTATTAAACATATTTTCACATTAGTCATGTTGTAAGTAAGAATTAGAACCAATAGGAGGAACCACCAGAAAGAGGAAACAAAACACAACAGAAGAAAAAATAGCAAATAGTATGCTTCGATCTGCATTCAAATACCATAGTTCTTTCTTTGGATGTGGATAGCATTTTCCATCATGAGGCCTTTGGAGATGTCTTAGATCCTTGTATTGCTGAGAAGAGTTAAGTGTATCGATATTAGTCATTGCACAACATGGCTGCTACTGTGCAACGTTCTCCTGGTTCTGCTCACTTCACTCAGCATCAGACCATACAAGTCTTTCCAGGTTTTTCTGAAGTCTGCCTGTTCATCATTTCTTATAGCACAATAGTATTCCATCACATTCATATACCACAATTTATTCAGCCATTCCCCAATTGATGTGCATCCTTTCAATTTCCAATTCTTTGACACCACAAAAAGCTGCTATAAATATTTTTGTACATGTGGGTCCTTTTCCCATTTGTATGATCTCTTTAGGATACAGCCCTAGAAGTGCTATTGCTGGGTCAAAGTCAAAACCCTTTTTGAGCTCTTCCATGGCCTGAGACCAATTCATATTTTTCTTGGAGGCTGTGGATGTAGGAACTTTGACTTGGTTGTCTTCTTCTGGTTGTATGTTTTGATCTTCTTTGTAACTAAAGTAAGATTCTATAGTCTGAGGTTTTTTGGCGCTGTTTGCTCATGTTCCCAGTCAATTATGTTACTTTTTAACTCTTTGTTAAGGTAGGGCTCTACTTCCAGTGTGAATGGTGTACTGTTCAAAGCTTCAGGGGTTTTGTACAACTATTTTCAGAGATACTTCTAAGGACCTGTACATTTCAGTTCTTCCAAGGTGGTATGATCAAAGGAGAGGTGTTTCCTCCTTTTCTGGCTTGTGATCTGGTCTCTGAGTGACCACAAGCACTCTTTTCTGCCTTGGAACTGTGAGGAGGATCCCCTCTACACCACTGCCACAAGCTCTGCCATGCCAATGCTCTTGCCTCAGGACCACCACCCAGGACTGTGACCCAGATCCAAGCATGGGCAAAGCAATAGAATCACATCTCAGTGCTAGCAAAGAAATCCCTGCAGTCCCCCTTTAATCAACTGCTTCATCACCCCACCATCTGTGGGTCAATAGCTCTCGAAGCAGACATTGTTGCTGTGGCCACCACCCTGGGGCTGTGCTAGGGCCAGGGCTGGATCTGACAGACCTTTCCCTTCTAAGTTGTCTTTGGTATTTGTGGGTTAAGAAGTCTGGAAACTTCCATAGCTGCCCGTGATTCAGTCTCCTGAGGCCTGCTCAGGTTTTCTGGGGCCCCATCTTTGCCTATGCAGTTTATGTTGAACTGTGCTCCTCTCCCAGCCTGGTGCAACAGACCTTTCCTATCAACCATCTAGGTTGTCTTCAACTGGAAATTTGTTTCACTCTGTCTTTTTGTGGGTTCTGCTGCTCTGGAATTTGTTTAGAGTCATTTTTTACAGGTATTTGGAGGGGTTGGGGGAGAGCTCAAGCAAGTCACTGCCTTTACTCTGCCATCTTGGCTCTGACTTTGAAACTTTGTTGTTGTTGTTTTTTTAAACAATCCTTATGATGGTTATTGATAATTTCATTTCTTCTTTTAAAAATCTTTTATTTATCTCCCTTGATCACAGATCAATTGAGAAATGACAACCTTATTGATGTGTATTAATTCTATAGAGAGTAGGTTGTCAAACTTTTATCTTCAGAGTTGCTTAAAATAAGATTTTTCCCATTCATATATTTTATTTTAATTCTAGCTGCACTTATTTTGTTTGTGGAAAATATCTTTTCATTGTCTGCTAGCAAAATTGTATACTTTATGTTTTATGATCTTTTCTATCTTATGTCTTATTACCAATTCTTCCCCTACTAAAATGAAACATATAACCATCCTTTCTCCTCCAAAATTGTTGTGGTAGGAATTTAAGAAAATGTTTTGCTTATTTATTCATTTGGAATTTATTGTGGCATGTGGCATAAGTTGATAGTCTAAACCTAATATATGCCAAACTGTTTTCTGGGTTAACCAGAAGTTCTTATTGAAAAGTGAACATCTTCCCTGGGAATTTGTGACACTTCTATTTTGGTATGTTATATTATACTTGAATATAAATTATTCCGTATGTGTCAGTAATTTGGTTGTACGTGGACAGAGAGGCGGAAAGTAATAGTGAGAAGTCACTGATTGGTTTGTTCTCATATTCAGCATGAAACAGTTTACGTGCTATGTGGTAGGTCAGGCCATGACACAACTGTCTATTTAATCAGGCAGTAAAACTCAACATGTAACACAACATTGTTGTGTCAGTTGTGGGGTAAGTGTTATATGTCAGACATCCTTATTGTTTTGAATGCTGTTTTCTCAAGTGTTTTGTACTTTGTAGGTACATTACTTATTGGTTGATTCCCTAAATATTCAATGTCTTAAGAGTGTGTCAGTGATACAAAAGTTTTTTTTTTTTAAATCATGTATGCAGTAGCTAACTTTTAAATATCCTTACTACTCCAATTAAGAAAATACGATAAATTTTGGGGCAGCTAGGTGGCACAGTGGATAGAGCTCCAGCCTTAGAGTCAGGGGGACCTGAGTTCAAATCTGATCTCAGACACTTAACACTTACTAGCTATGTGACCCTGGGCAAGTCCCTTAACTCTAATTGCCTCACCAAAAAATATTAATAATTATAGAAAAGCAAAAAAAAAATGAACTCTATTTTGGCTACAAATTAGGTTATCTGAATAAGACTTAGAACCCACATTTGTGCTACGTCACTTGGGTTAGACTACTAACTGCCTGGATTCATGGATCTTATCATATACTGTTTATAATCTCTATGATTTGGAAAGAACCAAAAGGAAAAAACAACTGAATTCCAGGAAAGGAGAAATTTGGAAGTCTTGAAAAAGTTTTCTTACTACCACTGCACACTAATTTTGGTTTAATGAAGAAATTTGTCAACGTAATATTTTGAAATGGTGAAGGTTTTTTTTCATGTAAAAAAATTTCCTAGAATCAATGAGGCTAAAATCAAAGAGGTATATTTATGGTTCCTCAAGGTAAGGAAATAATGAATGAAACTTAAACATTCTGAAGAATGCTTGAACAAAAATGTAGTCTTATTTATGAAAAAGCTGCAGTGGAAATAATTTTTAATAAGTGGCCAAAATTTTTGGAGGAACCTACAAAGTAGAAAATAATCAAGCAATTACCAACAATCTTCTCAAAGTAATAAGGTTATGCAATGTAACATGGCACTCAAGATCCATTTCTTGGATTCACATTCAAAACTCTTTCTGGAAAACTCAAGTGCTATCAGTGAGGAGCATGGGAAATGCTTCCATCAAGAAATTTCTACAATCGAAAAATGATACAAGGACAGATAGAGTCTAAGCATGTTAGATGCCAATAATAGATGTTCCTCAGATAAAAGACAATAATAGCTACATTTTAAGTAAATTAAATGAGCAGTTTTATTTAGGAAAAAAACATGATTTTTTTTTTAATAAGACAACATGGCAGCTAATGGTGTAGTAGATAGAATGCTAGTTCTGGAGTCAGGAAGACTTTAGTTCAAATTGGCTTCAGATACTTATTATCTGTGTGACCCTGGGTAAGTCACTTTACCCTGTTTGCCTCAGTTTCCTCATCTGTAAAGTAAGCTGGAGAAGGATATGGCAACTACTTCAGTATCTTTTCCAAGAAAACCTCAATAATGTTCATGCAGAGTTGGACATGAGTAAAATGACACAACAACAACAAATCTATTTCTCAGGATTGTTGTGAGACTCAAATGAGATAATATTTATAAAAAGTGTTTATCACAGTGCCTGGCACATAGTAGGTGCTATATAAAAATGGTGAGTGATAGAAAAAAATATGACATTATATTTAAAATTGGCAAAAATAATGTAAGGTTATCCTATTTTATAGATGTGACAGAAAAATTTTTTGGGGGTCCGAAGATGGTTTATTAACTTCTTAAAACAAAAAGATCTTTGTTTTATGAGATCTCAATAGTCTTTATTTTCCATTTTATTTATCTCATTATTGATTTCCAAAATTTCTACTTTTTGAAGCATAGTATAGTGTTTAGACTACTGAACTCTGAGCTAGAAAGTCCCATGTTTGCTTCTGCTTTGAAACACTTTCTTATTATGTGATCCTGGGCAAGTCACTTATCTTAGCTTTATTTTCTTCCTCAGTAAGATGAGAATAATAAAAACATCAACTTCACAGAGTTGTTGTGAGACTTTAATGGTATGATTTATGCACAAGTATGATAAAGTATATAAACTTGAATAGCTGTGTAAGTTTAGACTGATATTATTAATATTTTGTACCTGCTTTAGGATTATTCACTGTTGGTTTTCTAGGATTTTTTTAATTGCATGTTAAGTTCATTAATCACTTCTCTCTTTTATTAATGTGTTCAGCTATATAAATTTTCTTCTAAATATGTTTTAGCTGAATACCATAAATTTAAGTATGTTGTCTCACTATTATAAATCTCTTTAAAATACAGTAATTATTTATTG
Source organism: Vombatus ursinus (assembly GCF_900497805.2). Lineage (NCBI taxonomy): Eukaryota > Metazoa > Chordata > Mammalia > Diprotodontia > Vombatidae > Vombatus > Vombatus ursinus. The sequence continues at coordinate 8,206,985 of NW_020954619.1, forward strand.
CTTCTGTTTTGTTTTTTAACCTACTCATTATTCATGATATAGTTCATATGCCTTTAGAGTTAGAAGGAACCTTTCAGGTTAAGTCCAACTCTCTCATTTTTACAGATAAGGAAACAGAGGATCAGAAATATTGAATGATTCACCCAGGATCACACCATAAGTTTCTGAGATAGGATTTGAACCCAGGTCTTCCGGACTCCAAGTTCAGCACTCTAGTCACTATATCATGCTGCCTCTCCTAATCACTTAGACTCCACTTGGACCTGCATATTTTGTTCTTATTTTCTTGATTAATTACAATTTGTTTTTTCTTATGTTGTAGTCTATAAATGAGGTGAAATTCCTCTCTGGTCTGTCTCACTCTTAAATATATTCTTGTTTTCAAGATGAGCTCCTGTCTCTCAACCCTAGTCCAGGCCATCATACCTTCTCTGTCCTCACCTTCTTCCCTTTATAATCTCAACTCTGTGATTGAACAATTCAACTGTGTGCTATCATTTACTCTTGACTCCCTCACCATTATTTTCTTTCAGTATTTATACTTAATCAAACTCCAGCCTTAGGTTACTCCCACTACCCACTTTCTTCACTCAGAGGATCATAGATTGAAAGCTGCAGAAGAATTAGACGCCATCTAGTTCAACTCCCCTCACTTTGTAGATGAGGAAACTGAAGCCCATGAAGACTCAGTGACTTACCCAGGATCACACAGATAGCACGAGTCATGGACAAAATTTAAACCAGGACCGGGATTTGAACTAAAGTCTGATTCCACATTCAGTTTCCTTTCCATTGTACCCCTCTGCCTCCTATTTCCTTGCTATTGAACACTAATGGAGATGTCACATAACCGTGTTCTAAGGGATTGCTTATCATCATTAAATATGTAACACCCAAATCTATATATCCAGCTTCAATTTATTTCCTGAAATTCCAGTTTTTCACCACCAATTCCCTGTTAGATATCCCCATCTAGATATCCTTTTGATGCCTCAAACTCAGTATTTCAAAAATGAAATCCAGTATCTTCCTTCCTAAATTTCCTTCTTTGTTGAGTTCACCAATATTTCTCCAATCATGCAGGATCACAGCCTAGGAGACATCCTTAATGCTCCTTTCTTTCTCACTCTGCACCATCTCTATCCAATTAGAATCCAATTTTTATTGATTCCACCTATGCCTCATGTCTCATATCCATCCTATTCTCTCCACTTATCTAGCCACTACCCTACCTTAGGCCCTCATCACCTCTCCCTTGTAATATTTTAATATCTTACTTGGACTCCCTGTTTCTAGACTGTCATCTCTCCAATCCATCACACCACAGAGATGCCAACTTAAAATTCCTGTGGCATAGATCTGATCATGTCCCTCCCCTGCTGAAAAACCCTTAGTAGTCCCTTATTGCATATAGGATAAAATAATGTCTCCTCACCATAGTATTCAAAACCCTTTACAATCCAATCGCAACTTACCTTTCTAGACATTTCATATTACTGCTTTTCACAAACTGTCCCACTTGATGTTCTCTGAATTTAGTATTTCTTCTCCTTTATCTGTGCCTTTGCAAAGAGAGCCTGCCATACCTGGAATGCACTGTGCTCTTTCCTCTGTTTCTGAGAACTTCAGCTTTTTTCAAGGCTCATTTCAGGTGCCACCTCCTACTCAAAACCTTTCCTGATCTCTCCAGTTGTTAAAGCTTTCTTCATCCTAAAACTATGTTGTGTTTCTTATTTTTGTCAATTTTGTATTCTCCCAGTAGAATATAATCTCCTTAAGGGCAGAGACTGTTTTGGTTTTTATTGTTATACAACCAGTACAAGCAAAGAAACTTGCCCATAATAAGTTGCTTTATTTGACCTCATGGCTCAGATTAGAACAAAGACCCAGGTGTGATGATTTACAGGAAATTGGTATTTGAGATGCTAGTACAAACTTGAGCTTTATTACTATGTGGTACAGTTAGCATGTAAAAACAAAAGAACGTTTGCGTGCATGTGCACACACACACAGGTACATTATATATGGTAATACAGATTGAAAGAGATGTGGCCACACATAATGCCAGGGTCACTTGTGTGAGGGAGTTGTGTACTGTGGCAAAGATCTCAGGGGAAGTACATGCTCAGACTGAGATCTGAGCAGGGAAGGTTTATACCTTAAAGATGAGTTTGGTTGAGAACATGTAATTGATGCTAGATATAGAAGGGAGGAGGGCATTCTTAATTAGACCTAGGTATAGTGAGGAAATGGGACAAGAAATGGGGTGAAAGTTTGATTTGATAATCAGTGACCTCAGAAATGAGTGTTGCACTCTCCTAGAAGCCTCAAATCTCATCCACTCAGGAACCCTGATCATTTACAGGTTTGACACACAGTCAGAATGAGTTAGAACAGTAAAAAAAGTACAAGCAGTCTATCATTGCTTGTATGTTTAAGATCATTAGGATCACTTAGCCTAAGTGACTCCATATTGGATATCCAACAAGGTATCTTTTATAATTACAACATCAAACAATATATTTCAGAAATCACAGTTATCACATAAGTAATTAACAAATGTCTGTTGAATTTAACTTAAGAATTCTTTCTATTCTACTACGTGATTAGTTTTTGTACAATTGCTGTGTGATGCTGAAATAATAAGCACATAAATGAGATCTATGGAAGAAATAATTGGAAGGGGAATTAATAGCTTGAAACAAGAGATATAAAAAACTTTCCCAAGGAACAAACTACCTGAAAATTAGAATGCTCCAACTAAAAAATAATGATTGCATGAGATAACAAGAAATATTAAAGCAAAGTCAGAAGACTGAAAAAATATTTTTATAAATAAGGTATCTCATTGCAAAATCAACTGGCCTGGAGAGCAGGTTAAGGAGAGATAATGTAAGAGTCACTGAACTAACTGAAAGCCATAACCAAAGAAGAAGAAGAAGAAGAAGAAGAAGAAGAAGAAGAAGAAGAAGAAGAAGAACCACCACCTAGATATCTTATTTCAAGAAATCATAAAAGAAAACTGCCCAGATCTCTTAGAAATAGAAGACAAAGTGGAAATATAAAGAATCTACCCATCACTTACTGAAATAAGCCCCAGAAGGAAAACTCCTAGGAACATTATAACCAAAGGTCAAAGAAAAAAATACTTCAAACATCCAAAAAGAAAAAAAATTCAAGTACTGAGGAGCCACAATCAGGAATACTCCAGATTCAGCACCCTCCTATAAAGGAGAAGAGAACTTGGAATGTGATATTCCAGAATGCAAAAGATACAGGCTTACAACCAATAATAAAAAACTGAATATGATCCTGCAAAGGGAAAAATGGATCTTTAATGAAGTAGAGAACTTCCAAGCAAAAGGGACTAAAAATGATAAATGGTTTACATTATAAATATAAGATATATGTTATGTATTGCCTCAGAACCTTATCATCATCAGGGGTCATAGAGGGAATCTAATTAGAAAGAGAGTTTAGTAGTAGTAGTTTGTTGGGGCTTGATAATTTTAAAAGAAAATGGAAAAGGAAGGAACCAGAATACGCTAGGTAGGGGAAAGTAGGAAAAGGATGGAGAAAATTATTTCAAATAATCAAGCAGAAATTTATATGGGGGTGTGTAGAACTTCAACCTCACTCTCATTTGAACTGATCAAAAGAGGAAAGAATATGTCCATGTGCAGTTGGGTACAGAAATAGGAAGGGGAACAGGGGAGACAAAGGAGGGAGAGAAGGTAGATTGTTGTTGAATGAAAACAAAATTAATTAAAAAGAACCATATGATGGTATCCATTTTTACTGTTGCTTTATCTGAAATAACAATTGCATCTCCTTTTCCTCTGCATTAGGGTGATACATAATAAATTTTGATACATTTACTTACTTCAACACTCTATGTTAATATTTTAAGTGTTTCTAGAATATAATGAATTTGTAGGTTTTGTCTTATAATGCAGTCTATATTTATCAAAACACTCTGACCTCTGTCTCTTCTCTTACTCATGGACCCAGCAACCCTTCTCCCTTTCCCATCAAAGACCCGGATCCCTGGACCTTATCCCTCTTTTTTGGCTATTGTTTTTTCAAATCAGTACTCTGTATTTGTCATTAATTTTACCTGAAGTCATATGATCCCAATTTATACCTTCTCACACAAACAGTACTCTCTCATCCTAGACTTGGATGCCTTGATTCTACTTTTATTGATATAACCATTTGTAACACTTCTCCCATCCAGCCCAGATTATAGTTTGGTTTAGGAGCCTCTTTCTCCCTACTCCATTACATCTTCCTCATCTTTCTGGTTAAATGATGTTCACTTCTGGTACCTTAATTTCAAGAGGTATTAATTCATCTGTTCTTCCCCTTTCCTTCTTTGGTCTTGGATTTTTCAGTTTGATCACTCTTCATGTGATTAGGCCATGGGTCTCACCTTAATCCTCAATGACTGTCAGGTGAAGTAGGACTGCTAAAGAACAATAGTTTTGCTTCGTCCTTAGCCCAGACTCTTCACCTGTATTAAATTTCTTTTGGTTGCTGCAGTTTCATTTTTAAAGTCCTTCCTGGTTTTCTGTGAAGGATTGAACATGAATCTATCATCCTGTTGAAAATCCATCTTGTTTCATACAGGAGTATGCTCAGCTTTTTCAGGATATATAATCCTGAAATATTTTCCTTTACTTTTCAGTACAGCATATTCCAGCATTTACTTTAACTTCTTGTCATAGATGAATAGTCCTATGGGATCTTAAACTGGGATTCTTGATATATGAAGTGCTTCTTCCTGTCTTTTTACAAGGTTTTCTTTTAAATTGATGCTTTAGAACTTGGTAACTTCATTTTTGACTGAGTTGAACTTGGATTTTGTCTCTGATGGCATACTGTTGACTCTATATATCTGTCACTTGACATCTTTTCCCAATATTTCTGGGCAGTTTTCTTGTAAAAGTTGCTGAAATACAGTATTCAATCCTTTGTTTCATTGTGTATGTGTGTGTGTGTGTTATTTTTCTGGGAGGCCAGTGATTTTCTGATTGTCTTAACAAGCTCTCTCTTCAAGGTCAGTTGCTCTTGGCAGAAGACTTGGTAGCATTGTGACTTGGTAGAAGTCACAAGTAATTTTCCAATTGTGTTTTCTTCTCATTAGGCTCAAGTATTTTCATCTCTGCATTTTTCAGCTCTATCTTTGCCATTTTTTTCTTTTTCAGTGTCCACTACTTCATCTAGATTTCTGACTACTTCTTCTAATCAAGAGATTCTCGTTTTTTTTTAATTATTTCTTAAGAACTTTAGTTTCCCTCCATTTACTTTAAATTATTTTGTTAAGATTCCCAACATCTCTAGTGGGTTTTATGGTAGTTTATTTTCATTTCTGGGGGCTTAATTGTTATGAAAATATTATTCCTTTCTTCTCCTTGTATTCTTTTACCCCATAGTATTTATTGATTGTATGAGGATCTGAAAAAGACTTACTCATTTCTTCATTCTGCTGGCTTTTTTGCCTGGTTTCTCTTGTGAAGATATCTCTCCTTTCTCCTTTCTCTTACTGTTTCTTTAACTTCATTTCTTATATTTTGTTCGTAGCATTTCTTACTGTTTTGATGTGATAAAGAGGAGCCAGCTTAGGTCTGACTACTCACCCAGTCATATTGCCAGAAGTCTGTTCAAATCATTTTTACCTAATGATCTATGTCAGCTTTTTGGGAACATTTTTTATGCTTCTGATAATCAGCAGAAAAATCAAACTGCCTATGAAGAGGCTAGGGTTTGTAGCAAAATAATTGTCAATGGATGCTTAATAGTACTATAGCTATTAAATTTTGTTAACTGCTTGGTTAGATAGGCAACTTGAAAAGCCTGCAAGTCACAATGATTTATGGTTGCTAACATACAGTGGAATATCTTCTGAAATTCCCTGGCTCATCAGAGAAGTACCTTTGAGGATTATTCTATAGACCGCCTGCAGTCCTCTTAATCCACTCTCCTGCAAGTTTATCTGCAAAAGGTCAGTGTTTATCTTCCTTCTGCTCAGCAGGTGCCTGAACTTGGTTCCCTGATCCTTGTTAATATTTGCTATGCTAGAAAAACAAATACAGGCAAATCCTACACTGAGTAGCAATTAAAATACTTTACTACAGCCTGAAAATTATATTTGTGTGAAAGCATATCTTACCAAAACCCTTTCTTTATGCTATTTCCTGGGATTTGGAGCAAGTGGGCTTACTCCCATCCCATAGATTAGTAGTACCCAACCTTTCTTGATCATATATTCCTAAAGTAAAAAAATTTAATATAATGCCATTATATGTATATATTTGTAAATGCTATACATGTACTACTGTACTAGCATATTAGTACATTATAAAATATAAACAAATGAAAATTATGAGATAAAGATGAAATAAGGAATACTTTAAATATTTTATCTATTAACAATGTAAACAAATAACAAAATCACACATATTGCAAAAATATTTAAAGGATCTCTTCTTGTAATAATGGCAAGGAACTAGAAACTAAGTAGGTGCTTTTCAATTAGGATATGGTTAAACAATTATGGCACATGTGTATAATGGAATATTATTGTCCCATAAGAAGTGATAAAAGAGATGGATTTACAGAAACCTGGGAAGATTTTTATGAACTAATGCAAAGTAAAGTGAGCATGCCAGAGAAAGTTGCCATAGTCAGAATTATTACCATAATTAGCAACTTTCCCTGGGATGCCAGAGTAGGGGTAAAGACTCAGTAAGTGTGAGAATGGGAAGCTTAGTTCTCTAAGGAGAGAGCAGCCTTCTCCAGTGATGAGCCAAGGCAAACAAAAATATCTGGCTCAGACCAAGGACTAGTGCAAGGTCACCAGTAGCTGTGGCCTCAGCCAAGCAGTACTTTTCTGTTCTGTGCTACAATTTAATGAGGAAACTGAAGCTCAGTTCACCACCACCACCTCCCTTTATAAATGAGAAAAAGAAAGGTTAAGGAGCTAGCATGTGGTGGTGAAATGGAGCCAAAACGATTACCTGAAAAGCTTCTCCTGACTCTTCACACTGCTTTTAGTTGATCATCTTTTACTATTTGAAATTGCTTGAAATTTTTAGCAGACTTGTCCTTTCCATATGCCTGTCTAAAGCATAATTGCTCACACTTCCTTTCACTGATTTACGTGACTGGTCTATAAGCCCTTAGTCCAAAGTGCATAACAGATGGTTGTGACCTAATTATTTCCATTGTTATTGTTGTTGTTGTTGTTCAGTCGTTTGAATCATATTTGACTCTTTGTGACCTCATTTGGGGTTTTCTTTGCAAAGACACTGGAGTGGTTTGCCATTTCTGTCTCAGGCTCATTTTACAGAGGAGGAAACTGAGGCAGAGTTAAATGACTTGCCCAGGATCACATAGTTAGGAAGTGTCTAAGGCCAGATTTGAACTCAGGTCTTCCTGAATCTAGCCTGGCATTCTGTCCACTGCACCACCTAGTTGCCCAACTATTCTTGAGCTTTTGATAAAAGAACGTTTTATTTAACTCCCCATATACAGCATTTAAGTGGATTTTCACATAGGACTATATCTTTTTGAAATGATACCACTCAAATATGCCTTTTAGCTAATCTTTTTTTTTTAATGAAGTATTCCATTGCCTTATTTTAGTCATGGTTTGTATTCCACCAAATCTTATCTATGAGAACATATTTAGCTCTCTGAAGTAAAATTGCTAATTCATTTTAGTAGCTAGTATTTATATAGCACTTTAAAGTTTGCAAAGTACTTTACAAATATCTCATTTGATCTTCACAACAACCCTGGGAGGGAGGTGCTGTTATTATTCCCATTTTATAGATGAGCAAATTGAGGCAGACAGATGTTAAGTGATTTGCCCAGGGTCACACAGTTAGTAAGTGTCCAAGAAAGGATTAAACCTCAGGAGTCTCCCTGACTCCAAGTCTATAACTCTATCTACTGTGCCACCTAGCTGCCTATTTTGTTTATTGTCCACACTGTTCACATTTGCACATGTTGATTTCTGAGTTCAAAAGTATTATTACTGCTCCTCTTTCTGATGGGTTTTTTTTTGTGAATTACTAGACATTGCCATTGCTATTTTTCTTCCTGTGCTTTACCTTATTCTCTTAGTAGTATTTGACTTAATCTTTCATATGTAACAAGTATACGTGTTCCAAGAGATGACAGACTTCTTTTCTATCAGGAACATGGAACAAGTGAAAAGAGTATGTCCTGCAAGTGCCATGTCAATCATCCAATACCCCTATTAAAATCAAAGTTACTGGGGCAGCTAGGTGGCGCAGTGAATAGAGCTCTGGCCTTGAAGTCAGGAGGACCTGAGTTCAAATCTGGTCTCAGACACACAACATACAACATGTACTAGCTGTGTGACCCTGGGCAAGTCACTTAACCCCAATTGCCTAGCAAAAAGCAAAAAAAATAGAAAATAAAAAAAAATAAAATCAAAGTTAGTTTAGGAGTATCTGTCAATGGTTATTTCTCACCCATAAACTCCTTTCTCTACTCAGTCCTTCCAGGATCACATGTTGATTCAGCCACTGAAACCACAAGGTCATATTAAGGAAACTAATTTGATTAAGCAGTACATATAATAATATTATGAATACACATCAGCAGTAAGCATCCCCATCACCTATGGCCTTGACAAATGACCACATCTTATTAAATATACCAAAGATGTCAAGGAAGATTGTTAGTCCAATCATTCCCAGCCCTGCAGCCTGACCCTAGCCACAAGGTCAATCCAGAGAGAATAGAAATGTTGGGATAGTAATTTGCCATTCACCATTGTAACAACAAGTTTTCAGGATTAGTGATTCAAAGCTGCTGATAAGGAATTTTGACTTGATCTGTTCTCAGGTAGAGGTACAGTCAGTCCGTGGTCAAGGAGTCTTCAAAAAGGGAGGAGAGAAATGAGAAACAGAGAATCTCCTTGATTAGGAGGGAGAAAAAAGAGGAGTAGCCTTAACTCATCAGATCAAAGCAGGAAAGGAAAAAGAAGTAAGCAAAACTCCAAAGAGAAGGGATCAATAGGAACAATGAAACTTCCCAGTACCACAGCAACACAACTGCGTCAGTGTCGAATGCTCACCTCCAATAGAAATATCAAAGTCCCCGAAACCCTTGGAAGGATGATACCTGTATGGGGCGCGCTGGTAAATATTTAACAGCTGGGTCTGCAAGGGATAACTGTAACACAGTTAACTGCACAACACTTTTTTAAGTTGAATCAACATTATTAACATTTGCTCCCCCACTTAAGTAAGTCTAGACAACCAACAAAACAATAATTCAATCCCTGTTTTGTGGCATTTGCTAATTTCTAAGGTGTAAAAGATCACACTGAAAACTTAAGGATTAACTCCCACAAACTGGTAGGAGCTGGTTCCAGCACATCCCTGTTTAAGTCCTGTTGCTTTCACATGCTTTTATTTCTCCGTCCATGTTATTTCCACTTACCTTTTTTTCTCCTTCAGAGTCTCTTGTCATAGTGATTAACATGGGCACTTTATACTTAACTCTCTGAGATGTCATTTTTAGAAGTCACTTTTTCCAGTAAGTATACTCTTTGCTGGCCATTCTTCGAGGAGGTATAGTCTAGAGTAAGAGTACTTACCCACTCAGATACAGATCTGCCATCAAAAGTCTTTTGCGCATGGGTAGGCCAAGTTAATATAATAAAAATGACAATTGTACCTAACCTAATTTACTTATTCAGTGCCATACCAATCAAACTACCAAAACACTATTTTATGGAGTTAGAAAAAATAATAACAAGATTCATTTGGAATAACAAAAGGTCCAGAATATCAAGGGAACTAATAAAAAGAAATGCAGGGGAAGGTGGCCTAGCCATTCCAGATCTTAAATTGTATTATAAAGCAGCAATCATCAAAACTGCTTGGTACTGGCTAAGAAATAGAGTGGTGGATCAATGGAATATGTTAAGTATGCAAGACACAGTAGTCAATAACTACAGTAATCTATTATTTGATAAACCCAAAGACCCCAGGTTCTGGGATAAGAACTCATTATTTGACAAAAACTGCTGGGAAAACTGGAAAAGAGTATGGCAGACACTAGGCACAGATCAAAATCTCACACCATATACCAAAACAAAGTCAAAATGGGTTCATGATTTAGATATAAAGGATGATACTATAAGCAAACTGGGAGAGCAAGGAATAGTTACCTATCAGATTTATGGAGAACAGAATTCATGACCAAACAGGAGATAGAGAACATCACATAAAGCAAAATGGATAACTTTGATTACATTAAATTGAAAAGTTTTTGCACAAAGCCAATGCAACCAAGATTAGAAGGAAGGTAAAAAATTGGGAAAGAATTTTTACAACCAGTCTCTCTGATAAGGGCCTCATTTCTAAAATATATAGAGAATTAAGTCAAATTTATAAGAATACAAGTTATTCCCCAGTTGCTAAATGGTCAAAGGATATGAACAGGCAGTTCTCAGAGGAAGAAATTAAAGCCATCTATAGTCATGTGAAAAAATGCTCTAAATCACTATTGGCTAGAGAAATGCAAATCAAAACAACTCTGAGGTACTACATCACACCTATCAGATTGGCCAACATGACAAAACAGGAAAATGATAAATGTTGGAGAAGATGTGCGAAAACTGGAACACTAATGTATTGTGGAGTTGTGAAATGATCCAACCATTTTGGAGAGCAATTTGGAACTATGCTCAAAGGGCTCTAAAAATGTGTATACCCTTTGTCCCAGCAATAGCACTTCTAGGGCTGTATCCCAGAGAGATCATACAAATGGGAAAAGGATCCACATGTACAAAAATATTTATAGCAGCTCTTTTTGTGGTGTCAAAGAATTGGAAATTGAGAGGATGCCCATCAATTGGGGAATGGCTGAACAAGTTGTGGTATATGAATATAATGGAATACTATTGTGCTATAAGAAATGATGAACAGGCTGACTTCAGAAAAACCTGGAAAGACTTGTATGGTCCGATGCTGAATGAAGTGAGCAGAACCAGGAGAACATTATACACAGTAACAGTCACATTGTGCAATTACTAATGTTGATAGACTTAACCCTTCTCATTGATACAAGGATCTAAGACATCTCCAAAGGCCTCATGATGGAAAAAGCTATCCACAAAGAAGAAAGAACTATGAAGTTTCAATGCAGATCAAAGCATACTATTTGCTAATTTTTTCTTCTGTTGTGTTTTGTTTCCTCTTTCTGGTGGTTCTTCCTATTGGTTCTAATTCTTACTTACAACATCACTAATGTGAAAATATGGTTAATAGGAATGTATATGTATAGCCTATATCAGATTGTGAGCCATCTTGGAGAGGAAGGTGGGGATGGGGGGGGGAGAAAAATTTGAAGCTCAGAAGCTTATGGAAGTGATTGTTGATAATTCAAAATAAATTAATTAAAAAAATAAATTAAATTAAAAAAAAGAATAAAAGGTTTTTGGGGACACAAGGTCCTCATATAGGAAATTTTCTTCTCTACTTTTTTAATTCAAAAGCATTCTACAAAACAAAACAAAAACAAAAACAAACCTGTACACAAACAGAGCTTCAAGGGAAGAAACGTACAACTCTTTACTTGGAGGAAGGTCCTATAAGTTTTATTTCAAAGAGTAACCTTTTCTGGTGTGAAGCGGAACAATTATGACGGGCCTATCAAAAGAGGGAAAGGTAGAATTGTATAAAAAGTTTTAACTTTATACAAAAGGCACTAAAAACTATATCACATGTTACAAACTCTGAAACTCCACTACTCAGACTTCAGAAAAATCTGGGCAATTGGACTTTGCTACCCTTGTACAAGGTATCGCCTATTCATTTGGAGGAACCTATATGAATTGCAGTTACAATGCCTTGGATGAATAAATAAATTTCTTTGTGCTTTGCCAACTCCAACAATAAGTAACAATAAACTTGCTATAGAAGCATTATGCCGCTCACATGGGCAACCTGTGGTCCTATTCAATATTTGTGCTAATAATTTGCAATATAAGTCTGCATCCAATAGCCAAAATAGCGTGTAATAGAGTTCATTCTTAAAAAAACAATCTTCTTTTTATAAAAACCTTTCAGCATTTCCCTAGCAAGCTGGACCTCATTCATTTACTTTTAAGTAGTTGTTTATAGATTATAAACTGCTCATTGAGAGGCTGTGTGACGGTGGTGGTTTGGGGGTAAAGGCTACGTGTGGGGCAGGTAGAAGAGCACTGAAATGAAAAGGGGAGTTTTGGCAATTGAAAATCAGCCAGAAACCAGGTAGCAGATCTCTGAAAGGATAATACAAGTCAATAAACTAGTTAATAGTCTCAATTTACAAATAATTTGTTTACACACAGCTCTTTAGTACAAATGCTGTGCCTCAATAGCCCAGAATGAAATTGCACTTGGCCTTGGAGATGTGGGAACACTATTGAGGACTATCTGTTGTGATGAAGAACACTTAAGATATTGCTATTCTATTCACAGATGCTGAGCAATATTGCTATTCAGTGAGTGTGCCAAAAGCAACCTTATTATTATTCAGGAGACACTTTCTCATTTGAAGAAGTTGAGGAAATCAATATGCTGTAGTGACTGATATATTTCATGGCTCAAGGCACAAGAGAGAATGATCCAAATCCAAAGATAAAAATTCAAATCCCTGGCTATGCTTGCAAGAATGAATGCAGAGAAATCCATATTGCTAGGACCTGTCTTTTCCTTGGGGAGTCAGAAGACTAAGGGCACTTCCAGGAAATGGAGGAAGATCCAAAAGCTTGAATATGGGCATTGGAACTTTGGGAGAGTTATCCAAAATAAGCAGAACTTCTTAAGACTTGCCTGTCACTCGATACAAGTTGGGTTGTTTTTTTTTTTCCTTATCAGTGCTGCCTTTCAATCAGAGTAGCACAGTTAAGATACATTTTATTGGTGACTTTGAAATCACCTCCAAACAAGATCTATAAACACAAAAGGAAAGTGTATAGTAACACACATACAGCCCTAAAGAAATATATCTGCCTGCCTTTCTATGTAGGTATGAGGAATATCATATCATAGGGTGTTATTTTGCCTTTTGCTTTTGTCATAACCAAATCAAAATCAACCAAATAGTTACTGAGTTACTATTATATGGAGGTACCATTATGATAACAGGCACCATCTTGCCACCTCCCCAATTTAACATTCAACTCAACTCAAAATGTATTTGTTGAATACCAGCTAGGTGCCCTATTCAACACAGTATTAGAACCATAAGGATACAAAATAAGCTTGTAAAATACGATCTCTGACCTAAAGCAATTTCTACAAGGCCAGGGGTGCAGGGGTGGGGAAAAGGACAAAAACACAAAACTTTTAACAAACTAAATAGCAGATGATAAATCTCAAAAAGGAGCATCCCAGAAAATAAATGCCATAGGAGGAAGCTGAAAGGAGGGAAGATGATCATGGGTGGGGGCTGCAAAAAATGGGAAAACTTTCAACAGGGAGTGAAACTTGAACTGGACCCAGGGATTGTCATACAGATGAGAATATGCTTGATATTATCATAAGATTGAAGACTGAAAGAGTTTGATCAATTAACATTTTTTAAGGGACTACCATGTGCCTGGCACTGCCCTAGGTATTGAGGATTCAAAAGAGAATATGAAGCATACCTTGTCCTCAAGGTGTTCTCATTCTATAGGGGAGACATCTCATACATATATGATTGGTTGTTGTCCTTCATGCTCAAACAGGGCCAAAATGACATCAATATGTTGGGGTCAAGGTACACAGTGTGTCCAACTGTGGCTGATCAACCAATAAGAGCTCAGAAGATTCTACCACAAGTTGGGCACAAGCAGTGCATATGAATTTTTGAAGTGGAGGTGTCTCTAAATTTGTGCACCTCATGTTTCTTTTGAGCCACTACAATTCTGCTTTGCTCATAGAGCACAGAATCTCCTTTGATGCAGCCACACTATGCTAGACAGTTCTGTACCAGTGTGTCCCATGTCTCACAATTCCAAAGTTCTTCAGAGGATACACACACACACACACACACATACACACAAGCATGCACTAAATACAAAGTAATTTTGCTAGGAGGAAAGCACTTACGCCTAGAAAGGGGATGGGGCAGAAATCAGGAAAGGCTTCAAGTAGAAGGTAGTATTAGAGTTGAGTTTTGAAGGAACCTCAGAATTCTAAAAGGTAGAGGGGAGGAAGAAATGCATTTCACTCATGAGGGACATCCAGTAAAAAGGAATGAAAAGAGGAGATGGAATATCATATATAAGTAATAGTAAACAGTATAGTGTGGTTGAACCACTGAGTATGTGAAGAAGAAGAATGAATGATAAGGCTGGAAATTGGAAAGGTAGGTTAGGGCCAAGTTGGAAAGGTCTTTAAATACTAAACAAAGGAGTTTATACTCAATCCTAGAGGTAATAGAGTCACTGGAGATATTGATCAAGGGGAGTGACAGAAAAGTCTGTACTTTGGTAAAAATCATTTTGGTAGGCATGTGGCGATAGACTGAAGAGAGGAGAGACTGGAGGCAGAAAGAACTATTAAGAAGTTATTACAGATGTCAAGTAGAGATGTGATGACAGCCTGAACTAGTGTGTTATCTCTGTGAGTAGGATTAATTGGGTGGATGCAAGATATGTTGTGAAGGTAGAAAAGAAAAGATATGGCAATTGCTTGGATATGTGGGACATGCGAAACTGGGGAGTCAAGGATGACACCCAGGCTATGAACTTAGGTAACTGGAACAATCAATCATGGGATTCTGGAACTGGAAGGGACCATAAAGACCTTCAAGTCTGATCTCATTTTACAGATGAGGAAACTGAAGCCCAGAGAGGTGAAGTGACTTGCCTAGGGTCACATAGCTAGTAGGAGTTTGGTGAAGTGCTTAACAGAAATAGAGAAGTTCAGAATAAAGAATGGGTTTGAGGGGAAAAGATGATGAGTTTTATTTTGTACATGTTGAGTTTGACAAGTCTATGGTATATCTAGAGCTGGCTATATAGATCTGAATAGAGATGAAAATCAAAGCCATGAAAGCTTATGAGATCACGAAGTTTGAATATACAGAAAAAAGAGGGCCCAGGGCAGAGCCTTGGGCTATCTCCAATTAGAGATACTTTCATCCCTAAAACCCCTTCCTCAAAATAGTGAATTCTTGCCTGGAAACACCCTTTCAGTAACTGCCAAGGCTACCCATGGTCTCTTCTCTCCCAGATCTACTCCTGACTCTTTAGACCTTGTCCCTGCATGGATGCCACATCTTCTTCCTAGTTCTCCCTCCCTGCCCCAACTTTCCAGCTATCTTTTATATGCTGTCTTTCCCCATTAGAATGTAAGCTCCTTGTAGGTAGCAACTGTCTTTTTTTTTTTTGCTTGAAATTGTATTAGTAGTGTTTAACACAGTGCTTGACACATAGTAAATTGTTAATAAATGGTCTGTCTATCTATCCAGGAGGAGAGGATGGTTAATAGTGTCAAATGCTGCACACAGATCAAGAAGGATGAAAATTGAGAAAACGCCATCAGATTTGGCAATTGACTTGATAACTTTGGAGAGAGTAGTTTCATTTGAATGATTAGGTCAGAAACCAGACTATAAATGGTTAAGAAGTAAGTGGGAAGATAGGAAATGAAAACACTGAATTTAGACAACTTTTTTTCTAAGAGTTGATTATAAAAGGGAGAAAAAATGTAGGATGTTAGCTTAAGGGGATGGTAGGGTCCAGTTAGAGTTTTCAAAGGATGAGAGAGACCTGGACATGTTTGTAGGAAACAAAGAAAGAATGAGAACAGAAAGAGATTTAAGAATAAAGAAAGATAGAATGATCAAGGAGGCAATCTGCCAGAAAAAAATGAGAGGGGATGGGATCAAGGTACAAATAGAAAGCAGTATTAGCCTTGTCGAGAAGAAGGGCCACCTCTACATCAGAGTCTGGCATAAAGGGTGAGAGAATTGAGTTTGATTTCGAGAGGCTTTCAGATTTAGAGAACAAGAGAGGAGGTAGACTAAGTTGAATGATCTTATTTTCTCAGTGAAGAATGAAGTAAGATCCTCAGAGGCAGGGGATTGGCAGGACGGGTTGGGGGTATATAGATATGGTCTGGGAAGCTTGAGGAAAGAAGTGATAGCTTGGAACAGAGAGTTTGGGATTTAATGATCATTTAATTCAACTCCAGCATTTTAAAGAGGAGAAAAATGTTGCCAATCATAGTAAAATGAGTTCCCTAAGATTATGCAATAATCTTTCTACTATATCATACCAACCTCTGCATTCCCCTACCAACCTAGTGATGGGGAAAAAACATAGTTTTAAGCTTAAAACTATACTAATACTTTTGGGATATTCTGTATACAACAGGATGAAACATGTGGCATGAAAGGCTCAGAAATAAGCAAGTTACACAACATAGATTGTTTATAGGGATTACATCATTTTAAGGATGTTTTCTGTATGTAGATAAATGAGGCAATAATGACCCTATATTAAATCTGACCTTAATCCACTCTTCAAGGTAGGGAGAAAAAGGGAAATAGCTAATTCTTCTTCTTCATCTCTAACGCTAGTTATTCCTGCCAGTTTCTCTCCTCTTACACTTTCATCTTCATCTGCTGTGGACAAAACTGAGGAGAAAGTAAATATGAGGCATTCCAGTGTTGTAGAAATTTTTTTATTTCCTTTTATTATTTTTTATTATTTAGGGCTCAGGGCCATTCTTTCTGCAACTTTTGGCTAACTAAAAGCCTGTTTTATGTTAATATTAACTTCATTGGCCCAAAACCTGACTTATAGAATAATAGTGTTAAGGGAAGACTTTTGACATTCCTAAGATAAGAAACTGAATGAGAGGAAGAAGGGAATACGGCATCTTTGAAACCTTCCAAAAATATCTTATCCATAGAAAAATTTTCTTGACACCAAGTTTTCATGGTACATAAATCCCTTCTTCTCAATTAGTCCATTGTGACTTATTTAAAATTTAGGCTTGTAATTTTGCAAGTGTAGGATTTTGCAAGCCCAGTGTTTAATCTGTAACTTGATTTAATTTGCCTATAGGGTCTGTTTCCTTAAATTTGTTTCCTTAGGGGATATGTGAGATTATGACTCTGTGTAGCTAAGTTTGTTCAACTTTTATAATATTGAAGGAAGCATGGGATTATGAATCTATCTTTTCTTTAACTTTTACAACCTAAGAGGAATGTACAAGATTGCAATATGTAAGAGAATTCTTTCTCTGTCACCCTGATGTAATTTTGTCTCTAAGAGGCTTATTAGAATCCTAATCTTGTACAAGTTTATTATTTTTCTCTGAGGCTTAAACCTGGGCTTACGCATAATAAAACTTAGGTTTTTACCTCTATCAATTTCAGCAACAGTTTTCTACCACATTAACTCAAAAAGGACTTATTTTTCCCATTAACACCAGAAAGATGTTTCACTCACTACAAAGTTGTGAGATAACAATAAAGTCCACAAAGAAAGACCTGAGAGGTAGAGCAGTGGATAGAGCATTGGACCTTGAGTCAGAAAGACATGAATTCAAATCCAGCCTCAGACATTACTAGCTATGGGATTCTGGCCAAGTTACTTAATTTCTGTTTACCTCAGTTTCCTCATCTGTAAAAGTGAAAGTAATAACAGCAACAACCTCAAAGGGTTGTTGTGAGGATCATATGAGATAAGATTTGTAATGTTCTTAGAATGATGCCTGGCACACAGCAGGTACTATATAAATGCTTATTTACTCCCTCACATCCTTACCCATATACATATATTCATATGCCTCCATCTTGGTCTTAAATATGAATGAGGCTATAGGCTCATTAAGTTTGTGCTTGCCCTAATGTACTCTCTTAATGGAAAGGAGTTCATTTGCCTTAGGCCAGTCTTGGAAATGGAGGATCATTTTTCCATGTAGTATGAGTCCCATGTCATTGACCCTCATTGTCCTAGGTTCAGTGTGGAGTGTTTGAGGGTAACCATAGTTATGCAAATAGGACCTAAGACAGTGCATGAATGTATCCGAGGCATTCTGGACCAACAAGCAAAGCAGCAACCAATTAGATAAACAACAAAACTCTTATTTTTGGTAGACTCTCAAAGCAAACCACTAGGGAAAAACAAGTATCAGAATCATTCTCTGTTTTGCTCACACCCTTGCCAGTGGGAGAGGACACATCTAGATGATTCAAACACCTCCAATTACACTTTCACTAGAGCATCTGTCCCCCCATAATAAGCTATACTTTTCTCCTGCTCTACTCTACTTCTTCAGCTACTGTTCCTCTCTGCCTCCAAAATTGCAATTTGTTGCCTTTTTTTTTTTTTTTTTTTTGCTGAGGTGCTGCTTCTTTGATTTGCTGGAGTTGTCATCTGCTGCTGTGACTTCTTCCTTCCCAAAGGGAATGTTGCCATTATTTTGCAAATCTGCCCCAGCCTACATACTTGGGGGATGAACAATATTTTTTGACCTGTGTTGTTCTTTAGGCCCAGCTATATCCAAAAGTGCCTCTCAGGTGTCAACCCAACCCCTTTTCCATCTTCATTCACCACTATCTTCACCTCTCCTTTTAATAAGAAGTGCTCCAAACCCCTCCTGATAATTGGGTTAGGGTCAGTGAATTCCTATTAACTCTCATTGTGCCCTGGCAGGTAGCTATTGGCAGGGCTATGAAAATGACCTTGAAACTTCAATGAATCTCAAGAAAACACTAGGAGGGAGTAAGGTTGAGATGAAAACCTATACTCTGTGCTCCTTACACTAAAGCGATGTGTGGGTCCCATTTTTTTTTTTTTTGCATGGGAACCTGAAAACTAAGCAGGCCCTTCCTCATTTGCATTCATAGGAATGGTAAATAAGTAAGCCGATACTTAAGGAATAAATCTAAAACGAGCTTTAGAAGGCTCAATGAAGGGTGTTCAGAAGTTGAGCACCAATCTTTCTGTCTGTAAAAGGAAAGGAAATAATGACAATGACTAGTTAATTAACTGATAGAAGTATTGTCAGAAATAGTGACAAGTAGAAAGAACTGCTTTCTGACTGTGGGATAGAAAGAGTTATATGGCTACAAATTATGCATCTTCTGCTGCCTAATCCCAAAGTCTAAATTCTGTTTTAAAATGCTAGGCAGCAGTTTTGCTCTTGAAGCATATTTTATATTATGCTAAACAGAAGCCAATTGGAAAACTCCAGGGAGAAACTGCAGAAATTGTATCTTTGTATGCAAATTTCCTTAAGTATCTCCATGGATAAGTTTGTAATACCATAGTACCACAGATGCCTATTATTTAATATTATTGAGTCCAATTCTCCACCCTTACCAGCAAACCCATCCCCAAACATCCATTCCTGTAGAAGATAGAGCCAGTTTGCATAAATGTATTCTAGTATATACAAGACATGTTTATGAAGGGAGACGAGACAATGTCCCTTCAAATACACTCTGCTGTCTCCAACTATAGCTACTCTATCTGTACAGTGGCAGGTCTTCATAGCCCTAATTATGAGAAGCATAGGACAACAGACTCAGGCTTTGGCAATCATACGCTAGTGTTCCTTAGTGACATAAATGCACCTTCCAATGGTACATTTCTAAACACAAAGAATCTGCATGTAGGAATAGCTTTTGTTGACCTCTAGGCAGAGAATTGTGGCTACTATAGAGGCTGGATATTATCAGTCACCCCCAAGTATACTATGCAGGGGAGGATTCTGGAAACTTGACGTCTTGGAGTTATGTTTGGCTGTTATCTTCCTCAACCCCAATCCTCTCTTCTAAATTCTTCTGATTCTTTTTTCGTAAAGTCTCTCAAATTCATGCCTTCTCTTCTATTTGAATTTCCACCATCCTAGTCAAGGCCGTCATCATCTCATGCCTAGATTATTAAAATAGTCTCTTAATTGGGTCTCTCAGGTTCAGGTTCCCTGTCAACCCATTCTGTGTTTTACTTCTAAAATACCAATTTCACCATACTCCTGTGCTCCTATGGGATGTGACAATTGATATAACACATTTGTTCCATCTACTGATAAAAAGGCAACAGCCTCAGAAATTATCTGAGAGCCAATTTTCATCACAGTCAATTGATCTACTAATGGATTGACTACCCCCAAACTATCTCCTCAGAAACACACAAACCAGTATGGTACTATGCAGAATCTGCATAAAATAGAGGACAGGCTGAATCTATAATGACAACAGGAACAAGAAACAGCATCAATGATATTGGAGCTAACCACTAGAAGCTCAGGCAGGGCTCTCAAATCAAACATTCAAATGGATCTATGATCTCAACCATTTGGATGTTCCCTCTAACGCTGAGTTCATAACCTATTCATGCCTGCCCACGAAGCCTTGCCATTGTCAAAAAGAGCATCTGCTGTAGGGACATAGCCAACCATCAAATTTTTCTGATTTTGTTTATAGTAAGAATCCCAAAATTGCTATAATTCAATTCTTCCATTCACATGGCTTTTTTTTTTATCGCATATAGCATACCAACACCCAAATTAGAGTCTACAGGCAGTGTAAAAATTATGCCATTATTAGTACTCTCTGTGCCATTTCCAGCATTCTGGCACCACTCCTACAGAAGTGGAAAGGGAGTGAACAAGACTGAGAGACATTTTATATTTTTCTTTGTATTCTATGGGTTATTACCATGACTGATTTCATCACTAAGGAGCCAGCCTAGTGTTGATATGTCTCTCCATACTTAACCATGCTAGTCCTTAGAAAACAGATTCAGTTTAATGTCAAGACTGTACCTGAATCTTTTCAAGGTAAAACAAGCCAGAGCTTATACTCAGCATTTAAAGTGAACCATAGTCACTTCTGTACCATGATGAAGAATCACACAAAAAATGGGGAAGAATGGAACAGACCTTCTGGAAAGGCAGAAATGCATAGAGTACAGCTTAGGTTTCTGCTCACAAGTAATTGTAGAGAATTTAATTCAATAAAAATTTATAAAGCACCTACTATGAGAAAGCCCTGTGCCAGCTTCTGGGGATTCACAATTAAAGAAAGAAAAATGGTTGTTGTTCAGTCATTTAAGGGTTCTTTTTTATTTGTTTTTGTGATTATCAGCTAAAGAGGCTAAAGAGAAGAAAAATATTCAGTTATCACTAACCATTTTAATATATACTTATCATATAGGTAGGACTACTTTAAACAAAAGCATCTTCATCTGCCTTATGGAATCATGGTCCATAAGACCAGTTAGCTGCTTTTGGAAATCCCTTGCAAGGACAAAATCTTTTTATATGTGTATCACAATAAATGGTTTTATGAAAAAAGCTTCACTCAAAATATGGAAGATTGATTTCTTATCAAAGTTGGTTTTATTATTAACTTCTTATCCAATTTACTCTGATGTATTAACTCTTGTTCTATGAATTAAATACAGACTGTACCAAGTTGAAAATGTCGCAGCCTTGTCTGTTGCCTTTATAAGACATTATATATCATTTCGATGCAAACTAGAAAGAATTATTTAGTAGCAAAGCAGTAGGAATTTGGAAGGATCACCTACTGTAGAGTATAATCTATAGTAAGTACCCAATATTAAACACTGTTTTCTAAGCTGCACCTAAATGATGTATAATATCTTTTATGAAGTTAACAGGCATGGCTGTGACATGCTCAACAATGTTACTCCTCTATCTATGCATGATAAATTTTGTTGGAACTGGGTTAAGTGATCTAGTTTTTACCAGAACAAGAGGGTAGAACAAAGGGAAAGATTCTAATGATAAACAGCCAGGTGAATTTTATGGTAGAAGAAAGTGGTGCCTGCCTCCATGTGAACTCAGCTATTTGCAAGACAGGAAGCACTAGCAGTGATGTGGTTGCATATATTACAGCATCTTGTCTATCTTGCCACGTATAGGAGAGACATCCAGAAGTGTGTTGAAACCAGCTCATCCTGACTTCCAAGACCTGATTATTAAATTTTCAGTACGAACATATGCACGTCAGAAATTGGCAAATGCTACAAAACAGGGCTTGATTTGTTATTTCATTGATTTCTAGGCTGAAGAAAATGATAAAGAAAATGTTTATAATGTAGATTAAACTTAAAAGTGTGCTGTGCATGCATTTTCCCCCAAAGAGCTAGTTGTTAAATATTTACCGGCACCTGCTTGACACTACACTGGAGAATAGCAATTAAAGCTACTCTTTGATTTTCTGAGTTGAATACTTTCTTTTTGTATTAGTCATCAAACAAAAAACATGGTGGGATTCTGTATTATCTCCAGTTTTCCAGTTAGCTGTCTGGTTCCATAGATATGGTCTGCTATAGAAAATTACTTACAGAAACCTCCTTGTTTCTCTCTCCTTTTTTTCATCAAGGACATCCTTATTACATATGCAGATCAGTCTAAAAAATTATGAGATGAGAGAATAAGTAAAGTGGTTAATAGATATCCTCTTGGTTGTCCTTTCGATAGTAATATTACTCAGTGATTTTTTCTAATTATTTAATACTCAACCCTTTTCCAGAAATTTTAAAAATTAATTCTCAATGTTTTTAAAGACTATATTGCCTTTAGCATGTATTTTTTTTGCATGTCCTTCTTCTCGTCCGGCTGCTCTTCCTATCTTCCTTAATGCAATTTCTACTTCCTTGAAAGTCTAAGTGAAGTGTTAAAGTCAAAACATACTTGTTCTATTATAATCAATGATGAAAAGAGTTTGTTATAAAAATGCCGAAAGATCTGTCTGTTGTCCTCATTCCAGTTTCATTTTTAAATGCTTTGGAGACGATCTGAATTAATTAGGTCTCGTGCCAAGCTTTCTGCAGATTCATTTTTTTTCCCTTCACTGCAATCAATATTTTATAAAGTAGTAGTATTTGTAATCTTCTACTGTTCTCTTCCTTAATGTTTTACAAACAAGTTTATATTCTAAATTGGTATTGCTCTTGTCTAACCATATCTCCATTTGAAAAGATGACTAAGTTTTTGTTACTGAAGTAGTTTCCAGAGAAGCCAAAAGCTTCTTTGTTGTGACTGGTTTACATCAATTAAACTTTAAGCAATAGTCCTATAGTCTATGTCAATGTCTTCCTTTATCCAGTTTGCATTTTTCAACTTCAGTAGATGATTTGAATAGTTTACGTATGAGATGTTGTAAGTATATTCAGTATCTTCTCATGTCTGTCCTTTCTTTTTAAAAATTTTGTTCATTTCCTCCCTAAAATATGATGCCCAGAAATAAATACCCTATTCTAAATGTGAGTCAATATGACTGAGCAACCAAAAAAATCTAATGTGATCTTAGCTGTGAGAAGCATAGTTTTCAGAAAGAGTGAGATTATAATCCTGTTGTCTTTTTCATTTGGGTTACCCCAGTTTAATAATTATATTATTTATGTCTTTGTCTGAGACATCAATAAAAGAAACTCAAGCCAACCAATGCCCAGAGTGCTCAAGACTTCCTGCTAAATTGTGTGGCCACTAGATGGTACAGTGGATAGAGGGATGGGCTTGAACTCAGGAAGACCTGATTCAGATTTGGTCTTAGATACTGAGTAGTGTGTGACTGTGGATAAATAACCTTTCATTGCCTCAGTTCCATCAACTGTCAAATGGGGATAACAACAGCATCTACCTCAAAGGATTATTGTGAGGATCAAGCTAGATAATATTTACAAAAGAGTATTGTGCCTGGAACACAGTAGGTGCTATATAAATGCTTGTAATCCCAACCAACCCCCAAATGACAATGAACCATCAGAGACTATCCTTTGAGTCCTGCTATTTAATCGTTTTGAAATCCATCTCATTGTCTAAGCTATGGCTCTCTCTCTCGTCTATAAGAAGAGCCTGAGAGATTTTGTTAAATGATTTGCTAAAATCTAAAGTAAACTCTACATATAATGTTGCTCCAATCTAAAATTCTATGAAATTGCTTAAAAAATAAATAAACTTAGTCTGGCATTATCTGTTCTTGATGAAGTCATGTTACCCCAACTTCTTCCCTCTCTAGATGCTCATTAACTCTTTTTTTAATCCCAAACTCAACAAACACTAAAATATAAATGAGCATTTCTATATGTAGAGAATGAAAAAAGAGGATTGTATACATATGCAGCTACTTTTAAAAATATACATTTATATTACATATACATATATATCTACTATTTTCAAAAAATAGATAATAAATTCATCACATTACTCTCAAAGCTGTCCCATTTCTCTATGCATACTTTTGTTCTCTTTGGTCCATTTTTTGAGATATTTTAATGACTCTTTCTTTTTTGTCATCATTGTTGCTAGCCCCTCTTCCTCAACTTCTGCCCTCCCCTCCCAGTTAAAAATAGAAAAAGCCAATCTTTATAACAAATAACCTAGTTAAGAAAAACAAATCTACATGGTATCCATGTCCAAAAATATATGTTTCTTTCTGAACTTTGTATCCATCACCTCTCTCTGCCAGGAAGTAACATTTTTCATTCTAGATTCTCTGGAAACATGGTTGATCATTGCTTTGATCAGAGTTCTTAATTCTTTCAAAGTTGTTTTTCCTTTATAATTTTTTTTAAAAGTGCATAAATTGTTCTCCTGGTTCTACTCACTTCACTCTACATTGGTTCATACAAGTCTTTTCAGGATTCACTGAAAATTTTATTATTTCTTACAGGGAAATAATATTCCTTTATGCTAATATGCCACAATTTGTTCAGCCATTACAAACTGATGGTCAGGCTTTTAGTTATCAGTTCTTCATTTTGTTTTTTTTCCTTTTAATTGCTTCCAGGATTTACACTTTTTTTTAACAACTGTTCCCTCCCTGATGTTATCCTCCCTTTTAATATTTTTTTATCCCTGCCTGTTTTTCTCATTGAATTTGATATATTTCTGAACCAAAACGTTTGTTTGTTTGTGTGTCTGTCCCTGTGTCTGTGTGTATGTAAATGTACTTTGTCCAGTTTGGAGGCTCATCTAATGACTACTCCCCTAAATCCTTTCCATGCTTGTATACTCTTCTTCTTACACACCTCAGTTATAACAGTAGTTAGGACCATTCCTTCTTCCTCCTTTCTACACATGTATATTTCTTTTACCTTCATTTTTCTTTCTCCCCTTAAAATTCTTAGAACCAAATCAAACCACCTTATTTAACCCCTTTGAAGACATTAAGGTTATTCAGCAAAATTTGCTTCTTCTTCCCACTATTAGAATGTTAGCACTTTATCATCATATAGCTCCTTCTAATTGCTCACACAAGTTTCCTTTTTTTTTACTCAAGTTGGCATTTCAAAGTTCCTAATCATCCCTGGTCTTTTCATCAGGAATGACTGAAAGACCTCTATTCCATTAAGGGTCTTTTTTTTCTTACTATAGTATTATGCTCAGCTAAGTTATCCTTGGTTGTAAGCCTATGTCTTTTGCCTTTTGGAATATTGTATTCCAAAATCTCCTCTACCTTCATTTCTAAGTTCCTAATTATCCTTCCCAAACTTTTTTCCCTAGTTCTCCTTTCATTTATTCTTACTTGTTGCATCTCTTGCTTCATTTATTCCAAGTACTATTGTGGTCCTTGTGGCCAGGTCTTTTCCTTTCCAGATACTGTAATGGCCTTTTCTCTTTCAATGGCTCCTGATAATGGCTTGGATGTGAGATGCTTGAATTCTGTGTTGCCTGGCATTGTCCTGTTGTGGCTCAGGCAAAGCTACCCAGACTCTCTTCTAGCCTGTTGCCTTCTATTGCTTGGGAACAGACTGCCAGGATTCTTAACTGGATGTTGGTATGGATACAAGAGTACCCTGTTGTGGGTCTGGGATTTTTGTGTGCTATCCCTTCTGTAGACCCTGGCTTGTCCCTGCTCAGAGTCCCTACAAGTTTCTATATAGCTCTGAACTGGATGGAGGAGCTTATAGACATTTACCCTTATTTTTCTTTATCACTGTTCCTTTTAATGTATTTTAGAGATTTACTGGGGTAAATAGGGGAAGATCTGGGATCCTCTGGGTTCTAATACACCACTATTTAAACAGAAATGGCAATACATTCTTTACTAATGGACAGGTTACACTTAACTAAGACAGAATAGCCAAATAAATAGCAGAAGGGGGAAAAAGCAAGAAAAATTATCCCCAGCTTCCCATATATGAAAGGGTATCATCTCCCATAAACCCTCTAGCTTTTTTCCCTCTATGGGGGAAAGGCAATTCTCTCCAGATAATTTGCACTCCAAGGTGATTGTGGCATGATTAGAATACTTCTCAAAGCTCTATCTCCTGATAACTTGCCATGATTGTTGGCTCTCATAGCTCTTGGTATGGTCTTGGAGCTCCCCTCACTGCTCCCATTCAAATTTTCCTCTATAGAAACTCCACCTTTACGTTGCCTCCAAAGCTGCTGTTCTTTGCTGGAATGCTGCTGTCTTCTGATAGAGTTGTCATCTGCTGGTACACCATTTTCTTCCGGGAGATGTTATCTTTATTTGTTAAGAATAGTCCAGACCAATTTGATGCAGAGCTAATCAATACACTTGCAGTTTCTTTGATGGGCTTCATCACACCTAAAAGAATCATTAAGGTATCTCTCAAACTTTTTTTTCCCCTTAACTACCACCCCTCCTGAACATGGGAAGTCTCCAACTTCTAGTTCAACTATGAAGAATAAATTCCTTTCAAATTATATCATGCCCCTAGCAGAGTCTCAGCCATGTAGATTGCTTTAAAATCCTGATATGTTTCAAAGAGCCGCACTGTAAGGGGAGGAACAAAGCTGACTACCTATAGCCATGACAAAAGTTCCTGTTCCCCCTTACTTTCTAACTTGGTGGTGTTGCTTTTTTTTTTTTTTTTTTTTCCTAGGCAATGGTGACTTGCCCAGGGTTACACAGCTAGTAGGTGTCAAAGGCCAGATTTGAACTCAGGTCCTCCTCACTCCAAGGCTGGAGCTCTTTCCACTGTGCCACCTAGCTGCCCCTGCTTTTCTGCTTTTATTCAAATGCATCAGTAGCCCAATTGCTCACAATTAGCTGAATCAAAAATAACTGCCATATTAGTGACCAAGTTACTTGTTGTCAATTTGATTTTTGTAATATTGTTGGATGCTCACATGTCCTACATCTTCTAACTCTTCCTTCATTCATCAAGTTTGAAGTTTTTGAGCAACCTACAAGCCAAATGACTTTTCTGTTTCTTAACCTTTGAACATATTTTCCAAAATGTTTTGCTCCGTTCTCCAGTTAGCACTTCAGGGTACCTAGATAGTGTAGTAGATAGAGTACTGGGCCTTGAGTCAGGAAGACCTGAGTTCAAAATCTGACCTCAGACATTCATTAACTTACTAGCTGTATGACCCTGGGCAACTTAACCTCTGTTTGCCCCAGCTTCCTCATCATAAAATGGAGATAATAATAGCACCTACTTTCCAAGATTGTTGTGAGGATCAAATAAGATACTTGTAAAGTGGTTAGCATGATGCCTGGAACATAGTAAGCACTGTGTAAATGTTAGCTAGTATTATAGCTATTATCTAAATCACTATTTATCAATGACTATGTTGACTTGTTTTGAAGAATCTTGTCATGGTCTTCAGAATATTTATCTCTATCTTCATACTTTGCAAAATGTGGGTCCATGAGCTGCATTTATCTTCAGGGAAGCTTTTTTGTTTGTGATCATTCTAAAGTACTGTAAGGTGAGACAGCAAAAAGTCCCACAAAGAGATATTTCTTGTTTCTTTGGGCTCACAATGAAACCAACTCTGTCACCACTCTGATGTCTCCTCTCAAGGAGAAATCTTATAATATTGCATAGTGTGATATAAAACATTTATTGACACCTATCATTTAAAAATGCACTAAGAATCCATAAATAACAAGCTTTTTTTAAAACAGACCACCATTGGGTTGTTTATTTTCTGCTTGGCACTGTTCATTCCCCTTTCCCCCCTCAACTCTTACCATTAGATCATTTGTTATCTGAAGTGAAGCAATCTATGCTTTTCATTGTAGTATTAGTTTATGACCTTAGAAAGCAGACTGTTGCTTTGTTTGAAAAAAAATCTAATTACAGTAGATAAATGAACTGGAATTAATTAAGTTGTGAATACTTGACATTTATAGCTAATTAGTCATATCTATCATAAAATGGGAAACCAGACCCTTTTTTTTAAACTCACTGTTTTATCAACCACTCTGAAAATCAACAGTTTTTAAAGGCAGCATCTCAACAGGACTCCCCTGCCCCACAGTCGGTTCACCCCAGAAAGAATAGGAACCGCTCTTAAATTCCAGTCAAAATGTCCTTAGTCAGCATGATGGAACAGGCTGCAGTGAAGGTTTATTCTTCTCATGTTTCCCAAAAGTAAGCTTTAGCTCAGACATTGTTAATGAAACAAAACAAAATACATACAAAAGAACTCCAAGAAAAATAGAGAAAGGTATTTTTCCTGGTGAATGCTTTACTTTCTTACATTAGCCTCCTGGTTTCATCTTCATTACCTTAAAATCAAAATAAACTTGGGTAAGTTATTTCTCTGCACCTCAGTTTCCTCATCATTAAAAGGAGTGAATGACTTATTCAAGATCAAGCTACTAATCTTAGTGGCTTCTCAGATATGTTTCTTAGAGCAATGAAGGATATGCCAGTGTTGTGTCCTAAGTTATTCAGATGTTCCTTTGGGTTTTCTCATATAGAATATTCAAAATGCATAAAATATCTCAGAGTTATAGGATATATGAGCTGCAACGGACCTTGATATTATCTAATTCAAGACCTCTGTTTAGTAGATGAGTCACAGAAAGGAAAATCCCTTAGAAATAAAATGGAATATGTAAATATTTACATATACATGAGAGCTTAAAAGCTGTAGAGAAGCAAAAGTCATGGTTGTTTTAACAAGCATCATTTCTCTTTTCTCACTCTCTCATTCTTTATCTCCACATATGTAACATATATATGTATGTGTGCATATTATATACATATATTTTTATGTTTATATATACTTATGTATATATTTATATTATATGCATACATATGTATGTGTGTATGTGTGTACCATGGATGCACTATGATATGGTCAGCTCTTCATTTTGGCCCTACATGTAGCAAAGGTTGTATTGGCATATAGGACCCATCTCATATAGCATTCCCAAAGTTTCCATCCTGGTTCCAGCCAACCATGTGGGAATCTTGGGGCCTGTGTTTAGCCGTGTATAACTCTGGGTTAAAGGGCTAGCACTTTGAAATAATGACAAGTCCACTAATTGGCTGCAGGCCCAAAAAAGATGATGACCATGGATGTATGAAAGACAGGTGACTAGGCCCTCCATTCCTTTCTTCCTTTTCACGTGTGAATTGTGTCTGGACTATTGTAAAACTGCTTAGAGTATGGGGTGAGTGAGGATGGGGCATTAGGTGAAAGGCTTTCTCTAGTCTCCCTCTAGCTTCCGTGTAGCTAGGTGTACATGGTATCTAAAGCATATGTCCAGCTTAGGCAAGCCTGAGCCTAGGTTTGGGCTGCCTCTTTTGTGTTTGTTTTTTTCCTGATTTTAGTCAGATGAATATCCTGAGATAAATATGTCCAAGCTTAGCAGTAACTTTGTGAATTCAAGGGATACAAAGATCCTATTGGGTGAGAGCTGAGTGCTGGCGAGGAGGATTGTCTGGCAACTACTCCAGCTTGGAGAGAAAAGCCATTGGCAAGAGGATTAGTACAAGCGTGGTAGCTTTTACCAGGAAACAGTTACCTAGAATTCTTTGGACAATGCAGAACTGAAGACAAATGTAAAATGACTAATTAGAAATCCTGAAAACTACTTTATGACATATAAATATCAGCCTCTGAGCAGATTTTAATAATAGTTATAAGTTAAATTATTGACTATCGAATCCTGTTCTGATTCTGTTTCCTTTTATGTTTAGTATTGCTTTTGTATGTAAGAATACATCATGTCAGCTACCTAATTCATCTTATTCAGTGGGTACCTTTCTATTTCCCCTTTTGGGGGAAAACTTAGACATGACCTATAACCTAAAATACACATAACCTAAGATAAACGTAAAGTCGTCCTGGTATGGGAATAGGAGTTTTAATAAGCCAAGGAGTGTGAAAACAGGGAACCTACCTCACCTCTCATCAGAAACCAGGCTCCTTAGGACTAAACCCAATCCAACCACATGTATAGGGTACAAAATAGGATATGGCACAGTATTCCAAGCCCCAAAGAGCTAGAAATGGTCCTCAAGATTAGAAAAATAGTGAACAAAATTATTCACACAATGAATTCAGTCATGATAATCCCTGAGGAATGGTATAATGGGGAAATCACTGGACTTGAAATAAGAATTTGCAGGTTTGAGTCCAAACTCTTCCACAGAGTAGCTGTAGGACCTTGGATAGTCATTTCACTCCCATTAGAGTTATTTCCTCATATCTAAAATGGAGGTTACAACACACACTACTGTGGTGATTAAAAAGGTTTGAGAGACATGATTTCTGGATAATTTAATAACTTTATTAATAAGGCCAGTACGTTATTAACAAAAGGATGGTCAGTTGGCTGTCTCTCTTAGACCAAAGACAATCATGGCGGCTGGCTCAGAGTTTATATATTCTTTTGGAAGAGAAGTGGCAATCGACTCTGATTGGTTAATACAATGGGAGGGGCTGAAAGTGACATCAGGTCATGCTTAGAGAGTCTTATCTCTATCCCCAGACCACCACCACCCTCAGCTTTGGGCAATCTAATCAAAGAATTTAACCCCACCCAAACCTGAGTAGAACACAATGGGCTTCCCCATCTTAGGTTAAATTCCTTGTAAGGTTGGGTGGGGTCTGACCAAGACTGAAGAGAGTTAATTTAATCTCATTATCAGTAATGTCCTTCAAGGGACTGAACTTTTTACTTTTCAAAATCAGGACTTTAGAAGAAGGAGAAAACTCTGGATCTCCCCCAAATTATTGGTTATTAATAATCATTTCTATCACTACCTACATCAATATAAAGTCCTACCATCACATGGGAGATGCACCATTGTACAACGAATAGAGAGCTCTCCTTGGAATCAGGAAGAATTCTGTTCAAGTCTCACTTCTGACACATCCTGCCTGTGTGACCTTGGACAAGTCACTTGACTTCTTAAAACCCCAGGAAACTCTCTAAGACTATATGCTGTTGACTATAAAGTGCTAATCTGCATTGGTAGAAATAGTTCCTCACCAAGAGTGCCCTACACTGATGAAATCACAAGTTCTCAGTTAAAAAAAAAAAAGAGTTGACAATAAGATAAAGTTGGCTTTATTGTCCACCTTTCAACCAGTCATTTTGGTGCTGTGTAGATATTGGATTTTTTTGTCCTAGTTACACAATTTCTTTTAATGAGCAATCTGGTGGTATGTTCTAAAGGAAATAGCACTGGATTTGACATCAAAAGATCTGAATTTCAGTCCCACCCTCAATACTTACTACCTGTAAGATCTCAGATGGTTGGTTTCTCTGTATCTCAATTTCCTTGTTTGTAAAATGAACATAATTTTTAAGGCCCTTGGTAGACTTATATCTTATGATGGCATCATATGGGAAAATGCTGACACTTCAAATTCTTCCTGCTTCATTGACACAAAGGAAGACTTTGCTCAATCTATCATGGCAACTTAGCATTTTTCCTACTCAAGGCATGTAACCATTTGAGATAATGGCCCTGGTACATCATAGTGATACATTCTCATCTTGCTGTACTAAGATTTATGCAATATAAACTGAAAATATACTATCCAAATTGGGGAGGGAATTTTTCTTGCTTAGCAGCAGTTCGATATAGTTTATAGAATGTAAAATGGAGTAAATACTTATAAAAGAAAAAATACCATTTACTGATGGAAAATCATATTTTGTATTGCAGTCACCAACTTCCTGACTATTAACAAGAATTATGTGTTGCTGCTGTGCTCATAAACTGTCTTCCACTAGTCTTCCAATCAATAATAACCTTTCTGTCTCTGTTAAGTATTGAAATTGAGTAGAAAAAAAATTTTGACTTGATTAACCTCAGCAATAATATCATTTGGTTCTTCTGATATTTCTCACCCAGAAGGCATGAGTAAGTAGCAAATGAAACATTAGGGTGAATAGAAAAATATAATGTGAGAGGGAAGACTGTCCTCTAACATCAACCTTCTTGTTCATTAACAAGATGCATACTGCATTTAGTGATATGACAAGTCCAACGTTATTGAGGCAAATTATCATGCTACAGACTCTGCTAAAATTGCTAATTACAATGCTATGAGCATTGTAGCCACTTTCCTGTGTCTCTCTTTGCCTGGGACAAGCTTCTCTTCATCTGCATTTTGTGAAAAAGAATTGTTTTGTGAAAAGATTGATAAATGGTCTAAGGATATGAACAGGCAGTTCTTGAAGGAAAAAAAAACTGAGGGTATCTAAAGCCATATGGAAAAAGGTTTCAAATTACTATTAATTAGAGAAATGAAAATTAAGCAATGCTGAGGTTCTGCTCATATCCATAAGACTGGCAAAGGTGACTAACAAAGAAAATGACAAATGTTGAAAGGACAATGGAGAAACACACATCCATGCACCATTGATGGAGCTATGAATTTGAACAACCATTGTGGAAATCAATTTGGAATTAAAAAGTAGCTATATAGTACATGCTTTTTTTTAGCCTAGCCATAAAGCTGCTAGGTTTATACCCAAAAGAAACAAAAGAAAGATGAAAAGGTGCTACATATACAAAAATATTTATAGCAACTCTTTGTAGTGGCAAAAATTTGAAAACTAAGGGGATGCCAATTGATATTGGGGAACAAATTGTGGTATATAAATGTATTGGAATACTACTCTGCTGTACAAAATGAGGGTGATTGCAGAGAGCCATGAAAAGACTTATATGAACTGATGCAGAATGAAGTGAGCAGAACCAGAAAAATTTATAGCATGAAATCACCATTATTAAAACCATTTCAAAGACTTGTATAAACTAACGAGTAATGAAATCAGTAGAACCGCAAAAATCATTATGCAATAATGATGCTGCAAAAACAACATTGAAAGGTATAAGAACTTGGATCAATGAAATGACCATCTATTTTCCAAAGGACTGATAATCTAACATGCTCCCTATCTCCTGACAGAGAGTTGACAGATTTAGGGTGCAGAATGAAACATATTTTTGAAAATAACTGATAAGGGAATTTGTTTTTCTTGGACATGAATATTTGTTACAAGAAATTTATTTTTCTATCTTTTTTTTTCCTCAATGAGATAGAAAGGAGAAAAAAAATAGATTTCTGTTATTTTTTTAAAAAGGTAAAGAATGGGAAAATGGTAAACCATGGAATCAGAGAGGTCACCTAACCCATCTCCCTCTCTCCCACGAAACCCATCTAGATATGTACTTACTCCAGTGGAAATTCCTTGATCAGAATCTCATCTTGATCATAAAATCTCAGATTGAGAAAGAATCTTAGAGGTCTCTTACCACAGCACTCTTTTCTGAATGACTTCAGCACCTGGTTCACAGTTGTCCTCATCCTTTAATTTGGTTACAGTTGTTCAAATCCTTCCCTCATCCTTGATAACTGCAACACTCACAATTTGATCCATCTAACATTCTAGCTAGGTGGCATAGTAGATAGAGCACTGGACCTGTAGGCAAAAAGCCTCATCTTCCTGAGTTCAAATCTAGCCCCAGACACAATAGCTGTGTCATCCTGGGCAAGTCATTTAACCCTGTTTGCCTCAGTTTCCTCATCTATAAAATGAGCTAGAGAAGGAAATAGCAAATCACTCCAGTGTCTTTGCCAAGAAATCCCCAAATGGGGTCATAAAGGGTTGGACAGGACTGAAAAAATTGAATAACAATATCCTAGCATTTAAGTTCATCAACTCTATGATCTTTATTGTCACTCTTCCTCAGTCACACAAAGAAGTAGCCACATCTTAGATTTCATCCATTTCCTGAAACCATTCTGCTTTCAAGATCCTGAACTATGAAATTCTCCTCTCTAGTAATAATCTCCTTTTCTTCCTACTCTCCCAGTGATTCACTTCTTCTAAACTTGATTTTTATTTTCAGCTTGATAGCCTCACTTTGGGTTCCTCACATCCTCCTTTTCTCCCAATCACAGAATCACAGAATTTTTGAGTTGGAAGGGACTTCTGTGGCCATCCAGTTCTACTCTGAAAAATAATTTCTATGACAACTTGCCTCCAAGTAGTAAAGTAGTAGTGATTTATTGGTGCCATGTCATTTCTTTGTCTAAAGGCCAGATAAAGCTAGAGCCAGATGTGGCTCTGGGTCTTTGACCAGAGTGTGCATCCCACTGTAACTCCAAGTCCCTGCTTGCTCTTCTCATGGGATTGTGGGATAATGGATGCCACATACCTACACTACTCTCTTTCCTTATTTCTCTATGCATAGCAATAAAGCCTATTAAACCACTATTCCCTCTTAGTGTTGTCAGTCTTCACTTGAGCCACTTCTTCCCCTTTGCCTTACAAATAACATCATGACTTTATTGAATGCTTGGCTAAAATCTGAGTATACTATATAGCATTCCCCTGATCTACCAATTTAGTAACCCAGTCAAAAGAAAAAAATAAGGTTCATCTGGCATGACCTATCCTCTTTGTGATCATTATTTCTTCTTCTATATATTCATTAACACATAATTTAATAATACAAACTAGAATGTTCCCTCGGAGTCACAGTCAAGGTCATTGACCTATAATTTGTAGATTCTGATCTCCTTTTTAAAATGAAAATGGGGGTATTTGCCCTTTTCTTATTGTATGGTACCTGTTCTGTTACATGCGAACCTTCAAATATCACTGATGGTTTCCCAGCAATAAAATCTGCCACTGCCATCAGTACCTGAAGATATAATTGATTTGGGCCAAATAACTCTAAATCATCAAGGACAGGGAGGTGCTCTTTTACTGTCACCTTATTTATCTTACCTCCGTATTACCCATTTTTGTTCTGTCCTTTCCTGTCCAAATGTATTCTCCTTGGCAAACACACACACACACACACACACACACACACACACACACGCAAAACACATAATTGAGGAGCTCTGCCTATGTTCTTTCTTGTCAGTTATCATCGTCCAATCCACCCTAAGCCCCAGTACAATTCCTTCTTTGATCCTCCTTTTCCCCCATTACAGATAAAAGGAAAACTTCCCAAATCTTTTATCTTGCCCTTTGCTTTCCTCCCCAGCTGTTTTAGCTTATTCTGATCTTTAGCACTCCTGACATTTCTTCCAGGGCCATGCCATGCTATTGTATTGTTCTCTGTTGCCTGCACTTGCTTCCATCTTCCACACATCTTTAAAAAGTCTAAGTTGGTTGGTGGATTCTCTATATAATCACATCTATCTCTTTTACCAAAACTTCTTTTTTCTCCACATTGGAATTGTTTCCTTTTTTTTCCCCTTCAGTTTCATTCTTTAGAATTTCTCATCTCTCCCGGATTAATGTCACTTAAGAAATTTTAGTTCGTAGAACCATTTCTTTCCTTTCTCTGAACCCTTTGAAATCTGCTCTTCCAAAATCTAGTGTATGTTTTATTTGTGCCTTGGATCTCCTCTCTTCTTAGAGATGACTTTCTTCCTCCTCACCCCCCCACCCTCATTTACTCTGTCTCTTTCACTTTCAACCTTTCTTTATGTACTGGTTCTTCCCTCTGCCTACAAACACCTCATTCAAATAAAACAAACAAAAAAAGCAAAGAAAAACAAACAAAAAACCTTTTGTCTTGACCTTGCTATTCCCTCAAGACAATGTGCTAGATAACATCATCACCTTCCTGGTCATCCAGGCTTGAAACTTCAGTTATCTTTCCAGTCTTCCCTGTCCCTCAGTCCATATCCAATAAAGAGTTACATTCTTTAACTTTTTCTTCCAC
This sequence comes from Vombatus ursinus, assembly GCF_900497805.2. Classification (NCBI taxonomy): domain Eukaryota; kingdom Metazoa; phylum Chordata; class Mammalia; order Diprotodontia; family Vombatidae; genus Vombatus; species Vombatus ursinus. The sequence goes on from NW_020954619.1 coordinate 8,242,926, forward strand.
ACGAATTTTCACTTCTGTCTCCTTCTCTTGCTGCATACTTGACAACAAAGTAAATCAGTTTCTCAACCTGTCACTTGACTAATAATAATAGCTAGCATTTATATAGTGCTTTGGTGTCTGCAAAGTACTTTATAAATATCTCATTTGATCCTCACAAAAACCTTCAGAAGTAGGTGCTATCATTGCCCCCATTCTACAGATAAGGAAACTGAGGCAAACAGAAGTTAAGTGACTTGCTCAGGGTCACACTGCTATTAAGTATCTCAGACTAGATTTGAACTCAGATCTTCCTAACCTCAAGTCCAGCACTCTATCCACTGAGTCATCTAGCTGTTTCTGACCTTTATAAGAATCTAATAGCTGATTTCTGAGCTACCAGCCTTTCCCTTCTTTTATCCATTCTTCACAATGTTGCCCTCTTGGTGGTCTCTATTGCTTCTAGGAAAAAAAATAGATATCCCTTGGCTTTGTATTTAATGCTTACCATACCCTTGTTTCAACCCATCATTCCAGCTTTATTTCATATTATGTCCTTAACATGCTCTCATTCTAGCCAAACTGGACCACTAGCTGGTCAATGAATTCACCTCCATGCATGCACACAGGCTGTTCCATATCCCTAGAATGGGCCCCCACTTCACCTTGGTTAAAATAGTTCTCTTCAGTCAAGGCTGAGGTCAGGTATCACTTCCTCCACGAAGCTTTCACTGATAATGAAGTATTTGTTTTTACTTTTTTTTTCTTCCAAAGGAATATCCACAGAAAGAAGGTTAGCTGAGTGCTGAACAGGAAAACACTGAGATAAGCTCTAATAGTTATTTCTTCTAGATACCTCCAGCCCAACAGAAAATAGTGGACCAAGCATCTTCTCTTGAGACAGCTAGGTGACAGTAGAGAGATAGAGCCCTTGGCATGGACTCAAGACCTGAGTTCAACTGTAGTATCAGACACTTAATGTCTGTGAACCTGGGCAACTCACTTAACCTGTCTGCCTCAGTTTTCTTAACTATAAAATGGGGTTCTAATAGCATCTACCTCCCAGGGAGGTTGTGAAGATCAAATGAAATAATATCTGGAAAGTACTTAGCATAATGCCTGGTACACAGTAGGTACTTATTAAATGCTTCTTCCACCTCTCTTCCCCTCTTCAATAATAACTAAGATTTAAACAGGTTGTCCATACATTGTTTTATTTGCTCCTTGAAACAACACTGTGACGGAAGTAGCACAACTCAGGAATCATTTTCTACAGAAGACCTTTCCTATTTCCTCACACCATTAGAGTTCTCTCCGTCTTTGCATAACTTTGTAAATAATTTGTATTTGGTTATCTGTGTGTGTTTTATATAAATGGTCAAAGATAAGTTCCTTGAGATAAGATCAAGGAATGGGGTTGGGGAGGGCCAGGGATGATTATGATGATGAAAGCTAAACTTGAATAACTTTAAATATCTGAAAAGAATATGTTTGGGGTGATATTATTTAACTCACAAAATTTACATTTGACATTTTAAAATTCATGTTTCAAAAGGAAAGGACAAGGAAATTTGATCCAGTCAGTCTCTCCTACCCCCTCTCTCTCTGTCTCACCAATTGAGGTATCTAAAGTCTCCTCTCTGTCCCCTCATTTCCCTTGCAGCTCCAGGGCTATCCATGTCCTCTCCCCTGCCTTCCTCTTGGTGACTATTCACTACTGTTTGCCTCCTAACTTTTGCTTACTGTCATTGGGCAGGGAGTCCACAGCTCAAAGCATTGCTAGTAACCCCTGGGTACAATTCCAATGCCAACACATCTGTCTGGGTAATCCAGTCACACAACCCTTTGATAGCTTTGAGGCCATACCACCCAGCAATGAGATGAAAAGTTAAGCTCCTATTTGTCTTTCATGTTAACTTATTCAGTTATTTGGAACTAAAAAGCTTAGTTTAGAAATAATAAGTGGAGGTTAGGTTCTTTATTGCTGCATTTATAGAACCCCTTGGTATTTCAAAGAGCTGGGATCACAGCAGGAGATTATATCAATATCTGAACAGTTGGTGCTTATATCTGCAAAGGACTTGGCCAGCATTGGGGACCCCCAACTGCTACAGTTCCAACCAGAATTGCCCAGGGAGGGTAAATCCAGCCTTCTGCTCCAGTTTAAAGTTTGCAGAAATGTCTAACTCAGCTAAGCAGGGAGAGCATAGGCTAAGATTATATATTCCTAGGCTCTATATAGAGTACAAAGGGACCTAAGGGGTCATGCAGTCCAACTCCATCATTTTTTAGTTAAAGAATCAGGTCTATCAAGGGTGAATGACAAAGTAAATGGTAAAGTTGGGTTTGAACCCAGGTGCTGACTCCAAAGCTAGATCTCTTCTAACTGTACCATTATACCTCCTTGGATTTCTGCTCTCCTTCCTCCCAAATGGCAGTGGAAATGGAGCAGATTAATATACACAGCAAAGAAAAGAGAGTGGGATTTGGAGATCAGAGGAGAAATAGAAAGTATGAAGGGAAATCTGCACAAAAGAGCAACAATATTAAATAGCATGGCTGTGGAAAGTTGGGGAATGGTAACCCGGTCCAGGACGAATGAGTTGTGTTTCAGCTTGCAGGGTCTAAATGGATGAATACCCAGAGTGACCAGATGAATGAGCAATAGGGAGTAGACTTCAGCAAAAGAAAGGAGCCGTTTTAAAGTCTGGCCACACTGACAACCTCAACCCCTCATGACATTTATAAAGAAAGATGTGGCGATCTCCACATTGTGAGACTTTTAGTGTCTCCCAAAATATTCTCATTGGAAAGGTGAGGGTGTTCATTTGGAAACATGACAGAGATTGTTTTCCATGGCTTTACTATTCATGTCTTTCTTAATTCAATGTTTTCCTGTTTCAGTGATGATCTTTGCCTGGATCTGCTAGTAGGATGAACAGCTGATTATCTTTGTATGTTAACTTTCAAAGTTCCCAGTTTTCTAACTAGAAAAAGGAGAAGCAGGCCAAGTAGCTAAATTAAGATCCTTCACATTTTGAATCCAAATCTTTGAGAGTCCAAAGCAAGCAAGATTTTCAGGCAATAGCAAATAAGACTCCCAGTCACAGGGAATGGACATTTAGCTCTATCCCTTTATGACTACAGAATAAGTCTCACACTCTGATATCAGGGACAAGGTTGTGTTCACTGCCAGAAATCTGCCAGATGAATTTCATTTTCCAGTCTGGATGCCACTGGGGAAATAACTTCAATGTTTATTCAAAGCATGGAAAAACCTGCTATGTGGAACATAGATTGGATTTACACACTTTGGTCTGTCACATGTGTTTTGTTCTTATTTGATACTGAATAACACCATTTCCTGTGATTCTGTCTTGTTGAGAATCATGGAAACCTGCCATCTCTGAAAAATCGAAATTGCAGGACCCAAATGGCTATAAGAAATGTACAGTGGGCATAAGTAGGGTATAGCATACTCCTAATCATAATTTGAATGCGAAGAGAGACATAAAAGATAGTTCACAATGTTGTTGAGATAACGTGTAAAGCGCCTGGCCAACTTTAAAGTGCTATAAATATGCTAACTAGTATTCTAGGCAGCTAGATGGTAGAGTGGCTAAAGTGCTGGGCCTGGAGTGAGGAAGATCCAACTTCAAATCCAGCCTTAAATACTCAGTAGTAGTGTGATCCTGGGCAAGTCACTTAACTTCTGTCTGCCTCAGTTTTTTCAACTGTAAAATGGAAATAATAACAGTACTTACCTCCCAGGGTTGTTGTGGAGGTCAAGTGAGATATTTGTAAAGCATTTTGCCGATCTTAATTATGCTAGCTATTATGATGCAGAAAATGTAAGACTGGAAAAAGAGGTGGACCAGTCATTTCACAAGAAGGAGGAATAAGGTAGCCTAAGTGCTTCTCTGTTACCCATGGAATGTTTATTCTAGTGAAAGGACCTAGATGAATTCCTATAACAGATATGCTGGGTAGATATTCTATGGAAATTTTATGTCAGGACATGGACAAGAATCTTACAGGATGAGAAGACACAAATGGGTTAAATCCATTACTAATGGAAGAATTACTCAAATGGATGAGAAATCAGACCTGTTAAAATATTAAAGTCTAAGTTTTGATATAGTCAAGCTTTACTTTGATTTGGCTACAGGAGATTATCAAACTTGCTCAAGAAGTAAGCTTGTGACTTGCAGCAAACCCTACCTATGAGTGCTCACATTTCTTTTTCCTTCTTGTGAGTATGAGAAAATTCACAAAAATCCTATTTAGCTTTCTCTATAAATCTAGACAACCAAATGACCAACAGGAAGAAGTAAGTTATCAATGCATTTACTAAGAAATTTCCCAAGTTTTTCCTACCATAGCAGAGCACATATAAATATTTAAAACCAATAATTAATGGTAGCTTATCAGAGGCATTTACGTTTTGCCCAAATTGTGTGAGTCTCTGTGTACTCTGTATGGGTGGAAAGGGTACAGAAAAAACTCATGGATGGGCAAGCTATAGCAGGAATGACAAGAGAAAGAATTAGTTATAGAACCACTGAGAGATCCTCTGGCAGGTCTTCCTTGTGGCCAATGAAGTCCCTGCTAGCCCTTAAATTCTGTGATGCATCTTAACCAAGTAAATGGAGTTTTTAAGGGTTTTCTATAATTTGCCTCGACTAGATAAGGTATCCAGGGAAGATCCAAAGATGCCAAGTAAGTGGATGGAGAAGGAGAATCCAGCTTCAAGTCATGAGGCAAGATGTGTCTGGCATTCAGAGACTGAATACCGGCATCAGTATTTCTGTGCTAATTGAAGGACTCTAGGTAGGTGGCACAGTGGATAAAGTCCTGGACGTGGAGTCAGAAATCATGAGTTCAAGTCCTGCTTGTGTGACTCAAGTCAAGTCAACCTAATCTCTCTTAGCTTCAGTTTCCACATCTATAAAATGGGACCAATATTAGAACCTGCTTTGCAGAATTGTTGTGAGGACTGAAAGAGACATGTAAAACTCTTTGTAAACTTCAAAGCACCACATAAATGTTAGCTATTATCTATGTTAAAATTATTATTAATCTCAGTATTGCTAGCATAGTTCAAAATCTAATGAAAAGACCTAATCATGGCATCTATACAAACCATAAATAAGCAAGAGACCTATTTAGGGAATTTCAAGACTACGTTATCTAAATCTCCTTGATATGTTCATGACAATAACCAATTTTGACATTAACAAGAGGCTTTCACCCTGCCTCCAGAAACTTTCATTACAAGATCACAGCTGACTGGCCATTCTTTTTGCTTTTCACTATTCAGGACAGTTATATTGCTACTGAAATTTCCTTAGATCAAGAACAAAGCTAACAGTGTTACGAACTGATTATACAGTAAAATAGACAAATCTTCACAATTGTCACATTTGCTTTTCATTTTTTATGTTACTGTTCAAAGCATTTGACATTTTAACATTCCATAGAGTGGTTATTCCTGGAAGGTACCTGCTTAAAGCTTTAAATTTGATACAGATGGTTCCAAATGGATTGTGGATGTTTGTTTTTGCCCTTTATTATTGATTAGTGATGCACCATCTGTCTCTATTGCAATTTTTTTCCATTTGGAGAGGTAGCAAATCAGCAATTTGATCCCTTTCAGTTCTAGCAAATATTTCTCCAATTGTTTTACTATTCATTTTGATTTTTTAAAATATGTTTCTTTGTTTGATAATCCCCAAAACATAATGTATTAAAATATTCAAAACCAGGCAGTTTAGTTTACATGTTATCATAGTCCCTTATATTACTTTGGTTTGGTTTCCTTGTCCTTCAACATAATTTCAACTTCATATCAATTGAGGTGTTTATTAAATGAGAGTGGTTATTTGCCTTCTAGAATTTCATGCTCCCGTTTTCCCCAGAATAAGTGAGCAGAAAACTAATTCCACCCCCCCCCCCCGACATACTGGACTGTGATCTTGAGCACGTTTTTTAACTAGTTAGTTCCACCAGGCAACTTTCTAAGATTAAACAGTGTACAGTAGGTATTGATCTATAGTAGAAGGAATTTCTTCATTGGGAGCTTCCTTAACCAATGAAATCCCCAGTCTAGCTCAAATAACAACAACAACAACAATAACAATAAATGATGTCTTCAAATACCTTTATTTTCCCCAAATTTCCCGCTTCTTTGGGCCTTGGTTTCTTCATTATTTTAAGCAAGGGGATAAAAATATGAGAGCTTCCTGCCCTCAAGGAGCTTACATTATACTGGAGGTGAAGAAGAGAACTTGTTAAAAAGTGGAGGAAGATGTGACCGTTGGGGGAGGGAGAAGGTATTCATGGCTGGTGAAATCAGCAAAGTCTTCACGTAGAAGCTGAGCCTCAGAGGGAAGCTAGCCTAGAGGTGAAGATGGAATGCTGAAGGGAGAGTGCATTCTAAACACTGGGAACAGTCTGTACAAGGACACAAAGACCAGAGATGCAATGTCTGTCACTTCTCACTGGAGGCAGTTGATTTCCTGAGAAAGTTTTCCTCTTGTATTTCATATTTTGCCTGACATCATTTTTCAGAGAACTCTAGGTGGGCAAATGGCATGAGGAGCAGTGAGAGAAAAGGTAAAAAGGGATATCTTCAGGGCAGGTGAAAGTATTTACAATTTTTTTCCTGTTTCTATGTGAAAATACTGTCCAAATTCAGCAATCACTTCTGCCGTGATCTCACTTTTCTCCCTTCAAAATCGGAAGATATCTTAATTACCTGTCCCATTGTCACTCATTCCTTCCCAAAACCTAACCTGTGAATATTCCCACCATCTTTCTCTGCTCCTTCACACATGCTGCCTAATGCCATGGGAGGAAGTCATACAAGAGTGCTGGCTAGGACCATTTTTATTCTTTACTCTTCCCAGACTGAGTCTCTCACTCCCCACAGTACTTGTTTCAATTCTTTTCTTTTCCCAAGGCACTTCCACCAGTACCCCCATCCATATTCTCCCCAAAAGATTTTGCCTCTTAATCCACTGGGAAAAAATGAGGCCATCCATCATGAACTCCCTTCTACCCACCCCAGTAAATTTAGATGCCTCTTCCACTACCTTTTTGACACATGAAATTCCCACACCATGATTCCCTATTGTCACTTCCTTTGCTATGTATTTATATATTTATTTATTGTTTCCTTCACTGGAATACAAACTCTTTACAAATAGGGATTCTTTCATTGTACTTGCAATCCCAACACCTAGCTCAGTGCCTTGCACATAACAGGCATTTAATTAATACTTGTTGATTGATTGATAGGAAGAAGAGAGTCCTTCTCTTTTTCCAATGCCAACTCTTTTACTTGCGTAGGGGGTCCCATCTCTTCCTATATCCCATGCTCTCCCAGATCCTCTTAGAGCTACCCTTTTTACTGACCCCTCTCTTTCCCTAATTTTCAATCTCTCCTTATCCACTGACTCTTATTCTATGGCCTAGATCTCCCCCATCCTAAAGAAGCCTTCACTTCATACCATTCCTTCGAGTTATAATCCTTTTTTCTCCTCCTTTCAAACTAAACTCTTAGAAAAAATTATCTACATTCACCTCCAACCTCCTATCCACTTCTCAAACCCTTGTAGTCCAGCCTCAGCACTCAATTGAAACTGCTCATTCTAAGGCTATCAGTGACCTCTTAACTGATAGATCCAAAGGTCTTTTCTCAATCCTCATTCTTTGACCTCAACTGCATTTGACACTGTTAACCACCCTCTTCTGGATATTTTCTCCTCTCCCTAATTCATCTCCTTACCTCAATCTCTCCTGTCTTGTATTCATCCTTATAGCTGCTAGAAGCTCCTAAATGTGTTTAACTTTTGAGGGAAATCCAAACCATGGGATATTGCTACATTCCAGCCTTACTGGCCTTCTACATAATACTCCAACTCCTGGCCCTGTGCAAAGGTACAGGTGTCCCCCTGGACATCTCCACTTCTTAGAATCCCTAGTTGCCATCAAAATTCAACTTAAGACACCCAAATATCTCACAGGGAAGCCCACCCTAATTCCCCCAGTTGCTAATGCCACCTTCCACCCAATTACTTTCTATCTTGTTTATTCTTCTACTTATTTTTCAGTGTAAGTGTTGCATCTCTCTTCGAATAGGATAAACTGCTTGAGGAGAGATGCTGTTTCATTTTTATCTATTTTAAAATATCACTATTATTGTTGTTTAACAGGGTTAAGTGACTTGCCCAGGGTCATACAACTAGCATGTGTCTGAGGCCAGATTTGAACTCAGGAAGATGAGGTTTCCTACTCCAGGGCCAGCATTCTTCCCACTGTGCCTGGTACATAAGTGGTATTTATTAAATGACTCTGAGTTTCCTAAGGTGAAAAACAGATCTAAAACAGCCTGATGTCTATGGGAGAGGGATGATGAGCATAGATGTCTATACAATCTGAATCCAGAGACTAAAGAAGAAGGCTACCCAGGAATCCAAGTCCCCTGGAGGGAGGTGGAATCACCCACATTGCCACCCTGAACCTGTAAGCTATGGAATAGCTTTCATGAGCTTCCATCCAGGTTCCATTATCTCATGGCTTTCTCCTTCAGGAGCCACATGGGCAATTCTCCTTTTTCTCCAAGATTCATTCTGCTCAGGGCTTCCCTTCTCTTTCAAGGTCAGGTCTCCGAACTCTTGCTCTTAGGATCACTCTTGAAGCAACAACAAATAAGGCTGGGGCTCCCCCAGAAGTTGTCTTCTTTGCTAGAAGGCTAATTTCCAGGATTACACTCCCCTGTAAATTTAGATGCCTCTTCCTTAAATTGGAGGTTGGCATTCAGGAACATTTTCCATAAACTTCCCCTTCGACATGTGGGGAAGCAGGGATTTTTGATATTCCCTATTTTCCCATATGCTATGTCTGCCCATCTCTAGGTTGAGAAAGTTCATTCTCAGTTCTCCTAATTCTGATCCGTAGTCATAAGGCAAGGAGAAAGGCAGAAGTCTAGCAAGAACTGGAGGACCAGGAACTCCCATTTTGGGCCATCTGGGCAAACAAACACAGCTCACCACGCTACCAAAAAATTATTCCAGAGGTAGGGAGGAAGGAGGGAGAAATCCTCTCTCTTCCTCTTGTTCCCTCAGCCCTATACTTTATTTTGTATAGATAAATAGATTATATACTTAACAGAAAAGGCACAAAGAAAAAGATGAAAGGCTTGTAAAGTTAAGAACAGTCTGATAGCTCTCTTTTATAGGCCATCATAATGAAGCAACTTCTCTCATAAGAGCCTAGCTTCCCATGGGTCCTAGACAACCAAATCCTCTTGGGGGGAGGGGGTTAAGAGTTGGGAAGGGAATATCATTGAAATCCATTTTCTAGGAGGTGCCAGAGGGTGGCTCCAAATCAGCCCATAAATCTTTAAGTAGCCTCAGTCTCTAAAACAAAATTGTCTTTGTCCTTTTAGCCAGATGTCAATGGCCATGTCCAGAGTCTGTATTATGAGCCACTTATCACATTGACAGGGAACTCCTATGATCAATACTCTCTCGCATAGAGAAAGATTTAAAAAATAAACACCAAGGTATCATTTGGTACTACAGTGACTGAACATTTATAATTCCTTGTCCTTCCTTTGTTTTCTCTTTGTAGTTTTGAGGGGAAATGCAAAGTAGTTTAGAAAGAGAATTCCTAAAAATTAATTCCTCAAAAAACAAAAGCTTCTTTCCCTACCAAGAAATTCTTGAAAACAACATTTTGAATATAAAGCTTTACAAAGTTTTTGCAGTTTCATGATAGTCTGTATTGTTCTCTAATGACATTCTGAGATAGATATAAGAAAAAAGGCGTGACTGACCTCATCCAAATATATTAGGAGTAGGCAGAGTAAGTGATCCATTACTGTAAAGGTTCCCTATCCCACAAAATGCCTCTTTTACCAAGTAGCCTGATAGTCAAAATTCAGTCATCATAATTCCATCCTCTTAGTTTTAGCCAAATTGGATCTTTTGCCTTTGTTCCAATATGAATACTCCTGGGAGCATTAACATGTGAAACTTCAGCTGTCATTTATCTATACCTCCCCGGAAATAATACTAGGAAAGGAAATGGGGCTAGAGGAAGGTAGAGAGAGAATAGACACTGAGAGTAGGGGAGTAGATGTGATTCTGCAGAGGAAAACTGGCAAAAACAGAGCTATAGGAAAAAAATCATTGAAGTGAGGATTTGAAGCTTGGCAGCTGAGCTGAGCTAATATGAGCTATATGAGCAGAAGGGAGAGGAATATAGCAAGAGAAGATTCACAGCAATCCAATTTTCTTTAACCTAATGTCTTATTCATTTGTCCTTCCTCACCCCTTACGGTTTTCTTCTGGCTCAGCTGGCCCAGCAAGACACATGTTTGTTTTGCATTGGAAAACCAGTTCTGTGAGTCCCCGGAGTTCCTGCTTACTTTGAGACATCCTGGAAAGAGAAAGAAATGAATCCCTCACACCCTAAGAAAGCACATTTCTGGAGAATACACAAGAGAAACTGTTCTAGGGGAGCTGTATCAAGCAAAACTCTAACTGTAGCAATCTGCCAAGTCTAGTGAATCCTTGATGATTTCCCGGTGGAGATGCAACTGGGATATAAGCAAACAGGGCCATGTTTGGTACAAGGCCTATCAGCCACTGGGGTCAATACTTTAGTTCTAGTCTGCTGAGGACGTTGTCTGGTTTCTTGTTAGGCAGTTGACCAGAAACAGTACCAGATATAATCTACTTGATTATAAAGGGGCTCATTATCCAACATCCAGGCCTTTTGCTTGGCTCCTGCTCTCTCCTGCTACTTCTTTTTTGGCCATTTCACTGCTCATTAGTATTTCCCACTGGAGAATTATGTAGTAGAAAGAGGAATGAATTAGTCAGAAGAGCAGGGTTCAAATTAGACAAGTCATTTTTATCTCCCTGGGCGTCATTTTTTCCTCATCTGTAAAATTAGAAGTTTAGACTAGATCACAGGTTCCCAAAATTGCCTGGATATAATTCTTGCCTTCCTCTTTCTTCCTCCCATTGGAACTCAAATTTCTACCCATGGGATGATGGGCTATGAGGTTTTTTCCTTATCTGATCCAGAACCAGGCCAATCATACCTCTTAAATGGCTTTGCCTAAGGGTAGGACTTGCCATGGGTGTAGTCAAAAAACCTTTATGTTGAGGAATAAGAATTGATCCCTTCCTATAACCCTATAGGAAAGGTCAGTTTATAACAGCCCCCAACCTAAGCTCAGGTTGCCTTAGGAGTGAGAATGACCCAGGATTGTGACAGACCTGGAAAGAATGCCTAGTAGCCCTCCAATTATATTACCCTGACCTCAGTCTAGGGTGGATCAATTAGAGCTTGGATGCTGATATTTAGAAGGTGCTTGAGAGTATTTACAATTCTTCAGCAGTATAGAAATAACTGAGTCTATCCCTTAGTTTTCAAGAATAATTAAGTGAAAAATAGGAAGCTATAATGTTAATTTCCCCAGGATTTCACTGTTTTTAAACCTCCATGTCCCCCTTCCCACCCCTGATGATGGTAGATTGCAGAAAAAAAAATGCTTGTTAGGGCATTGATACCATAACAAGCATCTAGGAATAGGGTTTCCCAAAGATGAGAGAAAATGGGACAGAGAAGGAGAAATGAACACTGAAGGAAGATTTTTTCCCCATCCATTCCTAAGTGGGTGCATCATTTACAGCAACTAGTTTTGAAAAGAAGAAATCAGAAGAATGGCCAGTTAAAGGGGAAGGTAATATCAGAGAAAGCACCGAGGCAGGGGACACAGTTTTCTCACTTAAAAGTTCTCATCAAAGACATGGAACAATTGTAAGCACCTTCATTGCAACACTTAGATAATTCTAAAATGCATTTGGAAGACTAGGAAGAAACTGTCTTTCTACTTTCTAACAGGGTAATAAAGTCAAACAAAGTCGAACAAAGATCATTCAATCATCAAAGCCAATTAGATTTTTAAAAATTCTCTCTCAAAAAATAAATGTCAATACTTTTTATCATTAGTTTTTATTGTATTACTAAATCCCTCTGTACTGTCACAAGGGACAAGTGTATTTTATCTTGTTTCTGCTATGACTTGGAGATGGTTTAATCTCTAACTCAAACTGTATGGAGCTGAATGCTTATATCTGGACAGTTATTTCTTTATTGGCTGGGTAAATATATTTCCTTCTGTTGATCTGAAGGTCCATAACTACCCTTAGGGCCTAGTGCATTTCACTTAGATGGGAGTAAGAAATCATTCTTTCCTTTCCCGATTCTCTTGGCTCAGGCCCCCGTTTTAAATCATTGGGAATAAATGTAATTGGGTGGTATGACATGATAGATTGGATTGCTGTGGGGGAAAGGCAGGAAATATTAATGAAATCAAACATCTCTATGGAGAAGGGAGGAGTAAAAATTGAGAGTTAAGTTCAATTGTTTCTAGATGAACATTTGGAAAATTTAAAGTCCTTTTTCCCTACAAGAATCTTTGTCTTTTGGGGCCAATGTTCTATTTATTTTTAATGGAGAGGTGAATCAAAGGCCATGGCTGTAACCCAGCAAATGGATTGTAGCATGGGTCGAACCACTCTGTTAGTGTCTTAATGAGCCCTCTGGATCACTGCCCAATCAATTCATTGTGCTAAAGAAAGAGATGGAAGGGACAATCCATGGCCAAATGAGTACAAGAAGTCCACTATATTGTTGGCTATTTGGCTTGGCCCACTGGCATGACCATAGAGAAAGTTGGGATTTCAACAGTTTTATTGTTGTGATCTACAGCCCATCTAGCCTTTATCAAGATGAAATTGACCCTCGGTGATATGCAGGATCAGTGGCTCTCCCTAAAGCAGATCAGCCCCATTCCCAATGATTCAAAGCCACTGGGCACCATTGTGAGGGTTGGCATCCTATTGTTCTTGCATTCTAGAAAAGTGTGAAACATCCTGGGCTCCTCATAGGCCCAGAAAAATGCCTAATTGTCCTCTTGGTTGGATATATGGCAATAGTAGAGTTCTCAGGAAAGTTTGAGATGAAGCACTGAGTTGGATAGAAGGGAATTAGCATTTATTAAGTGTCTGCTACGTGCCAGATACTATACTAAGCATTTTACAATTATTATTTCCGTTGATCTTCAGAATCATGTGAGGTAGGTGCTATTATTATCCCCATTTTACAGTTAAGAAAACTGAGGCAGACAAAAGTTAAGTGACTTGCCCAGGGACCCACAGTTAGTGTCTGAGGTCACATTTGAACTCTGGTCTTCCTGACTCCTATCCGTTGTGTCACCTGCTATGCTATGGATAAGCATTAAGCCAACCCCACGTCAGATTGCTGAAGGAGGAAGCCAGAGTGAAAGGAACCAACACTCTCCATCCTGTCCCCTATCCTCAGTTTGTTTAACTTAAGGCATAGGAGAATGTCCCCTTGGGTGCGACGTGGGACTCTTTTCTCTTAGAAAAGCCATTGCCTCACTCCCAATAGGAGAGCTCCATCACCCTGTATATTCTCCCATGTATACTTTCTCTGGTTTCCGTTTTGCTATCAACTTGAATAAATGGGTTTCTTTGCTACTTGCTATGTGTGTTCATTGTGGAATTAGTACTTTGTGGGAAGAGAGTCAAGCCTTGGATATAAGACCCAGATCCACTTTTCCCAATAAATGAACAGTGATTGAAAGTTTAACTTGAACCTGAAAACATTCCTAGACTAGTAATATTTAAGGGAGCAGATAGACATAATTCTAGCCTGGTATCTCCTCTCTCTGAGGAAAGCAGAGTGGCCGAGCTTCTGCACCCAACCTCCTGATTCCCCTCCTGTCAGGACTTAGTCTCCCTGAGAGAAGAGTGGGGAGAGAAGAGGTTAGAGATGTCTATTCTGCTTTCCTTCAAGTCACACAATGACACCCCCATGTTACATGTGGGGGATAGCCTCACTACAACCATAATCTAGCTCTCTCACAGCATTTTCTTTTACCTCCAACATCACTACCCCAACATGTCTATCTTTGTAGGCCAGAGTATATCTGAAGATGTGATGTAGGCCCTGAACTGGGCAGAATTGATTAGGAGTGGGGCGTGGGAGGTAGGAGGTGGGAGAAATTTTGAAGTAGATGAAAATTGGTTTGGGTGACCTTGCATCCTCTTTTTATGGCATCTTTTCTCCATTCCACCTTTTCATGCTACATTACTGCCCCCCATCCCCCATTCTTCTTCATATCGTGCTCCTCCTAAGCCAACGTTTACAAGACTGTGCCCTGCATTCTGGACCCCCTCTGCAATCCCCACCCTCTAAAGTGAGCTTATCCCAAGTCTTATTTCGATAGGAACATTTTCTTAGCTAGCTGTAGTTGAAAAGCAATCTGATAGACTAAAGCTTCACTGAGGTATTAATATATGATAACTGTTTGATGCATTATCCCTCTCAGGAATCATATATATTTATATTCTCTCCCTCTCTCCCCCCCTCACTTTTGAATTTCCATTAGGGTAGCTAATGAATTCCAGTAAAAGCCATCTAGTTAACTTTAGGAGTGAGTATACTTCAAACTTTTTTTTTAGACCACTACATCTCCATCTTAAGATGCTCTATAAAAGGCCATGAACATTAAGAGTTCAAAGTACAAGACAGACACTCATGTTTCTGAAGTGACTTAGCTCATCCTCAAGAATAATAATCCACATTCATAAAGCACTTACTTCATGAAGTGCTTTCCACACAATAACTGTGAAAAAGGGAGTTAAATATTATTGTCCCCCCTTTCCAGATGAGAAAATAGAGGCTCAGAAAGGTGAATTGACTTGGCCCATGTTCGCAGAGTTAAGCTAGGTAAGTTTCTTAGACTGAATTTGAATTCAGATCTAATTTCAGGGTCTGATACATAAACCCAGAACCTAAAAAAGAATCAAGCAATGGCCTTAAAGAAATTAACATCAGTAAAAAACATCACCAATAAAGAACCAGCATTTACATGGCCCTTTTTGCGCTTTGTACCCATTATCTTGTTTCATCAGGCATAATGAAAATCAGGAAGCAAGTTGAAAAAGAGTTTAATTTCCTCAACTCTCCCAAGATGCACATCTCTTTATGATTAGATACAGTTAGAGCTCCAATCAGAGAAGGACAGCCACAGCAGGTTGGTAAACCAGCTCTGTGAAACCCACCTCTAGAAGGACCACTACTGACCTCTGTTATTACTTATATTCAGCTGGTTCTAAAAATGAGTTGGGAACTGAGGACAAATAAACCAAATAAGATTTTGATAATATTTGATTTTTTTTCCTTTTCTCAAGTCCATGTTTATTTCTCAGCTCCACGGAGGGAAGAGAAGATATTAGGCAGATTACATATGCAAACTGGAAGATAAAGGCAATGAAAATGATACCAGACAAGGCAGCGGAAATGGGATTGTGGTTATCTTTCCTGTGACATAGGGCATGGCTCTGAAAGTGAATGTCTCCATAGAAAAATCGAAGCTCACCCCTAAGATAAAAATCACATTAATAATTCTTTTCCTGAAAGGGAAGGGGGAGGAAAGAGAAGGAGATTTGTTACAGAGGAAGACTTTAGGAGCTGATAACAGCAGCATCCACCCATTGTGTTCTGAGATACTTGGAGGAAGGGACTGAAGGTTACATGAATAAGAATGGTTAATATTCAGGGCAACCTCTCCTGCTCTGTTGCCAGGAGACAGTAATGAGCATATATCCCATTCAGGTTTGATGATACTGGGGCCGCCACATCAACCCTGCCATGATCCACAGAAATGAGATCTCTATCATTTGCACACATGGAAACTTCTGCAACATAGCAGCCATTCATAACGGTCACTAATAGATATGTAGATGAGCAGGCTATATTTTACCCACTGACACTAAAGGCATTCTCCAGACGTCTTTGCATTGAAGGGACACCATTGCCCAAGTAAACTTTTGAAACTGCAAAAAACAAACAAATAAACAAGTAAACAAACAAACAAAAATCCCATACTCTCTTCCCCAGAGAAAGTTTCAGAGACTTTTCAGGGCAGTCATTATGTATTTGCAGTATCCATGATTTCTCTTTCCTCTCAGCAGCAGGAAAGGGCACTACTTAAAGAGAGAATTGTACTAAAATTTCTCGGTCTTGTTGAAGCCATGCCATGATTCGTGATTCATCAGTGCCCATGAATGCCAATATGTTCCTATAGAATCCTAGCATATTTACCCTTTTAATGCTTTTATGTATTGAGAAGCACTTTGCCAATACAATGGAAAGAGCCCTATGATAAAAGGACCTAAGTTCAAAGTCTTCCTCTAATACTTACTACCTGTGTCATTTTGGACAAGTCACTTAACTTCCCTTGGCCTTAGTTTCCTCATCTGTAAAAAGAGGGTTGGACAAGATGGCCTCTGGGGCAATATTTCCTTGTAGAGCTCTTAGATTGTTGGTGGAGGACTTCCAGGGTCTGATGTAGTGTTGTTGCTCAAAGGGCCATCTTCCCATTTGGTTGTTGTTTGGTTGTTTCAGTCATGTCCGAATCTTTGTGACCCCATTTGGGATTTTCTTGGCAAAGATACTGGAGTGTTATACCATTTCTTTCTCTAGCTCATTTTATAGATGAGGAAACTGAGGCAAATGGGGTTAGGTGACTTTCCCAGGGTCACACAGCTAGTAAGCATCTGAAGCCAGAAGATGAGACTTCCTGACTCCAGGCCCAACACTCTATCCACTGTGCCATGGTTTCCCTTCCCATTGGTTAGTGGACTTAATTAGGTAGAATTGGCACCACCCTCTACCTTACTTAGAATTATAAGGTCATAGATTTTTGGTATGGAAATGAATTTAGAGAGCATTAGATCCAACCCCACCACCTCATACATAAGGAAACAGATTGCTCGCTAACTCCCTGCAATTGTGTGGGAGAAAAGGGTTGTTTCTAAAACCATCAAAAGAAACAAAGATGGAGTCCCTTTGGTGGACAGCCACACCTGGCAAACAGATTGTCCTCCAGCTATACTTATCATGTCTTTACACTTACTTCTGCTTGCCAAGATTCCCATTTCTGTTGAAACAACTCTCAATATCCCACCTCTTCTTCCACAGCTAGCTGACACAGTGGTTGATATTTATATAATGACAATTATAATAATAGTTGCATTTATATAGCACTTTATGGTTTGTAAAACACTTCATGATCAATCAAAGAAGATTTATGAAGCACCTCCTATGTGCCTTACATGCAAAAAGAGGCAAAAGACAGTTTCTTCCCTCAAGGAGTTTGCAATCTAATGAGAAAGGTAACATATAAATATACACAAAGCAAACTATATACAGGATAAATAGGAAATAATTAACAGAGAGAAGACACTAGAATTAAGAGGGGTTGGAGAAGGCTTCTAGTAAAAAAATGGGATTTTCATTCGGCCTTAAAGGAAGTCAGGGAGGTCAGTAGGTAGAATGGAGGAAAGAAAGCATTCCAGGCATGGGGGGAAATGCCAGGAGATGAGAGATGAAGTGTTTGTTGAACATCCAGGAGGCCAATGTCACTGGATGGAACAGTAGGTATTAGGGAGTAAGGTGTAAGAAGACTGGAAAAGTAGGAGGTCTTTGGTTACCAAACAGAGCATTTTATATTTGATCCTTAGAGGCAATAGGAAACCAGTGGAGTTTATTGAGTAAGAGGGTGGCATCATCATATGTGTCCTTTAGGAAAAATCTCTTTAGTGGTGGAATGGAAGATGGATTGGAGTGGGGAGAGATTTGAGTCAGGCAAACCCACTAGCAGAATATCATAATAATCCAGGCTTGAGGTGATGCAGGCTTGCAACAGGATTGGGGGAATATCAGAGGAGAGAAGGGAATATATATGAGAAATGTTGTGAAGATGAAATCAACAGACCTTGGCAACCACTTGGATATCGAGGCGGGGGTGAAGGGATGGTGAGAGAGATTGAGGAATCCAGGATGACTCCTAGGTTGTAAGCCTGGGAGGACTGGGAGGATGGTGTTGTCCGCTATAGTAATAAGGGAGTAAGATTTAGGAAGAAAGATAATGAGTTCTGTTTTGTACATATTAAGTTAAGATGTCTACAAATATTACCTCCTTTGATCCCTCACAACAACCCTGTGATGCAGGTGGATAGAGGCAGAGTTCAGGTGAATTGCCCAGGGTCACACATCTAATAAGTGTCTTAGGCAGGATTTGAACTGAGGTCTTCCTGACTCCAAGTTTACCACTCTATTCACTTTGGCATCCAGCTGCTTTTTGTGAGTGCAGATTCATATCCCCAAACCAATTACTGCTACTAGAACTCATAAAATTGTGTTCACTGTACCCATTAGAAATCCATGTTTTTTCATCTCAGCTGGGCACTTAGCTATTAGATTCTGAGGATACATGAAGCAGATAGCCGTGAGAAAAAAGATACTATTAGCCATTCTCTGAAAATTCTCTCTCTATTTAAAAGAGCATCAATATGTCAATATGTTCCTTTGATCAAGCTTTTTTGGCATGGTGGTGAAAGATTTCGCCCCTGGGTGTTTGTGGTGGGGTCAGGAGGTGAGTATTAGAGTGCAAAGAATAGAATGTGGACAGAGTTAACATTATGGCCCAAGCGACTTAATTGATATGGAAATTAGGGGTATGAGAGGAGTAAGCAAGTTCTACTTCCAGGTGAAATATGAGGCAGGTAGGTGGCTCAGTGGATGGAGTGCTGGGCCTATGTGTAACTCTGGCCAAGTCACCTAACCTCTGTTTGCTTCAATCCACTGGAGGAGGAAATGGCAAACCACTGCAGTATCTTTGCCAAGAAAGCCCCATGAACAGTATGGTCCATGAAGAGTAAAGCACGACTAAACAATCACTTCCAGGTGAATCAATGCACCATTTGCCAAGATGGGTGACTACAAAGCAGTCTGGTACCTGGATTTGTAGGAGTGTGGAGAGAGTGGCTACTGTGCCTGGGGCAATCAGGGGTCAGCACATCCTCCTCATAGAGATGTTGTTTGTCCTTCATTCTCAAAGAGGACCATGCCATCAAGAAGGTGATGCCATGACTTGCAAGCAAATCGTATTTAAGTGAGGGATGGCTGTGCAAAGTCACCAGCCTCACTCTCTCCTCCTGAGCCATCTGGGTCCAGTGGCCAGATATAGATCAGGAATCTGTAAAGCCATCTGAGGCCCAGATGGGTTAAGTGATTTGCCCAAGGTCACACAGATAAGTTGCAGGATTGAGATTTGCACAGAGATACTCCAAATCCAGCATCCTTTCCAGTAAATCATGCTCTCTCAATGTCAATAGTAGCAGGAGTTGAATACAGCTGCTGGGCAGCTTCTAGGCTCTGTGTACATTTTCCCTTCTCTCTTTTGCAGGGTCCTGTTTGAATCTTGTGAAAATTTGCATCCTTTTTCCCATGGGGTATGTTGCAAATGTTACCCGTCATCCAGCCAGAGTCTGCACTGGGGTAGTTCTATCACTGGCCGCACTCCACACCAACTTGTATAGATAATGTTGTTCCCAAGGAGAAATACCCCTCATCTAGATATAAAAGAAACTCCTTAGTATTTTAGACCCTCCATAATCTACTTTTACAACCTTATTCCACTCTTCAGCCATTGTTGGGTTAAAATACATGGCCCAAATAAAACAATTTATAATTTCAGGTCAAAAATGAAAAAAAAAATTCTAAGCATTTGTTAGGCACTCATTCTGTGCCAAACACTGTGTTAAGTGCTGTAGATAGAAATAGAAAAAGCTCACCAGCCCCACTCTCAAGGAGCTTATACTCTAATTAGGGGAGATACAGAAAAGAAAATTCAGCTGCAGGTCAGATGAAAAGGCCTGCAAGGCCTAAGGGTGCAGCTGCCCTGCAGACAACAACCCTAGAAATTTTTGGTTAACATAAGTAGGTTAGATGGTAGCACAGGGAGTACTTTACAGGGTAGAGTCAAGTTAGATGGTAAGGCCTGAAGGACCTCAGGAAGCCCCAGTGGTCCTCCATCTCATCAGGAGCATGTAAATAGGCTTAGAGAAGATGGAAATCAACAACTTCTATTCCTTCTATTGAGACCCTGAGTGAAGGGGGAAGGGCAGGAGAGGACACTTCCCATAGTAGCGGGTTTATTCAGAGACGCGTAACTACAGGAAGGATATCAAAGGAAAGTCCTCTTACAGACACCTAACCAAAGGGAGGGGTCTATAGTAGACCCCCTCCCCTCCTGCCCAATCCCTGAATAGAGCAGGTAACAGAGTTTTCATACATTCAGGTAAGCAATTTGCTATTCTGAAAGTTGTCTATAATTAACCTCACAGGCAGGATGAAATGAGTGTTTTCTTTAAGTTAGCTTTAAGTTAGTTTATTTAAGTAAGTGGGGGAGGGGGGGCGGCAAAGGGGATTGCAAAATTTTTCTTCTGTGGTGTTTGGTACAACTTATCTTATATATGTTTATTTTTTTTTTCAAATTTTAATTTTTTATTCTGAACTTAAGAAATAAAACAAGCATTTCCATAACATAATAGAACAGAAAAGAAGATGATTGCACATGAACTGCAAATCTTTTATGTACAGCTTGCTATTCCTTTTAAATATATAATGTTATCATGTAACTTTCTTTTCTTTTTTTTCCTTCCCCTCACCCTAGAGATGGCTACTATTAAACACAAATGTATGTGTGTACACACACACACACACACACACACACACACACATACACACATATGGAAAACTATTCTATACATACTTCTATTTATGTTTAGTTTTGAAGACCAAACTAGAATGCAGGTAAACTCAAACCTAGAACCTTGCTCAATCTACACTGAAATGGAAGCCACTAAATGGAGTGACCCATGTTAAGAGAGAGAAAAAAGAGAGGACCATTCTCTCTTTTCCTCCACACTCTTCACATAGTCTGTGTTTGACCCAAACTAGAGGACCAGCTCATTCTAGTCTTGTCCTATATCTATCTTCCTTCTTCATGCATTTAAGAAGGCATGCGCTCTCATGCTCTTCAGCCAACCAACTGATACGCTTCTCTTTTTTTCAAAGCTCAGCCCGAGTGCCACCTCCTCCCTGAAACCTCTGCTCACTTCCCAGCTGCAAGGTACTTCTTTCTCCTTATATTTCTTATAGCACTTTGTCTAGACCCTGCTTTTTTCTCTGTCCCATATGAATTTATTTCAGTTTTCTGAGTACAAATAAAAATGCATTTATTAAGCAGTGTCTATGTGCAAAGCACTGAGGATGCAAACAAAAAGTTCAGATAGTCTCCAGACTCAGGAAGCTCACATTCTAATAGGGGAAACAACATATATACAAGGTTTTAGCTGCAAGGCTGAGAGAGAAGTCACATGATTCTTAGGGTACAGCAACAAACAGATGGTAATAGGGGCAGCTAGGTGGTGCAGTGGATAGAGCTCCAGCCTTGGAGTCAAGAGGACTTGAGTTCAAATCTGACCTCAGACACATGACACTTACTAGCTGTGTGACTCTAGGCAAGTCACTTAACCCCAATTGACTCACCAAAAAAGGAAAAAGATAAATAAAAAATAAAATTTAAAAATCCTGAAAAAAAAAATAGATGCATACTTTTTAACATCATTTCCGTTGATAAAATCATATCTATTTCTGATGTTGAGCCATTGATAAGGCCAAAGACTAGGCCAAGGTGGTGAGAACTTTCTTTTCATGGTTTCTTAATTTAAAAAGGTCAAAGTCACCCACTGCATTCCAGGGCAGTGCCCATTGTCCTGACTTATATCTTACCATTGGACTTCAGTGACTCTGGAGGAGAGAGTGAGGCTAATAACTTTGCACAGCTCTGCCTCTCTTAACTCCAATTCATGTGCATGTGTCAAGACATCACCCTCGTGATATCATTGACCCTCTATGAGAGTGAAGGATCAGCAACAACAACAGTAGCTATGGTCAATGAGGAGATAGCAGCTATAGCACCTGCAGAGAAAATTGGTAGTTGCATGTCTACCTCTCATGATGGCCACGGTGACGCTGAGCTGGTATCAAGGCTGGTCGTCCTGAGGCACTACTATTTCCTGAATTCATGAACTTACTGGTCCATCGTGTCAGGTGGTCAATGGTTAGAGTTGTTGTTGGCAGGGATGGTGGGCCTCTTGCTCCCTTGGATGATGACTGTGGGGGCAAATCTGGAAACAGGACCAGTGGTCTATGGGCACATCAATTCCTAGGACCCTTATACTCTGGGTTCTAAGCTGTTTAAACTACTGGCAGTAATAGTAGCTCTCCCTCAAAATGCCTTGCTGTTTTGGGATGGTTTTCTCCTGCAGCCCCCAAAAGATTGCAAGCTCCTTAAAGAACAGGGAATGGGTTGTTTTTCATCTCAGCATAGTGCCTTGCATATAAAGTATAGTTAATCAAGTTTGCTGAATTTAGCAAAATGAATTCCATAAATAATCCTTGGTCCTAATAACAAAAGCTGATATTTATATAGCGCATTAAGGTTTTCAAAATGCTTCACACATACTATTTGATTCCCACAACAACACTTTGATATAATTAGAGCAAATAACTATTAGTATCCAATTTTACAAATTAGAAAACTGAGTTTCAGAGTGGTTAAGAAACTGATCCCATCACTGTTTAAATGACAAACTCAGGCCTTTCTATCTCCAAATCCAATACTCTTTCCATTTTGCAACCATTTCCTTATCTTCTTTTTCATGACTTCCAATATCTCACTTCATCATTCATTCTGTTTTTAAAGACACCAGGTTGGCATTAGGTTTTAACTCTGGATTCAGGTCATTATGAGTCAGAGAGATGTGTGCCTTCTTTTGCAGACCCCAGGTACAAGGAGAGAACATTCCAACTTATTTAAACCAAAAGTGGTAATAGAATGTGCCCAAGTCAAACCGAGGGAATAAACAAATTAATTTAGCAAACCTATCTGGCACCTGCTTTGCGTAAGGCACTGTGCTAGGCTCTGAGAATAATAAGACAAAAATGAAGCTGTCTCTCCCCATAAATAGCTTACACTCTACTGGGAGGCTCTGAAATGGACACAGGTAATACAATAAGAGATGAAATGGTAGGAAGTAAAAGGAGCAAGGGAGAGATCAGGCAATATGCACTAAGAAAAATTTGAGGTTAGTGAAAACACAAATGACTGCCTCTGCCCCATGGTTATTGTGCTTTCCATCCTCATATTTAATTGGTCTTCTGAATCATGGAGAGAGGAAGGGAGAATTGGCATGGGAATGAGAATGCCTAGTTTCATAACCTGCCTCTGATGCTTAATGTCTATGTGGCTGTGGGTAAATCCCTTCACCTCCCTCCATCTCATTTTCCTAGTGGAAATGTTCAACTACAGGAGAATGAAATCAGGGAGCTCTGCTTAAAATTATAGGAAATTTTTCTTCATCGGCCTAGCCTACTAAACTTTGAAGTACTACATAAAGTATGTGGTGCTATGCAAGGACAATGTTATGATTCGATTTGACTTTTTGAATATGGTAGTTTTTTCCATAAGAAAACAACTACCTATTTTTTGGAGACCGTGTGGACCCAGGAAAACAAGTCCTTGGAAATAATCTTTCTCTGACTATAACATCAATACCCAAAAAATCATTTTTTTTCCCTTTAAGAAAGTTCCATGAATGTGCCAGCAACCATAGAATTTGTGGGATTTATGGTGAATTTAAAAGATGCAACATTAAAATGCAGAAAATCTTTACAGATTACTTTCACTGATTGCAAGTTGTATAAAACATTAGGCTGTCATGAAGGCTGAAGATCAACAATCTGTAATCAATGGAACAAATTGATTGAATTTGGGGCAGTTTGGTGGTACAGTGGATAAAGTCCTAGGTCTGGAGTTTGGAAAACTTAAGTTTAAATTTGGCCTCAGAAACTGTCAAGCTGGATAACCCTGGGCAAGTCATTTAATTATTGTTTACCTCAGTTTTCTCATCTGTAAAATGGGGATAATAATAGCACCTATCTTCCATGGTTGTTGTGAAAATCAAATGAAATAACTATTTAAAGTGTTTAGCATGGTTCCTGGTATATAGTAGGTGCTATATAAATATCACTATTATTATTAATTTTGCAATTACTCCAACACCAAGTATAAAGGACATGCCTCTGTCATTCTCACTGTAGCTCAAGATATCTTTGTGGGGGTCAGACTACAATAGATAACAATAGATCTATAAAAGGAAAGGGTTGGATAAGACAGTTTCTGAAAGTTCCTTTCAGCCCTATATACAGTATATTATTTTATGATCCTATGAACAAGAATTTTCCTATTCTACTTACTTTTACCTTAGAGCCTAGTATTCCCACCCTCCAAGCTTAAGGGACAGTTCCCAGCTTGTCAAAGGTTTTACAGCCCTTGGAGATACAGCCATCTCCCCAACTTGCCTCTACTATGGGGAGAGAAAGAATTGTACATTTAGCAAAAATGATGTGCAGTCAGCAGGGTACTTCCTGGCTGGACCATCTTGCCAAGTCACTGGAAAAACTGTGGTGCCAAGAACAGTACTCTTCACACATCTTCAGAAGACAAATTTGGTATGGAAATTAAGGGGGGAAAAAAGCCCTGGTGGTTTCTATGAATTAAGAAGCTAAATGCTTTTGAGAATCAGCAGTAGCTTCAGCAATTACAAATCTAAAGATAAACATCATTTCAAAGTTTAAAAAAGAGTTTTCTCCTGACACTTAAGTCCTTCCTTTCTTAAAAAAAATTCTATAACATGAAAATTTTATATTCCAATTGCCCATTTTTCAGGTTGTTCAGGACATTTGGATTTTTAATGTGCCTAATAAAGATCAAACAGGTATATTATTGAAAGGAAGGCTGAAAAAATCAATCAATGAGAAATACTGCACATTTAGACTAATAGCTGTTTCTGTCACTTTAACTTAATGTCTATAATTAGACCAGGATTCCAAGTAACCATTAAAAAAGAAAAATAAGAAGAGCACACAACTTTAGCCCACTGAAAAAATGGGGTAGAAATCTTATGTACAGTAATTTAAATCCTACATGGAATATTTCTAGCCACTCTGGGACAATGATGTCTAGAACAACATTAAATGTTAATTCAGCTGTTGACATAGGATTTTGTAACTTAATTGCTTGAAGAGATGTTGGCGGCAAGGCAAGGCAACATAACAAGCATTTATTCAGTATTTACTTTGTGCCAAGCACTGTGTCAAATTCTGGGAATACAAATACAAGCAAAAAGAAAGACTGTCCAATCTCTGCCCTCAAGGAACTTATATTCTAATTGAGGAAGACAACACATAAAATGGAGCTGAAAATGGAGACGATGGAAGGAAAAGTATCCATGTTGAGCATGGTGTTGAAATCTGAGAAGTCAGAAGCAGACCCAGGAAGGGAATGAATTTTGGACAGCCTGGGCAACTCCCCAAAATGGAGAACCCATGAGGAACTCACCAACGGAAGAAGGGAGTTGGCAGGGCAGAAGGATGTTTCAGGGTGAAAAAAAGAGCAGAAGTAGATAGATATTCTGCATTGAGAAGGCTCGAGGTGCTGAGTGATCCAGGGTGAGACAGAAGCTGAGGAATGATGGCAAAGTGTGGAAATACAGAAGCCAAGCCAGGAGGAGAATGAAGGTGGGTCTCTCCCCAAAATGGAGGCCCTAGAAGGAACTCACTGACATCTGATGTAATAGACCTGAATGAATTAGCCCAAGCACTATAACTAAGTATTCCTTCTACTGTTTTCTGATTTGATTCATCTGATTAAGGACAAAAGAACCACAATTTTCCTTAGTTTATTTTTAAAAAATCATTTTTGTTTATATACTTTGTTTCTGAATCACCTGCATTTCCAAATATATGCTTTTCTCCTTCCCTATGCAGAAAGCCATGTCTTATAACAAAAAATAAATGGAGTAGGAAGAAAAAAAGCAATTCAGCAAAACTCACTGATACAACAACAGAGTGTGATGGTATATACAATGCTCCACCTCAGTAGTCTCCTATTTTTGCAAAAAAAGGAAGTTAATTTTCTCTTCTCTTTTTTATTGCCAAGCTTGATCATCACAATCATATAGTATTCAGTTTGGGTTTTTTAGAACTAGGATTTTCCTAAGGACAAAGCCACAGTGGATATTGTCTTTTATCATAAGTCCAGTTTTACTGATAAGTACATCAGAGAGTGGACCCTCCCCCCCCACCCCTCCATCCCCCCCACACACTTAATCTCAGAAGGGAACCCCTTCAGAAATTGAGCAGAGATTTCTCCTCATCAGAACTCATCCCAGGGTCACAGAGCTGGCAATCAAAAGTCCTCTAAAATTTAGGATACTTTAAGCTTAACTCATTGTGATCTTCACAACAACCTTGTAAGGTAAAGTGTTACAGGTTTTATTATCCTCATTTTATGGATGAAGAAACCAAGGCTCTTGAGAGACTGTGGGACCCAGGGTCATCCAGTTAGAGGTAGGATTTGTACCCCTGCTTTCTTAACTTCAGGTTTATCACTCTTTCCTCTATACTACCTTGATTTGGTGAACATTTCCGAAAAGTTTCATTGACCTTTGAGTGACCATTGATCTACTCAGAGTACAATCTGGCATCTGGGGAGCAAGGGTATGTTGTTAATGTTCAACAACCAGCATTCAGGTTCTGGGGGGAGAAGGATTCATGACACACAGTTTAATCTGCATTATTAATATTTTTCTTCACAATTTTCTTAAATCTAGGTAATCAGCAGAACAATAAATTGAGCCATCATATTTGAGCCCTGATATGTCCTGTTGGCCTATTTCTTCAATAAGTTGAGCTCCAGAACACCATGTGACCCAGGGAGGCACTAAGCCAGATGGCAGGAGCACATACAGAGAAGGTAGGCCACTTTCTTATATTTTTTACATTAGATAACTTGCAGTTTAACACCTTAAGCCCCAGGCATGCCTCCTGCATTGGTCCAAATACAGAGCACACCTTTAAAATAAGATGTCTTAAAAAAAAAAGTGTGTGTGTGTGTGTGTGTGTGTGTGTGTGTGTGTGTGTGTCTCCCAGGCTCTTCTGGTAGGTTTAGGGACTTAAGGAGTTTTTCACAAAATAGACCAGGGATGCTAAAAGTGATGAATCTTTGTTGTGTACATTTTTTATTCATATGAGAGAAGGGTTAAGACATTTGGGAGTGGTTAAGAAGCATACAACTAGAGCAGGAGCTACCCACTACAAAAACCAGGAAAATTGCTAAAACTTCAGACTTTAGCAGGAAGAGAAGGGAGTCAGTAGTCTGGATAGAGGCTGCTCCTCCAGAATTGACACCTCCAGGTTCATAAAGCTCTCATTGATGGGTGGGACATCTGAATCGTTCCTCAATCCTTCCTCATTACCACAATGGGGCAGATCAACATGTGTGTGGGAAGGAGGGGGGAGGCAGGCTAAGGGAAAAGAAATAAGTATTTATACAGCACCTACTGTGTGCCAGGCACTGTACTAAGCATTTTTTTTTAAATGTTTCATCTTGGGGCAGCTAGGTAGCGCAGTAGATAAAGCTCCAGCTTTGGAGTCAGGAGGACCTGAGTTCAAATCCAGCCTCAGACACTTAACATCTACTAGCTGTGTGACCCTGGGCAAGTCACTTAACCCTGATTGCCTCACCAAAAAGAAAAAAAAAGTTTTATCTCATTTGACCCTCACAACAACCTTGTGAGGTAGGTGCTATTATTTTCCCCATTTTACACTGAAGAAACTGAGGCAAACAGAGGTTAAGTGACTTGCCCAGGGTCACTCACCTAGTAAGTATCTGAGACCAGATTTGTACTTAGATCTTCCTGACTCCAGGCCTACTACTCTATCCACTATGCCACCAGCTGACTCAAATCAATGACTCAAGCGAGTGCCATGGATTTATAAGAGAGGAGGGCTTGGTTTCCCATTGCTGATGTCCCAGGCAGAAACACTAGGGATCAGCCAACAAGGCTATGCTGATTATAAACTTTTGGGCTTGAAAGTTTCCATCATGGAGTACTCTGATTATTAAGAATTCCAGAAAAGGGACAGGATAGGTGGAAGAAGAGAGGATTATTTAGATCAAGGAAAACTGACCTCAATAGAGGCTAGGCCCACCACAACCCGACAAGTTTTTTGGATTACCAAAATAAATACACACTGAAAAATAACATCCATTAAAGGTTATTAAAGGACCCACTCAGGTTTTTGTAAACCAGATTGAGGGGAGCATTAAAAGGAATGGGGAGGAAGTTTGTTCTGTATTCAGCCCAAAATTATGTCACACAACTCAGTGACAAACCACAATTCCAGAGACTAATGATGAAGTCTGCTGTCCACTTCTTGACAGGGGGGTGATGAAATATGGGTTCATTTTTTTTGGTATGGGCAATTAGGGTATTTGTTTCACTTAATTATGCATATTTGTTACAAGGATTTCTTTTTTCTTTTTTCTTTTCCAAAGTGGGGTTGTTGAGAGAGAGGTGGGATTGTTCATTGAAAAAAAAAATAAATTTTAAATGGTTTCACAATTGAACTACCAACATGAATTCCAAAACCAAATACAAATTCTTTTAATTTTTTTTAAATCATAGCATCATAGGCTTTAGAGCTAGAAGGGGCCTTAAAGGCCCTCAAATCCAAACTCATTTTTTTTGTTGTTTTTTTTGTGGGGGGGCTAGGCAATGGGGTTAAGTGACTTGTGCAGGGTCACACAGTAAGTGTTATGTATCTGAGGTCAGATTTGAACTCAGGTCCTCCTGAATCCAAGGCCAGTGCTCTATCCACTGCACCACCCAGTTGCCCCCAAATTCCTCATTTTACAGATTAGGAAACTGAGGGTAAAAGATGTTAAATGGTTTGCTTGGGGTCATGAAGCTAATAAGTAACTAATACATTCCACTGATAATCCCCATTGTTGCAGGTAATCCAGAATAGACTGATTCTCAGAAAAATTTGGGTCAACAGAATTTGTCTGTAGGCTTCCCTTTTGTATTTTTTCTTTTCCCCTTATCTCCTCCCCTTTTTCCTAAGAAAACTTACTCCCAAATCTTTCCTTCATATGAAGATATTAAAGAATGTAGCATTTCAATAACTATTGATCCTTAAATCTAAAGAGATGAAACTCTGAATTGTTTTCTGGGGTCTTCAGCCAAGCCTATGGGGTCATTCTGGGGGATGAGGAGCCCCTGAGATTGTGTCATGTAGACCCCTGGGTATAAAACTGGCCCTCATCATCTAGGTCCATTCAATGTTCTGATTGACTTTCGGAGATATACCACAATCCCCAAGATGCACCCATAAATCAGAATCCCTGGACACATATTTGCAAACTCCTATTTTATTGCCTTTAATATCAAATAGAGTATGGAGTGGGGATAAATCACAAAACTTATCCAGCTATGACCCAGCATTATCCAGAATGCAATATCATTTTACATAAATAAAACACTCTTCCACAGCAATGAACATTGAACAAATATTATGAATCTCCTAGGCCTAGTGTGAGCTCTGTCATTGTCTCCAAGACTTTGATAGTTCAGGCATCATTCAAGATCCAACTGGATAAAATTTGAGGTTCCTATAAAATGTGCCACTAGAGGGAGGAAATGTTGTATATTTGTTTTTGAATGCATATTCCAGAATGATGTTTTTATTTCTGGAATTGCTACAAGTAGCAGCTCTGAGTGTAATTGCATCGTCATTTCAGCGTAATACTGATGACCCAGACCACACTGCAAATCTAAAGTTGTAAAAATCACAACCCTTGCTCTTATTAAAAGCACATTGTTTGGATGAAGATGGGGAATTCACAAAAATCCTAATGCAATCTTTAATCATTGAAGTGCCAAGACTACCTTAAAAAATCAGACTTAAAAAAGATCTTGTTTGGGCGAGTGGGGCAAGGGACTTCGAAAGGAGTGACCTTATCACTCGGCTTGAAGAGGGGACAAAGTTTACTTCCGTAGCATTCTGGTAAGGTTCTCTGAGGCAGACTTCAATTGTGAGCCTAATCAAGGCACAGTTGAAGTGTATCTTAGTCATCTAGAAGCAATAAAAGCTAAATTGTGAAATTCAGATTGATAAAATGAATTAAATAATATTAAAGCATTTATGAAGCACTTACTATGCTCCATGCTGATAATAAAAATACAAGAATGAGATGGTCCCTAACCTCAAAGAGCTTACACTCTAATGGAAGAGAGAAAATTTCTAGGGACATGGTGGCCAGAAAAGGGAGTTTTGGCTTAGGCCAATAGTGTATGTCATGTAGCCTTTAGTAGTCTGGAAAAGTCTATGTACCTATTCTCAGCACAATATTTTGAAATACATAAAATAAAACATATGCAGTTACAAAGGAGGCCAACTATATTGAAATATAGTTTTCAAAATACTAGAAAAAAATAAATTCACAGACCCATTGAGGGTCCATGAACTCCAGATTAAGAAACTCCTGGACTAAGCAGTTGTAAGGGTTATGAGTAGAGCCAGAGGGCAATTGATTGTCATAATATCTAGTAGCAGTGGTAGTATTGATTTAATTACTATTCCCAGAGCAACAAATAGAAAGTGAGGGAGGGGAGCCTGGCAGGGAAGATGGCAAGATGCCCAGGGAAGTGTTCATAGTGGATGACTGGATGAGCCAATTTCATAGTGGATGACTAGATGAGCTGTGAAGAAGTCAGTCACTTGGTAGAAATAAGGGGACAAAAATGCCAGTAAAAAATTCCCATATTCCAGAGATGGAGTGTCTTATGAGAGGAACAGCAAGGAAGTAAGTCAATGTACTGGCTGAGTACATGGGGCTGTGGGGGTAGAGCAGAATGTAAGCTGCAAGTTAGGAGAGGGCTAAGTTATGACTTTGAACACCAAGCTGAAAATTTTCTGTTTGACCTTGAGGATGATAGGGAGCCATTAATTCAATAGCTGAGTGGAGAATGAACTAGAGTAGGGAGAGATTTCACCAAATTATCTGGGGCTGGTTAGATATAGTGGGAAATATACTGTAATAATGTCTCCTAAAACAAATATTTCCCAAACTACTGAATCCCAAGTCCAAGTGTGCTCAGAATATGTCCTCTGATTACAATCCACACATTGCTCTGAAGAGAATGAGAGCCAGATCTGACATTCCTTGGCTGTTCAGGCCTGGCCACCTGCTACAAAGGAGGCCCTGCCGATATTTGTGAAGCCTCCAGGAAAAGTTGCCAACCTGCCTTTGAGGCTATAGATATGGCCTGGCCCCACTTTCTGGACTGGAATCATTTCTTTGTCAGAGCAGAGGAAGGATGGTAAAACCCCTTAGAGAAGTTGAAAGGAAACATGAAAGTGTCTGCTGTCAAATATGCCCTCCATATTCATCCCATTTGTGCCTGCACAGTGCTCTCACATTGCCATGACCTATGGCATTGATCACAGTTTTGATGGGAAAGACCTTTTCATGGTCAAAATTTTAAGCCCAGGGAAAGCACGAATTACACAAACCAGGACCAAAGTATAATGGCAAGATGAACCAAAATGCAGTTGCTAGGAAGGAAATTCTAGTGTACCTTGCCCAGCACCATGTTCTGAGTACTCCCCAGGCAACTGGAGATTACAACATTTGATCAATATCAATAGGATTCACCTAATACTTTCCATGAACCCTGGTGAGCAGTATGTAGTTGTGGCAGAGAGGGCAACCTATAATGGACGGATAAATAGAAGGCAAAATTCTGTCTGGAACTCCACCGTACATTTACTGATCTGACTTCTGAATTTTTACCCAGTTGCAAATAGGCATGGAATTCAAAACAATCATCTCCCATTCTGTAGTCCTACAGGAGGGGTAAGGTGACTCTTAAGATCAAAGCACTCATAAAATCTCTTATCTCAAATGAGATAATATTTGTAAACTGCTTAGCCCAGTGCCTGGCACATTGTTGTTGTTGTTGTTGTTGTTATTGTTGTTGTTGTTTGGTCATGACCCTGTGGACCATAATGTACCAATATCATCCTTGGGGTTTTCTTGGCAAAGATTCTAGAACGGTTTGCCATTTCCTTCCCTAGCAGATTAAGGCAAACAGAGGTTAAGTGACTTGCCCAGAGTCACACAGCTAGTAAGTGTCTGAGGTTAGATTTGAACTCAGGTCTTTCTCCAGGCCCAAAACTCTATCAACTGAGCCACCTAGCTGCCTCCTGGCACATAGTAGGCACTTAATAAATGCCCGTTCCCTCCCCCTAACCCTTTTCTTCTGAGCTAATCTTCATTTAGGTGACCTGCCCCTGTTCTTAAGAATCTCACAGACTAATGAGTCAATACGCAAACAACTATGTGCAAGCAATATAGATACTGGATAAATTGGAGGTGATGGCAGAGGGAAAGTTCTAAAATTATGGGGGAATAGGAAAGGCTTCTTCCAGAAAGTAAAGCTTTTGCTGAGATATAGGGAATCCAGTCAGGGAATCCAGAAGAAGAGAATTCCAAGGATAAGGAACAACTTGTGAAAATGAACAGAATCTGTAGATGGTGTGCCTTGAGCAAGGAACATCCAGGAGACTGGTGTCACTGGATTGAAGAGTGCATGGCAGGAAATATAAGAAGACTGGGGAAGTAGGAAGGAGCCAGGTTATAAAGATCTTTAAAAGGTAAGTAGAGGATTTTACTTCTGATTCTGGTAGCAATAGGGAGCCACTGGGAGTTTAATGAATAGGGGATGACATTCATGGTCAAACTTAGGCATCAAGCAAGCCTAAGTGACTTACCCAAAGTCATGAGTCTTACAAAGCTCAGAGCTGGAACAACTTGAATCCAAGTTCAGATTTTTCCCTTACTGGTCTACACTGCCTGGAATCAAATAGTCATTGAAATAAGCAACAGGACAAGGAGTGGGAGGGTGGAATCTCATTTTAATATCTGCTTCGGGCTACCATTTTCTCCCGCTCCCCCATTTGACAACATTGTTGCAGTAACTCACTGAATATTATTAAATCTTACCAGTTCTTGCTTCCATGCCAGCTTGTCATCCCATATTATCTCTTTATTACTTAACCGTAACAAACGGTCTTTCCATTACCTGAACAGCATAGCAACAGCCCTGTGAACAAGAGAGACAAAACTGGCTGATAGGAGAAATATTTTGGAGCAAGCAAGAGCTCCCCAACAAAGAGTTATTAAAACACCTCCCTGACATGGTTGAGAAAAAAACCCTAACAAATTGTTCCATTTCTGGATGTTTGGAAAGAAGTAATGAATGTGATACAGACAATCTCATTTTTTCTCTCTCCAGCTGGGTAGAAATTAGATGTCAAACACAAACAGTTATTCTTCATTTATGTCCCTCCATGTTTATCTCCAGTCAGCATTCTTGACAGAAATTGGAGGACTGGGGAAAGGTGGATGCTTTCTTTCTTTCTTTCTTACTTTTTTTTTCAGGAAATGAAAGTTAATGGTCAAATGTAAGTGACAGGCAAACATTCTTCATGCTAAAACAAGGCCCAGAACTCCAGGGACATGGTTACCTCTCTCTGTGCACAAACATTTCTCCAATTAACGTTAACAACAACAACAAAAAAAAATCAGTAGCTGCCAGGGGAGGTGTGTTTAGAACAGACCAATGTAGTCAATACATATGAGATTTGTACCTCTTCTAGCTGTCTATGGAAACAAGCCAGTGGGTAAGCTCCGACGGTACAGATAAAATGAGAATCTCAAAGTAGGAAATAAAAGAGGACTGACTCTTTGTGCCTGTCTTCCATAAGCTTGGGTCCCCACCTATTTTATTTGCATCACTATGAATGAGAACCGTTGAAGTCTATCCATGCAAACATGTACAAAGAGGCTTATTAATGAGATATTGACATTTTCACCACTAGACTCAATTTCAAAGACTGTCATTCAATAGCTATGTTGAATACATTAGCTATTTATGTTGCATAAGGTAGAAGTGGTATAATGGGTAGATAGTCAGAGGTTGTGTTCATTCTTCATTTTCAAAGAGGACCAATGACATCACAAGATGATGTCTTGGGTTGCTCGTGAACTGGATTTAAGCGAAGCAGAGTTGCACAGTCATCAGCCTCTCTGAGTGATTGAAGTCCAGTGGCAAGACAAAAGTTAAGATGACTGGTGATGACTCAAGATGCAATGGGCGACCTTTGTATCTTCAATGGCTGACCAAGCTCTAAGTGCTTCATAGCTCCTGCTTCAACCACTTTCGTGGCAACTGGAAGAAATTGTTCTCATCTGCCTGTTCGGGGTGGGGAGGTGTCCTTCACATGCTTGGGGTAGACACCTTCCTAACTCACCAACAAGACCTATCAGTTACCCTCAACCTTATTTATCCTGTCTGCCAAGATGTTTTGTTTTTTGTTGTTTTACCAAGATATGGCCGTGGTGCAGACTACAACTTCTTGGAACCACGGGTGAGAGTTGGGTGAGATAGTCAAGAAGACTTATATCAAGTCCTGCTCATGGCATACTCTGACTGCACGAACCTGGAAAGTCACTTAATCTCTCTGTGCCCAAGGTAATTCTCAGAGTATAAGTGTGAATCTACTTCAATAATGAGAGTTTCCTTCCTTGGAATTTCCAACACCAAGGAAATCACTAATCCAAATCAAGAAATGGAAAAGAATGAGTTCAAGTCATTCTCCACACCTAATCTCCTACTATCATCCTCCTTGACTTCAATATTCATGTTGATTCGCAGAATTTCCAAGCTGAAAGGGAGCTGAGCAATCATACAGCCCAACCCACGCCCCTCAAAACCTTAACCACACAATTTCACAACCTCCTTAAGTCTAAACCTCTTGCTTCTGACATATATATGGGCATGGTCACTTCTTAAACCTCACAACCTCAAGAAAATAAAACAGCATCCTTCTCAATGAACAAATGAAGAGTTGAGTATTCCTCTAATGATGACGCCTAAAGCAATGTCACCTCCCTTCTTTACAAGTGACTGATGTGATCTCTAGGAGCTGTTTTTTTTTATAATAACATTATCATAATAGAAATATGTTAGTATTATGATCATTACAACACACATTATAAACTATAGTATTAAGATCAAATTCAAATTTTAAAAGTTAATTTGTATACATTCTGAATTTTGAAAATATCATATAGTCCATCATCTCCTTCATGTTTTTATATCTCTTCCACAGTTGGTCATACTCAATTTGCTCTTCATTCTATCATAAGATCATAAGATTTTAGAGCTGAAAGGGAACTTAGCTCCCATCTATTCCTAACTTCCTCAGGAGAACCAAATACCTAAGCAGATAATGGATTTCTTTTCAATAGAGATTCTCCGGAAAAGGCTAGGGGGCCAGCAAAGGCCTAATGGGAATGATGACTGCCAGAGGTTAGAGAGAGATTCCGATTCAAGTATATGAGTTAAACTAAATGGCCTCCAATTCTAAGATGCTTTGATTTCAGAAGTGAGGACTTGCTCTCTTTCAGTGCCTGGTCCAGCACCTGTCATACAGTAAGAGCGCAATAAATGCTTGCTCATTGACTACCTAAGAAAAGGTCAAAGAAGTTCCTTAGTTCAGTGCTTCCGGGGAAAGGAATACCCATTTGCATGATGCCTACTATGTGCCAGATACTGTTTTAAGCACTTTACAAATATTATCTCATTTGATCCTCACAATAACCCTGGGAGGTAGGTGCTATTATTATCTGCATGTTAAAATTGAGAAAACTGAAGCAGACAGAGGTTAAGTGACTTACCCAGGGTCAAAAAGCTAGTAAGTGTCCGAGATCAGATTTGAGCTCAGGTCTTCCTTACTGTAGGCCCAGAACTCTATCTACTGTGCCACCAGTTGCCTCTTCTCACATTTACCCTGCATGGTAATTAGTGCATGGTGGTAGGAGGGGTCGGGGGTGGGGGAGAGAGTACAAAAATATCTAAGATATATAATTTACAAGGCATACCCACATAAAACATCAAATAACAAGATGAGTCAATTAGCAATGCAAAATAGCAATATGAGGTGGTATATGATTAAATAACAAGTAAGTGGTATAAACAGTAAGTGCCCAGGTTAGGGAGAGAAGGATATGTAGAGGACATGGAACTTTAGTTGGGTCTTGCAGGGTGAGTAGGATTTCTCCACTAAACTAAAGGGAAAAGGCATTTCTCCAAGCTTTTTGCAAAAAATGAATAGGGGCATCAGTGTACACTCAGGGGCCAGATGTGGGGATGTCAGTGGACGTGACCAGCACCAGAGTCTGAAAAGAGTTAGTGATGCTGGGCCAAAGAGATCCTAAAAATCCAAGGAGGTTAGAGGCGAGGCCAGCTGTGGATGTTGGTCCTTTCCTAGCAATACCATTTCCCCAGAGCATTATCTATGGTTAAAGTAAGCACACTTTCTAGAGCAGAGAGTTACATACGGGAGTTATAGGAGACAAAGTTGGAGAAAAATTTAATTCTAGTATAAAGATTTTGACCTTTACCCTGTCTGTGGGTAATGGATCAACACTGAAGATTTTTAAGGAAAGGATTGACGTGATCAAAAAAAATTTTTTTAAGGAAGCTTAATAAGGCAGCTTGGAGCAAGGACAGGAAATACTGAAGCACATCCAGAAGAAGGTGGCTAGGAAGGCAAAAGACTTGGAAACCATTCTGTATGAGTTCAGAATTAAGGATTAGAATTAGAATTAGGGATGTTTAGCCCAGTACAGTAGAAAGTATGGTGCTTCTGGAAGCAGAAGACCTGGGATTGAATTTTGCTTTGCCACTATCTGTAGAAGTCATTAAACCTCTCTCAGTCTCACTTTCTTCATTTGTGAAAGGAGGATATTGGATTAGGTAGCCTCTAAATTCCCTTCCAGCATTAATTCTGTGAATTCTAATTCTATGAATTGCCCTCCAATATTTAAAAGGCTGTCCTGGAAAAAAAAACTGAACATATATTTCTGACATTAGAGGGCAATGAATAGAAATTACAGAGAGGTAAGTTTCAGCTTGAGAGAAGGAAAACTTCTTAGCAACTATAGCTGTCAAAAAGCATAATGGGCTGCCTTGGGTTGTGGTAAGTTCTCCATTCCTGGAAGGCTTCAAATGGATTTATCTTTAGCTAGCATTTATATATAGTGCTAAAAGGTTTGCTAAGCACTTTACATGAGTTATCTCATTTGATCCTCCCAACAACACTGTGAGGTAGATAGTATTATTAGTATTATTTTCCCCATTTTACAGATGAGGAAGCTGAGGCTAAGAAAGGTGAAGTAACTTGCCCAGGATCACATAGCTAATAAGACAGGATTTGAACTCAGGTCAAGTCTTCCTGACTCTTCAAGTTCAGCACTGGATCCATTCTCCTCCTCCTCTCCTCCTCTCCTCCTCTTCCTCCTCCTCTTTATTCTCCTCCTCCTCCTCCTACTACCACCACTACAGCTACTACTACCATTAGCACTACCACCACCACCACTACTACTACTACTTATAATAATGATAACAGTAGCTAATATTAATATAGCACTTTAAATTTTGCAGATTTTTTTACATGAATTACCTATTTGATCATCATGACAAACCTTTAAGATAGATAGTATTATTATTATCATCCCCATCATATGCCTAAGGAAACTAAAGCTGAAGGAAGGCTCTGTGTCCAGAGTCACATTGCTAATAAACACCTGAGGCCAGAATCAAACTCAGGTCTTCCTAACTCCAAATCCAGTTGCCTCATCAATCATTAAACTGGAAGAGAATTCAGAAAACATCTCATCTAAGACTCTAATTTTACAGAAAAGAAAACTGAGGCCTAGAGTAAGTGCCCAAGGTCATGGCATGGACTTGGAGAGGTTGTTCATGACCCTGCTTATTTAAGCAGATTAGATTATGATTAAATGCAGTGAAACTGTGAAGGGGTTTTTGTTTTGTTTTTA
This sequence comes from Vombatus ursinus, assembly GCF_900497805.2. Classification (NCBI taxonomy): domain Eukaryota; kingdom Metazoa; phylum Chordata; class Mammalia; order Diprotodontia; family Vombatidae; genus Vombatus; species Vombatus ursinus. Next base: position 8,280,742 of record NW_020954619.1, read on the forward strand.
CTACCAGGGAGGGCCTGACAAAAAGATGAACCAACTGGGCATGCCCAAAATGGCTCCAGTCAATCTTGGTAGATCAATACAGACTGTCAGATTGATGTCGATCAAGGATATAATGTAATACATTTCCTCAGACTCTAAGTGAGTGAGCATCTTCTCTCTGCACTATAGTCATCATACTCTACTAGACTATTAAACCCCATTTGATGCCTAAGGACTTCTGTTCCCCCTGTCTAAGTCACTCCCTGGTAATAAGCCAGGCCAAAATATAATTTACATTTTAAAGCCTCCACTCCACATGACTGCAGCAAACAAGAGGCAGTCTTTTAAAGGTAAAACTAATGAACTTTCCTAACTGATGGATTGTACTAACAGAGAGAGGATGCTTTAAACTATAAGGGTGAGAAAACCTGATTGTTTGTAACTGTTGTTGTTGTTCATCCTTTGTACTCAAAGAGGGCCAGTGACATCAGGATGGTAGGGTCAAGGTAAAATGTATTTATCAGTGGCTGATCAGTCCAATATAAGCTCAGAAGGCTCCAACACATTGGGCACAAACTGTACGTTTGAACATTTGGGATCATTTGGATCCCAAACAAATGGGAACATTTGGGATTTGGGATGTCTAGATTTGTGCATCTCACATTTCCAGTTAAATAACTGTATAGTGTTCATGTTAGACTGGCCAATAAGTTTAATTGCTACAAAAGAATGGTTTAAGGCCCATCCCTCTCTCTGAGCCTTATAGGAGAAAGGCTTCTTTTAAAACCAGTGGAGCTGAGTGGAAGGGTATACACCAGGGATCACAAAACCTTCCATTAGTAGGGTGCTAATTTACTGACTTTTTGTGACCCCATTTGGTGTTTTCTTGGCAAAGATACTGGATTGGCTTGCCATTTCCTTCTCCAGCTCAATTTATAGATGAGGAAACTGAAACAGTTAAGTGACTTGCCCAGGGTCACACAGCTAAGTGTCTGAGGCTAGATTTGAACTCACAAAGATGAGTCTTCCTTACTCCAAGACTGGCATTCTATCCACTGCCCCACCTAGTTGTCCCAGCTTTAATATTAGACTAAGCATATTGGTCTTGCCAGCCTAAGGACCTCTGAATTAAATGATTCAGCTCCTTATTTACATAAAATAGCAAAACCCTTTAACTATTTCAGCATGGGTCGCATTTCCTAGTAGGCATTTCTGATTGTTTATTTTTCTCCCACATAGCTCCATAAAGAACAAACTGATAAAAATCCATTTCTCTCTGGCAAGATGTACAATCAAGTAGATAAACCTGCTTGATCCTCTGTGGTCCCTATGAATGGTTTATTGGATTTTCCTGTTATTTTCACTAATGCTATTGAGTATTCTTAACCCTCTCCAAAACACTGATATTCAACTTCTTACCCTGAAGCATTACCCAGTTCTCTCACGATTTCTGATAGCACAGATACTTAATGGATGCTACAATGCTCAGGTCTTTGACTTCATCTATTCCTTGGTGATTTATCCATTCTACTTGGCCCTCAGGCCACTGTTTCTCGGTGAAACTGCACCCAAACACTAACAGAAAACAATTTGGAAAATTCCCAGAGAGAGTAAAAGGATTTCTTATTTCATTCACTTCTCTTCATATAGACACATATTTAAATCATGGCCTTTAGAAGGCCTAGCTTGATCTTACCTTAACCTCTCCATAAGTGATACTCACATGTGTGTGTGATTTAAGTTTATCTGGTAGACTTTCCAAGCTTCAATCCCCAAATCTCCCCACTCTGCCAACAGTGCCTGAAATTCTACCAGTAAAAATCCTTTTTATTCTTGAAGTCATTTTAATCTTAAAGATTCCCTAATAAAAATTTGGCATCCCTGAGTAGAATAATAACTTAACTCTTTATCAGCCAATTTGTTAGCTTGTCAATTAACAGCTCTGCTAGGTAGTAAGATCCTTGCAAATGGGATACAATGCAACAGCCTGGAAAATGGAGAAATTCACAGAGGAAATTCTCCTTCATGGCAAGAAGTGGGGAACTACTAAAACAAATTATTACAGACATTATCAGATTAGGTTGTTGTAACTAAAATCTTTTTTTTAATTGTTTTCTTTCTTACAAGGGAGCATCAAGTCTGGAGGGGTTGGAAATTAATGATGTAAATCAAGTAATTGAAGAGCATATGTTATATGCCTACTATGTTCCAAGCACTACGCTAAGTAGTGGGGATACAAAAACAAAAATTATATGGTCCATACCCTTAAGGAACTTGCCTTCTATTAGGGAAAAGAAAATGTATACTTATGAGTACCTATATTAATTACATTGACAAATATGAAGTAATGGGATGGGGGAGGAAAAATAGACCAGGGGTAATCAGGAGAGGCTTCCTATAGGAGGAGGCTCTAGAGCTGAGGGAGTGCATTTCAGGCATGGAGGATAACCTGTGCAAAGGTAAGAGAAGAAAGATAGAATGTTATGTGTGAGCAACAGCAGGAAGGCCAGTTTGGCTGGGCCAGAGAGTGCATAAAGGGATGTAATGTGTAATAATCCTGGAAAGGTGGTTGGAGCAAGGTTGTGAATGGCTTTAGACGATAAACAATGGAGTCTATATTTGATCCTAGAGTCAACAGGGAGACACTAAAGCTAGTTGAGCAGGGAGAGTAACATGATTGAAACTGTGCTTAGACACATCACTTTGGGAGCTGTGTGAAGATGGAATTGGAAAGGGTAGTAGCTTGAGTTAATAAGACCAATTTGTATGACGACTAGTCCAAGTCACAGCTAGGTGGCTCAGGAGGATCTGAGTTCAAATCCAGCTTTGGACACTTACTAGCTATATGACCCTGGACAAGTCACTTAACCCTGTTTACCTCAGTTACTCATCTGCAAAGTTGGCTGGAGAAGGAAATGGCAAACCACTCCAGTATCTTTACCAAGAAAACCCCCAGTGGGGTCACAAAGAGTCAGATGCAACTGAAAAATAACTGAACAACAAATACTAGTCCAAAGAAGAGGTGATAAGGGTCTGAACAAGGGTGGTGGTGGCATGAGGGGAGAGAAGAAGATGAATACAACAGATACTGTGAAAGAATAATTAAACTCACAATTCCAGAACCACAGATCTTTATCTTCTCTTGGAGTACTCACATTCCCCTTGGGTTAAAGGTCTTTAATGGATGGGTTACTTAGCTAGACTTTTGGGGTCCAATCTTCTCCATAGAGCTCCTCTCGTTTGTGAGAACCTTTTAGTTAAACATTTCTTATGTAGGAATATAAATATATACGTATAATATATAAATATTTATATAGGAAATAAATGCCTGACTTACATTGTACATTAAGTACCTTTCTACTTCCCTGCCCTTGCTAAAAGTAGTAAGCCTTCCAGTTCTGTCCTGTCTTCTCTACCTTTTCTTCAGTACAATACCAGTTCTTTCCTCGATTCATCATAAAAGATCCCAATTATTTAAACTATACTCCAATCTTCCTATCTTTGAAGTTCTAGGCACCTCTTGAATAGTGAAGCTACTGAATTTAAACCATTTGCTGTTTGGTATTAGAGGATTCAGACACGAGCAATACAAACAAACAAGAAACCTAATTGAGCATGGGGGGTGGGGGTGGAGGGGGCAATACAATTTAGTTCTTTAGGTCATAGTGTTACAAATGAGAATGAACTCTTCTTTATTCACATTCAAGATAGGATAAGCAGGAACAAGCTTCATCTGTAGCAGGAGAGATCTAGGTTAAACATTAGCTTCACTTTCTTACTATGCAGTCATAGAGAAAGGAAGCTAGTCTCAAAGACAGGAAGACCTAGGCTTAAGTGTTACCCCTAACTTATACTGGCTGTGTGACCCTGGACAAGTCACTCAACTTCTCAGTGCTCTAGGCAACTCTCTAAGACTATAAATTGCAGAGAAAGAGGGTAGAGGGTTGATAGAGGTGGAGTTTCCTCATCTGAGGATTCAAGAAGTCACAGGTCTAGACCCTATCTTTACTATATAATACTAAAATTGTTGTGTAGTCAGAGGACTCTGGATGGCTTTAAAAATGGGAAGGGGAGAGGAGGATGCCCCTCTAGCCTTCTATACTGGCCTGGAGTTTAGCCTGTGTGAAAGCTGGAGGGAAGACTGGATTAACTGCTTAAGGGCACTTTCAACATTGTCTAAAATGGTGGAGTACAATGATGTCAAACTCAGATAGAAATGGACCCACTAATCTGTACATAAAGGTTCCTACAGGCTACATATTGACTTAATTTTAAAGTGTAATATTATCAGTGTCTTATTTTGTTTTCATTTATTTTATTAGATATTTCCCAATTTTATTTTAGTCTGATTCAGGACACACTCAGGAATGCTCTTGTTTGACACCTCTGGCATAGCGGATTGTGTGCTGAATATGGCCTTAGTAAAGTCATGGGTTCAAATCCTGGCTCTGATCCTTACTAGCTGCTGTATGACTCTTGTCAAGTTATTTAACCTTGCTGAGCTTTGGTTTCTCCAACTCTAAAATGGGGATGGCAATTCTTGCCCTACCTACCTCAAGGACTGTTGTAAAAGGAATTGCTTTGTAAACCTTGGAGCCTTATATAAAAGTGAGTTATTATGAAAGCAGCTTTTCTGCTCTGCTCCCTTCTCACAGAAGGTTTGTCTTTAGTTGTTTCTAAGTTTAAATCTGAAGGTGGGAAGTTCCTGAGGAAGACAAGAGAAGGTTACCAGTAAAGCGAGATTATTGAAAATATTGGAGAAGTGATGAAATTTGAAACAACTGAAGTGATGTGGCAGCCGCTGAGCAGAGCCAGAATCAACAATAGCTGTGACCTCTGCCAGTTCTGTGGTGGGAAATTCTTTGAGAGAGGGCTGGGGTTCACATCACAGATGAAATGCATCATTTTCAGCTGTCAGCCAGATGAAGCAAATGCAAATCATCAAATAAAAATCCTGGCCCCACTTAGGTTGTTTTCTTTGGACAAGAAGAAAGAGCAGTTGACCCTGAGGTACACTGTAGCACCTTAAACCCATGGGTGAATAGATAAGGAGAGGATCTGATGGAGTAAAAACATGGCTGCCATCAGAATCACACTCTTACTGATGGAGAAGATGACTATGTATATTCCTGCACCTGGGGGACAGTTAGCTCTTATCTTTATAGATTCCCACAAGCAGTCAAGATAGAAAAATCATTCTGATACTGCTGCTGGTGGTAGTGGTGGTTGCCACTGTTCCATGCCCTATGCCATGGTCTTTTTGGTGAACTGCCACTCTGAGTTCAGTTTGGGGATAGACATTATCTCCTGTGCTGCAAGAAAGATGCAATCCAATTCAAGTGTTTATTAAACACCTATTTTGAGCATAGTACTATAGTAGGCACAATTGATACAAAAACAAATACTTCCTGCCCTCAGTGAGCTTGATTCTACTAGGAGGTGGGGGAAAGTAACTCCATGTAAATAGAGAAGCATAAACATTACAATCTGAGGTAGGAGAAAACATTAAAGCCAAAGAGAATCAGAAAGTTTTCCTATAAGAAATGAGACTTGAGCCGAGCCTTGAATGAATTTTGGGATTTTAAGAGGTAGAAGCAAGAACACAAACAAAAAAAAACAAAACCCTGTATTCCAGATATGGGGGATAATCCATTATAAAGGTGGGCAATGGGATGCTGAGTTCAAGGAAAAGGCATCCTGGACTTGGAATCAGAAAGACCTGGGTGGGAACACTGCTTCAGATAATTACTGGCTGTGTGACCTTGGGCAAACGTTAACTTCTTTGGGTCTCAGTCTCTTCATTTGTAAAGTAAGGATGTTGGACTGAATCACCTCTTAGGTCCCTTCTATTTCTAAATCTGTGATTTTATAATCCTGCGGAAAGCAAATAGGGCAATTTGGCTACAACATAGAACATGTAAACATTGAGTGTGAACTAAGCCTTAGAAGACAGAAGGAAGAGTGAGGCTGCAGAGTTTGTATTTTATCCTTGTGGCAATAGACAGTCATTAAAGACTCTTAAGCAAGGGAGTGGCGTGGTGAGACCTGTACACTGGAAAGATTATTTTGGAAGCTGTATGGACGATGGATTGGAGAGAGACGAGACAAGGTCAGGACCTGCATTGGAGGCTGCTGTAAAAGTCTATGAGAGAGGTAAAAAAGTTCTGAATAATCAATCAATAAAACAACAAACATTTATTAAATGTTTACTCTGCACCAGCACTGTGCTAGGCAATGAAGATGCAAAGACAAAAATTTAACCAAATCCTGCTATTGAGGGCTTCACAGTCACAGTCTTCTAAAACATTCTTTGAATATTCCTATTTCCTTTTGTATGTACCATTTCTCTCATCTGAAACATCTTTCCTCTACTTTCTACCTATAAAAATCATACTCAATCTTCCAGAGCCAGATAAAATCCCTCTTCCTCTGCTGCTCTGAGAACCTGGTGGATTTATCAGCTGATTGATTTTAATCTACTTTGAATTCTATCTGACCCACTCAGAACTTTCCTAAGATCTAGAGCAGGGGTGAGGAACCTGTGGCCCCCGAGACCACATGTGGAGCTCTACGTCCTCAAGTGCAGCCCTTTGACTGAATCCAAACTTCACAGAACAAATCCCCTTGGATTCAGTCAAAGGGCCACACTTGAAGACCTACAGGGCCACATGTGACCTCGAGGACACAGGTTTCCCACCCCTGATCTAGGGTTTGCCTCCTGGTGTTCCCACTCCACTACAGCTAGAATTCACTCCTGTCTCCATCATCTGTACTCCTTCCTGTAACACACTGCCTATTTAGTGATGTAATCATATTCAGTCTTTTGGCAATTTCTGTTGTTTGACATTTAGCATATCTTATACTATCATTATTGTTATTGTTATTATGTTCTATCTCCTTAACTAGATTGTAATCTCCTTGAGGCCAGGAGCTATATTTTCTTATATGTATTACTGCACCTAGCAAAGGGTATTATACAAGGTTTTGTTGTTATTGTTTAATCATTTTAGTCATGTTCAAATCTTCGTGACCCCATTTGGGGTTTTCTTAGCAAAGACAGAGTGTTTTGCCATTTCCTTCTCCAGTTCATTTTACATATGAAGAAACTGAGGCAAACAAGGTTAAGTGACTTGCCCAGCTGTAAGTTAGTAAGTATCTGAGGCAGAATTTGAACTCATGAAGGTGAGTCTTGCTGGTTCTGAGGCCAGTACTACATCTACTATGCCACCTAGCTGTCCATTATACAAAGTACTCAGTCAATAAATATTTGATTGATGAATAACCTTCCCCTAGCCCTGGCAGGAGTCAGGGACTTTCCTTACTTTTCCAAGCTACACAACAATGTCTAAAGAATTCTCATGTATGTACTTTGCTGCTGGGGGAATGTAGTAGAATGAGTATAATTAGAATCGGTGAGAAGATGACTTGCCAATAGTGAGACTCATTCTTAGCAGGACATAGGATTGGTGATGTTTTCCCACATAGATTTATGCTGATCTGTGATACATAGCTCCGTTTCTGAACAATAGTATGCATTGGTAAAATTGGCCAAGGCTAGGGCTTTAGCATGTTTTTCAGGAAAATCATTTCCATTTCTACAGGTCTCTGTGGTTTACAGAACACTTTCTTCAAAACATCTTTATGAGAAATAGGATAAGCACTGCTATCCCTATTCTATAGACAAGGATTTATTAATCTGTCCAATGTTACAGAAGCTAGTAAACACGTGTGTTCAAAGTTAACAGGACTATAGCCTTTGCTTTGTCCTAATTAACAGCACGCTCTAATCATGGAACACTTGCTATACACTGGGGACCCTCCACAGGAACACTGAACCAGCATCACTTTTGGAAGGAACTCCTTTCTTTTCCTACAAGGAAGTTCATAGGATCTAGGAAGGACCTGAGGGACCATCTAGCATGACGTACTCGTTCTGTAGGCCCAGAGAGTTTAAGTGACTTGACCCAAATCACACAAGGTCAGTAAATAGCAACGTGTTCCTGGTAAACCTGAACTATTTCCTTCCCATCTTCCCTTGACAGAAAGCCTAGCTGCATTTTATCTGTCCCTGGCACTCAGATGCCCCCTACCGCGCACTTGTCCTTCCTCACTCAAATTAGGGAAGATGAAGATGAAGATGAAGATTAGATAAGATGCTAGCTGCATCCCTACGGTATTTTGGATCAGGGCAATTGCCCCTCAGCTTCTGGGATGTGAGAAGCTAGGCAGTAACTCAGAGAGGCAGCAAGGAGGAGGAAGTGATAGCTGCTTGAGGTTATGCTCAAGAGAAACCTGCACCCCTTAAGATAATAAAATGACAGAATTGACTCTATCTGGTGGTGGTGGCAGCTTCTGGAAATGAGTCTCTAACTTCATATTCACATGGCCGGCAAATGTGCTGCCCGGTTGGGTAACTATCCCTCCCCTTAGGCTACAGTTATCCTTTTGCCCTTCAAGGCTACATCTGATATTCATTAATCTGGATTTTTTCCTAGGAGAAGGAGCCTACACAGAGTGACTTGTTCCAACCATCAGCCCACTGTGGTCTGCCCTTCCAGAGATGCACTCTAAAAATTTAATTATAATAGGCTGTCATAGAGAGGTTCAGTCCCTCTTTTAGAGGGAATGTCTGCCTCACACCCCCTTAGTGCTCACAGCTTAGCCTGGGTAACAAGAGAGTTGAGCTATGGAAACAGCAACAATGATGAGTTTAGGGTATGATGGATTTGGGAGATTGCCAGTAAGAAGATGGAGAATATGAATGACAGAGCAGGAATAGGGGGCCAGCCCACTGAATGATAGAACCGCCCCTCTGAGGAGATCTAAGCCATTATAAATGCCATGGATTCAGAACGCTCAGGAAGCTTTCGGATCCCAGAATAAGGCATTTCCCCTTTTAAGGGAGAAAGATGAGATGCCAGACACAGAAAAAACGACTATACAAGTCTATCATGTCTATTTTTTAAAAATAAATCTAGTTCTGGCAGAGAGAACAATTTTAAACCAAGACCTTGTATACAAAGAACCAGCCAGGCAGCTTCTCTTGCCAAGGTACAAACCAGCTGTCAGATAAGGTTAAATTATTAACCTCATCAATAGATTTTTAAGCTCCTCAAGGTTGAATACAATGTCTTATTTAAGTCTTCTCTCTCTCCCAGTTTCTAGTCAGTCCTTTGTACACTAAAAGCACTTAATAAATGTTTATTATCATTGTTGTTGCTGAATTAAATGTAATCCCAGACACCCATATTGAGGAGCCATTCCTTAGGAGTGTTTCCTGCTCCCTATTCATCTCTTAAGAGTATAATAAGTTAATAGTTGAGACAACTCATTGCTGGGAGTCAAGGAAGCTATTTCCCTATTCCTCTAATGAAGATTCATTCTTGATTTAATTTGCTGCAGATTAGTTTGGTAGTCTGGTTCACATTTAGAAAGGGCCTGGCCATAACAGAATACATTTTCCCAGAAAGTAGAAGCCCTATTAGTAATGGTGAATAGTATTTAGAAAGATATCATCTTTTTTTTTAACCAGCTTTATAATTTCATTGATATGAGGAACTCCCAGAGGATACTCCCAGGGGAACAGCAACTATTCTGCAATTTACAAATGAATGTAAAAGAATTAATTAAGTGCTTATTATGTGCCAGGTACAATGCTGATTCATAGAGAGTTTCCTGAGGTACAAAGAGATAAAATGACTTATGTAAGATCACACAGCCAGAGATCCTAGGAGGCTGGCTTATCTATCCACCATTCCACACTCCCTCTCAGGATACTTCTAATTCCTTGTAAAGTCCCTGAGGATTGCATGCAATGACTCCTATAGTATTTTATCACATCTTCTCTGTGCATATTTGCATTTGAGAGTGTGAACCAGGTTCCCAAACTAATCTGCTGGACATTGAACAAAGAATAAATCTACATTGTAGAGACTTTCCTTGGCTACCCAAAATGAGTTATTAACCTCTGAAGGGATGAGATTGGGGGGGGGGGTGTTGAGGGGTTATAAGCTATAAGAAAGAATAGGATTAATATTCAAAGTAGATGACATGAAGATGATGGATAACGAAGAGAAGGGAGATCAACTCAACTAAACTTTGCTGCTTTTTTCTCTGGGAAGAAAAATAGTCTTGCAATGGAAAGAACAGAAAGGAGTTAAACCTAAAATAAGTAAGACTGTTGAAGTGCACTTATGCTTTGGATAAATTCAGTACATCAGGCCCAGATGAAGAGCATCTTAGGGTACTGAAAGAACCCTCAGATGTGATTGCCACTGACAGTTAGTGACCAGTAAAAGATTGTAAGGAGGGCAAATGTCCCATTTTCAAAATAAGATGAGAGAGAAGATTCTTCAGACTATAGATCAATGAGTTTGACTGTGATTCCTAGCAACATATTAGGATACATTATTAAAGTTATAGTTGGTGAATATCTAGAAAAGGAAACAATGATCACAAAGAGGACAGGTCATGCTAGACCATACTCATTTCAATTTTTGATAGCATTATAAAATTGGTATAACAGGGGAATACTATATAGTTTACTTAGATTTTAGCAAAGCATTTCACAAAATCTGACATTCTTGTGGACAAGCTGAAGAGGTTTAAGATAAATGATAACAAAGTTAGATGGATTTGAAACTAGTTAAGTCATGGTTAAAGATAGGGAAACTGAGGTCCAAAAAAGTTAATTAACTTGCCCAAAGTCACATAGGTAATAGCAGAGAAAGAATCTCAATTCTGGTCCTCCCACACCAAATTCAGCACTCTTTCTACTTCCCATGCTAATGTGTCCCAAATGAAAGAGTTCATTTTACTTAGCCCTGGCCAGACTACATCAGCAATGTTTTTTTGAGTTCCATGTGGCACATTTTAGAAAGACATTGATTAAACTAGAGAATACCCCAAGGTGGGCCTGAGTTCAGGCCTATGAGAATTGCTAGAAAAAATTATGGAATTTAAATCTTGAAAAGAGAATATTTACTGGGGACATGAGAGCTGTCATCAAGTGTCTGGAAAGCTTTTTCATGTGGAAGCCCAATTAAACATGTTCTCCTTAGCCCTCAAGTGCAGAACTAGAGCAATCAGTGGAGTTAAAGAGAGGCATTCTCTGTTACAGTTTCAGTTCTATTCAAGGAAAAGCTCCTTAATAATTAGAATTGTCCAAACATGGCATGTGCTGCCTTGGGAGGTTGTGATTTTGCACTCTCTGGATGTATTTGAGCAAAAAGGCTGGATGACCAATCATCAAATATGTTGCAGAAAGAATTCTTATTTAGGTTTGGGTTGGTGCCTTGGAGGACCCTTCCAACTCTGTGGTTCAGGAATTAGTGCAACATTTCTATAGTTTCAATCCTAAATATTTTTCTTTATTTTTTATTTAAATACACTTCTTCAAAAATCAACCCAGGAAATTGAAGCTGTTTTAACCCTCACATGAAAATAGCAACACCTGTCGATCACAAAAAATGATTTGGTCACTTCCCATATCTCTCATCATTTTTACTTCTGCAGTTAGCTCTCCCTTATTAATGAGAATCAGATCCAGAATGGAAGCTCCACTCATTGCTTCACCCATCTTTTAAAAGATGAAATTACGATCAAGGCAAACCAAGACATTGCAAGCTATTCATTTTGAGGTAGAAGTAAAACTCCAAATAATTAAAATCTCTTACCAGCACAGTATTATGCCTCCTTACTATGCTTACAATGAATGAATGGATGAATATTTTTTAGTTAGCTATGTTATTGTCAATTTCTCACTCCACACTCCAGAATGAGTGAATGAATAAAAAAACCAAAAAACCAAAAAACAAACAAACAAAAAAACCTTAGTAAGGGTTTACTATGTGCTAAACATTGGTCTAAACACAGAGGATATACATTTAAAAGCAAAGATAGTCCCTGCCCTCAAGGATTACGTTCTAATTGAGAGAAGCAATATATCTAGTGGAGTATGGTGGCCAGGGAGAGGCATTTTGGTCCTGAAAGTTACAAAGCTGTGAGTGGGACCAAAAATGAGTAGAAAGACGCAGCCTTTCCAAAACAATGTCAGAGTTGATTTGATCATGGTTTCATAATCTATTTCCCAATTTCCTTATCTATTTTCTCTTTTTATGCCTTCTAGTCATCTGTAGTATATTAGAGTAGAAGATAACTATCCATTGTAGATAGATAATCCCTCTTCATGACAACTCTTCAAATGATTGAACTCATCTTTCCCTACGTGTATTCTAGATCCACAGAGAAGGTCCCTTGATGTTTTCTACTTCTCTGGGACTCCTCAGTAAAAAGAGGAGGTTGGACTCAATGATCTCTAAGGTTCCTTCCTGCTCTAACATTCTTTGACTTGATTACTCTGCTTGAGTTGGTTGGTTATCTCTATATATGAGTTGTTTTTTAATGATCCCATAGCTGGAAGGGATAAAACTCTAGAAAACATACTCAAAAAAGGTATATGTGTATATGTGTATGTGTATGTGTATGTGTATTTGTGTTTTGAGAGAGATTAGCATTAAACTGGAAACTTCAAAAATGCGGCACTATGTGTGTTATCCCTAATTTTCAAAGAAGCACAGAAAGACTCAAAGACAGTGTCTGATTTTCACTTTCAACATACAACACCATCCCTGCCACTGTAACAGATGTTATTTGTTAATGGGCGAGAACTACTTGGAGGCATTTGGACTTGAGCCTTTGCTTGGCAGGATCAACACTTAGAAAAATAGAATCCTGACATGTTGGTATTAGAGATGATCTTCAAATGAGAAGACTAAAGCTCTAGGTGTCCACAAACAAGTGACTTACCCAGCTAGTAAGTGGCTAGACTATTCCTTTAGATCCAAATCCTTCTGTCTACATATACACAGCTTCCACATTAGTTCAGATCCGCATCACCTCTCATCTGTACTATGATAACAGTCATCTAAACAGTATCCCTGGGAGGTGGAGCCAAGATAGGAGAGTAGAGGTAGCAACCCAGCCAAACTATTCCAACATTCCCCTCCAAACAACTTTAAAATGATGCATCAAATCAAATTCTGGTACACAATAGCCAACAAAAGGGTGGGGTGAGACATTTTTCTAGCCCTAGACAAGACAACTTGGGAGACTGGAAAGAGAGGTCTGTAACATCAGGGTGGGGACCATCCCAGAGCACACTTAGCAGCGACACCAGCAGTGGGCTTTGGACATGACTGGAACAGCAGGAGTAGCAGATTCAGAAACTCTCAGCGCAAAGACATTCCAAAGTAGAGAGAATCACAAATTGCAGGGGAGCAGGAGCCCTTCCTGGGTTAATATCAGAAGGCAGACCAAGAGAGCAGTGACCACACCTCTCCCCAGATCACAACACCTTGGAAGCACCAAAAAATTTAAACACTCCCAGAACTAGCTCTAGAAAAAAAAAAAGCCTGATGGTTGAGACAGTGCCCCTCCCCCCAGGGGAACAGAGCTCAACTTTAACATAAAGTTCAAAGTCAAGAAATAGGCTGGAAAAAAATGAGCAAACAACAATAAAAAAGAACCAGACAATAAAAGCTACTATGGTGACAGGAAAGGTCAAGACACAAACTCAGAAGACAACACAAAAATGGCTCAAAGGGTGGAGTGAGACATTTTTCCAGCCCAAGACAAGACAACTTGGGAGGCAGGAAGGAAAAGTCTGTGACACAGTAAAGGCTTAAAGAGGGGAGGAGAGGGAGAAAGCATGCAAATTAGACACAAGTCCAAAAAGAATTATTGGAAGAGCTAAAGAAAGAGATAACAGCCGAAGAGGAAAAATTAGGGAAAGAAATGAGAGTAATGCAAGAAAATTATGAAAAGAGCATTAACATCTTGGCAAAAGAGGCATAAAAAATACTAAAGAAAATGACACCTAAAAAATCAGAATTGGCCAAATGGTTAAAAAAAAAAGCACAAAAGTTCACTGAAGAAAAGAATTCCTTAAAAAGCAGAATTGGCCAAATGGAAATAGAGGTACAAAAGTTTACTAAAGAAAACAATTCCTTAAAAATTAGAATAAGACAAGTGTAAACTAATAACTCTATAAGGCATCAAGAAACAATAAAACAAAGCCAAAAGAATGAAAACATAAAATAAAATATGAAATATCTCAAAGGAAAAAACAACTAAACTGGAAAATAGATTGAGGAGAGAGAATTTAAGAATTTTTGGACTATCAAAGCCATGATCAGAAAAAGAGCCTAAACAGCATCTTTCAAGAAATTATCAAGGAAAACTGCCTCAATATCATAAAAGCAGGAGGTAAAATAGACATTGAAAGAATCCACTGATCATTTCCTGAAAGAGATCCCCAAATGAAAACTCCCAGGAATATTATAGACAAATTCCAGAGCTCCCATCTCAAGAAGAAAACATTGTAAGCATCCAGAAATCTTTCAGATCTCATAGAATCACAGTCAAGATCACACAAGATTTAGCAGCTTTCATATTGAAGGAGTGCAGGGCTTAGAATATGATATTCCAGCAAGCAGAAGAACTAGGATTACAATCAAAAATCACCAGCAAACCTGAGTATAAGACTTCAGAGGAAAATGGATATTTAATGAAATAGAGGACTTTCAAGCATTCCTAATGAAAAGACCAAAGGTGAATAGAAAATTTGACACTTAAAATCAAGACTCAAGAGAAACATAAAAAAGCAAAAAAAAAAAAGGAAGTACAATATAAAAAAAGAGAGAAAAGAATAAACATAAGAAAATAAGATAAAAGGAAGTGCACAGTTAGTAGTCATAACTGAATGTGAATGGGATGAACTCACTCATAAAACAGAAGTAGATAACAAAATGGATTAGAAACCAGAATCTGACAATATGTTGTTTACAAGAAGCGCACTTGAAACAGAAAGACAGAGTTAAAGGAAGAGGCTACAGCTGAATCTATTATGCTTCAGGTGAGATTAAAAAAAAAAAGGCAGGGATAGCAATCATGATCTCAGATATAAAATCTAAAAAATAGACCTAATTAAAAGTGATAATAAAGGAAACTACATTTTGCTAGAAGGTACCATTGAAAATGAAGTAGTATCAATACTAAAATAAACATATACACCAAATGGCAGATTGTCCAAATTTTTAAAGGCAGAAACAAAACCAATGTAGCAAAAATTAGAAGGAAACTAGGGAAAATTTTCTTTGCAGCAAGTTTCTCTGGTAAAGGCCTCATTTCTCAAGTATATAGGGAATTGAACCAAATTTATAAGAATGAAATTCTTATTCCCTAATTGATAAATGGTCAAGGATGAAAAGACAGTTTTCAGAAGAAGAAATCAAAGCAATCCATAGTCATATGAAAAAATGCTCTAAATCACTGTTGATTAGAGAAATGCAAATTAAAACAAATAAAAACAACTCACACCTATCAGATTGGCTAACATGAGAGAAAAGGAAAATGACAAATACTGGAGGGATTGTGGGAAAATACGGACACCAATACACTGTAAGTAAAGTTGTGAAGTGGCCCAACCATTCTGGAAAACAATTTGAAACTATGCCAAAAGGACTATAAAACTGTGCAAACTCTTTAACCCAGCAATACCACTGCTAGTCCTGTGTCCCAAAGAGATAAAAGAAAAAGAAAAAAGACCTATATGTACAAAAATATTTACAGCAGTTCTTTTTGTAGTAGCAAAGAATTGGAAATTGAGGGAATGGCTAAACAAGTTGTGGTATATGGTTGTGATGGAATAGTATTGTGCTATAAGAAATGACAAGCAAAGTGTATTCAGAAAAACCAGGCAAGACTTTTATGAACTGCTACAGAAGGAAGTGAGCACAATCAGGGGATCATAGTACGTAGTAACACCAATATTATAATGATGATCAACTGGGAAAGACTTAGCTACTCAGATCAAGACAATGATCCAAGATAATTCCAAAGGACTCATGATGAAAAATGCTATCCACCTCCAGAGAGAGACCTGATGAACTATGAACACAAATTGAAGTATATTTTTTTTTTTACTTTCTTTGTTTTTCTTGCTTTTTTTGCAACATGGCTAATATGGAAATATATTTTGCCTCATTTCATATATATAATTGATATCATATTGTTTGCCTTCTCAATGGGTGGGGGAGGGCCTGCAGGGAGGGAGAGAATTTGAAACTCAAAAAGAAATTATTGATGAATGTTAAAAATAAATAAATAGGGGCATCTAGGTGGCACAGTGGAAAGAGCACCGGCCATGAAGTCAGGAGGACCTGAGTTCAAATCCAGCCTCAGACCAAACACTTGACACAAACTAGCTGTGTGACCTTGGGCAAGTCACTTAATCCCAACTGCCTCACTAAAAAAATAAATAAATAATAAATTTTGTTTAAGAAAATAGTATCCCTGGGCCTCTAGCCAATCCCCTCTCCAATTCATCCACACAGCCATCAAAATAATCTTGCTAAGGCACCAGTCTTGCCATTCTCTGGCTTAAAAATCTAGGGTTTCTCTATTACCTCTAAGATGAAATAAAAACATCTTCCCTTCATATTTAAGACTCTATACTTTGGTTCCACCTGCCTTTCTGGCATTGTTTTACATTATTTCCCTTCTTTCTATCTTCCAATAAACCTGTACCAGTAATTGTCCACTTTCACCTCATGAATTTGAACAAGATGTCCCACATGCCTAGAATATATTCTCTCATCTCCATTTTTCAGAATTCTTCTAAAAGTGAGATGGGCTGCCTCAAAAGGAAGTGGGCTTCCCCTTCTTGGGGTCTTCAAACTGCTACGACAACCACTTGTCTAGTATATTATAGTTGGTATTACTTTGATGTGAGTTGTCTGATCCTATTACTTCAAGGCTCAAGTTGGTTAACCACTTCCTCCATGAAGCCTTCCCTGGTCCTCCAAGCTCAAAGTGATCGCTTCCTCTTCAAAAATTTTAGGGTCAATGAATCTTGAGCTTGCCTTTGTTCCCTACTTCATACTGCACTCCTCTGTTTAGGAGTCTTCCTCTTCACCTTACCCACCCCAGTAGAATGAAAGCTTCATGAGGGCAGGGACAGTCATTTTGTAAAAAACAACAATAACAAAAAAATTATATCTCCTTACTTTTACCTTAAACAAAGCAGGTGCTTAGTAGATATTTGTTGAACATTATTTAATAAATGTCATTGGTAAAGCAACAATAATAATAGTTACCATTTAAATAGTGCTTACTATGTGCCAGGCACTGTGCTAAGCACTTTATTGTCTCTTTTGTTCATCAGAACAACCCTATGAGTTAGGTTAATTATTATCCCCATTTTATAATTAAGGAAACTGAGGCAAACAGGGGTTAATTTACTTGAACAAGGTCACACAACTACTAAATGTCTGAGGATGGATTTGAACTCAGGTCTTCCTGACTTCAGGCCCAGCACTCTCTCCACTCTACTACCTAGCTGCCACAAAGCATTCTCAATCCCTTGAGTATTTTATGTAATAATAATAGATTTTTAGATTTAGAATAAAAAATAGAATATGGTAGCCTAAAAGGCATAGACAGTATGAGAATAGGAAGAGAGGGGTTTGGAAAGAGAAGAAAATAAGTCTGGCTATGGGCTGATAGAGAAAAAAGGAACCAGCAAAGGAGGAGAAAGAAGAGCAGTAAGAGGTCAATATTACAAAAGCCAGTGGAGAAAAGAAGTGAAGAGGTGATCAACAGTATTACAGGCAGTAGAAAAGATCAGTGAGGTTGAGTACTGAGCAAACACCATGGAGTTTGAATATTTGGACAGAAGCCACATTTTAAGAAATTGAGGATTGAATAAGATACTGAGTAGATAAAATCAGTTGATTTAGTTCAACTTGTATTGAGAGGAGTAAACATTCACTGTGTACAGGGACATGAGAGTACTTGTAGATACACACTCACATTCAGCCTCTGGATCCACAGTGCTACAAAAAGCTCGAGTTTGTAGAAGACAGTCACTAGGATGGTGAAGTACCTAGAGATGATTCCATATGAGGGGGAAAGGGACAAGCATTTATTTAGTTCACTATGTGCCAGGCACTATGCTCAGTGCTTTCCAAATATTATCTCATTTGATCTTCACAACAACCATGTGAGGTAGGTGCTACTAGTATCATCCTCATTTTACAGTTGAGGAAATTGAGGCAGAGGTTTTGAATGACTTGTCCAGGATCATACAGTTACTAAGTGTCTGAGGCAGGATTTGAACTCAGGTGTTCCCGACTTGACCCAGCATTCTATCCACCGCACTACCTAGCTGCCTCTACTGATTTGAACATCAGTTCAAGGAACCAAAGAGGTATAGCCTAGAAAAAAAGAAAAATTATGAGTCATATGATAGCTATCTTTAAGTGTTTGAAAGGCTGTCACATAGATACTTCTCCACTTAAGGAGGGCAGCTAGATGGCACCTTGGATAGATTAGAGTGTCAGATCTGGAGTCAGGAAGACCTGAGTTCAAATCTACCCTCAGACACTTACACTAGTAACCCTGCATAAGTCACTTAGCCTCTGTTTGCCACAGTTTTATCATCTATAAAGTGGGAACAATAACAGCATCTACCCCCCCAGGATTATTATGAAGCTCAAATGAGATAATAATTGCAAAGTGTTTAGCATAGTGCCTGGCACATAGAAGGTGCTACATAAATATTATCATTATTTTTATCTCTTTGGACATCTCATTTTCCACCTGGCTGCACTCATTTGGGACTTTTTTGACTTCTCCACTATGACCCCAGTAAACTGATCGTTGGGAAAGCACATCGTCTGCAAGATCCAATCAGCCTTGGCACTCACACCTCATCAGCATCCTCTGTCCCTTTGATTTGGAGATTTGTTTGGATTTGTTCCCCTCGATTTCTCTTTTCCCACCCACTTCTCCACCATCCGCTTCCCACTCTGGGTACCTTAACTCCTTCCCCACTTTTCAGCTTTCGTTTGTGTGTTATCTTTCCCCATTAGATTATAAGCTTATTGAGAGCAAGGACTGTCTTTCTTTTTTGTATCTGTATCCCCAGTGCTTAGCACAGTGCCTGACACAGAGCAGGCACTTAATAAATGTTTCTTGGCTACTAACTATAGAAGAGAGAAGAATTGTTCTGCTTGGCCACAGAGAACAGGATGAGAAGTAATGGGCAAAAACTACGAAGGGGACAAGTCTGGGCTTAACCTATTAAAAACAATTCCTAATAAATCAACACTATCCCCAAGTAAAGTGGGCTGCCTCAGGGAGTAGTAAATTTCTCCTCATTGAAGGTCTATAAACAAAAGTTGCATGAGTACTTCTCAGTTATGTTTTAGAGGGTGTTCTTAGAGACTGGAATTCCAACCCTGCTAGCTGTATGACTCTGGGTCAGTCACTTAACTTCTGTCAGCCTCATCTGTAAAATAGATAATAGTAGTATCTACCTCATAGGCTTTCTGTGAGGTTCATGTGCTATAACACACTCCACAAACCCTTAAGCGCTATATACTTGCTAACTCCTGATTATTTAGTTACTAGTTGTACTAGATGGTCTCTGAGGTCCCTTCTAGCTCTGAGATTCTGTGATTTGGTACACCTCTGTCCACCTGTGTACCTCTGCTCCCACCATCCCCTATGACCAAAACATATTTCCTTGATGCATGAATATTCCACTCTCATAAAACATATAGATGTAGAGAAGTGGGTAGATGGGCTGTTACACTTGGTTCTGCTATCTATCAAGTGAATTATATTCACACCAAACTTATTTTCCATTGCCACATAGTCTGTCTTGTGCAAAGTGCAAATAAAAGAGAGATTCTCTTTTGATGGCAATGTCCTTAAGCCCCTGTGGGTAAACGGCATTATCTCATCAGGCCTTTGATGTCCTTCCAAATGGAACCACTCTTCCCAGAACTGTGGCAAAGCCAAGAGGGTCATGGAAGAACAGAGAGGGTCTGTGTAGCATTGGCCGAGATTATCAAGAGAGCAGCATTCTAATCCAGATTTTCCCCCTAGCTCTATAACTTTCAGTAAATTATTATGCCACTCTGGAAGTATTTCCTCATAGATAAAAGAGTTTGATAGATAAATCTCTGAAGTCTGTTCCCATTTGAAGGTACTGTGACCTATATATTAACATAAAGTTTTCCTAGGGTCCCCAGAAAAGAATTCTCATCGTGAGTTTTTCCCCTAATGACATTGATTCCCTTCTCCCTTCTTCCACTTCTCATCCCCATATCAAAGCACAGGATGAACACCTGTCCTCATTCTATGGTTAGATCAGTTAAGTTCTCCCCACATACCCAGATTAGTATGCATCTTCAATGCCAAAGTTGACAAGCACAGTAGGAGACTCATTCTAGATGCAAAACATAGAATGGTCCTCAGGGAGTTTTGCTGTAGTGTGATGAGTGGGATTTCTCCTCTGGGAACAGGAGTCAATGTTTTTTTGGGATGTGGTCCAACCTTTGCAAGCTGAATCTGGCACTTCCTCCAAAGAGCTCTGAGTTCTTGCTCCCTGATCCGCTTTGAGTCTTCCCCTGACACCATGATATTATGTTCTCCAAGGCAGGCTTTCTAACTTGCCTGAAATGATCTGTGAAATGCAGCCAGCTGCTCAGAGAATAGAAGAAGGTCGGCTTTTTCTGTATATCTGTGACAGGCTATAGGCCAATACTTTGTATATGTATGTGTACTTCTGATTGTGTGTGTGTGACTGGAGAAAGAGACACTTTCAAAAATTAACTTGGGAGAGGTAGAGTGGGGTTAAGCCGGAGAAAGGGGCCAAGGCAGGTGAAAACTGTGGATGAGCATGTAAAGATACAAAATACGAGCATTTATTCTCAGCAATACAATGATCTAATATAATTCCAAAGGATTCATGATGAAAAAATGCTATCCATCTCCAGAAAAAGAAATGCAGATTGAAGCATACTTTTCAAAAACTTAACTTTTCTTGGTGTTTATTTTTTTGGGGGGGAGGAGATCTGTTTTCTTTTACAACATGACTAATATGGAAATATGTTTTCATGACTGCACATGTATAACCTATGTCAAATTGCTTGCCTTCTCAGTGGGGAGGGGAAGAGAGTGGGAGGACAGAATTTGGAACTCAAGATTTTTTAAAATGAAGATTAAAAATTATTTTTACATATAATTGGAAAAAATAAAAGATATTCTTTTTAAAATATGAGCATGCAAAATAAAGAAAAATTGGCTCTAAGCCTATATATGTAATACATATGTAATATCAAATTCAGTCTTTCACATGTTTTACTAAAAGGTTAACATATATGCTTCATGATTTTTTTCTTTTGTTTTAAGATCATTTATTTTCCTCCCAAAACAGTCTAGTCATGATCCCATATCGTTTTTATCCCACCCAGCAAGGCTTCTCTTCACAATTAGGGGATTCTCCACTCTCCACCTAACTTGAAGAAAATATAGACACCAAGAGGCTCAGATCCCATTATATCACTAAGTTTTACCTTTCCATTAAATTCAAATTTCAGACATGTGCCCTGAGAAGCTCAACTCTATACTATTTACTTATGAGCGACTTTAAAGTTCCTTGCCCTACTCAAGGACTTTTACAGATAGACTTTAGAGATGTAACTTTGTTACTACTCTAATTAGTTTAATTCAACAAGTGTTTATTAAATGCCTCCCAGGCAATGTGTGGAGTACTGGGTATCATCCACTTGCTATAAGGAAGAACTAAGTTCAAATGCCATGTTTGACCCTTCCTAGTGTCATGATGCTCCCTAGTCAAGTCACTTAATTTCTATGTACCTCAGGACATTCTCTAGGATTTTCTAGTGGGTCATGCGTTGTTGTATTCTTCTGCTTGTGTGGTTAAGGAATTCTCATTGTGAGACTTTACCATATCGAAGAAATCACAGGTCCTTTATACCCTAGGGTACTGCAAGGCATTGGGTTAGACACTAGGGATATGAAGACAAAAATGAAAAACCCCTGCCTTCGAGGAGCTTACATTCTATTAATGAGCTGAAGATGTCCACAGTCAATGTCTCATTAGAAGTAGGACTTCAGAAATATATCTTAAACTCCTTATTGGCATGATTATGATTTTTAAAATTTTTTTTTTATTTTTAACATGTGTTTTTAAAACTTTGGGTTACAAATTTTCTCCCTTCCTGCCTCCCTACTCACCCCCATCAAAAAGGCAAGTATCTCGGTACAGGTTATAGATGTATAGTCATACAAAACACTTCCATAGTAGTCCTGTTGTGAAAAACTAAGTATATTTCCCTTCATCCTATCCTACCCCCCATTTATTCTATTCTCTCTTTTGACCCTGTCCCTCCTTAGAAGTGTTTGCTTTTGATTATCCCCTCCCTCAATCTGCCCTCCCCTCTATCAACCCCCTTCTCTCTTGTCCCTTTCCCCCCTTATTTTCCTATAGGGTAAAATAGATTTCCATACCCCATTGTGTATGTTATTCCCTCCTTAAGCCAAATCTAAGGAGAATAAGATTCACTCATTCCCTCTCACGTTCCCCCATTTCCCCTCCACTGTAAAATCCTTTTCTTGTCTGTTTTATGTAAGATAATTTACCCCATTCTACTTCTCCCTTTCTCCTTCTCCCAGTATAATCCTCTCTCACCCCTTAATTTTATTTACCAGATATCACCCCTTCATCTTCAACTCACCCTGTGCCCTCTATCTATCTATCTATCTATACATACATATAATTTTTTTCCTTCCCACTACCCTAATACTGACAAAGGACTCATGAGTTACAAATATCATCTTTCCCTGCAGGAATGAAAACAGTTCAACCTTAATAAGTCTCTTATGATTTCTCTTTCCTGTTTACTTCTTCCATGTTTCACTTGAGTCTTGTATTTAAAGGTCAAATTTTCTATTCAGCTCTGGTCTTTTCCACAAGAGTGCTTGGAAGTCCCCTATTTCATTGAAAGATCATTTTTTACCCTGAAGGATTATACTCAGTTTGGCTGGGTAGGAGTCCTAACTCCTTTGCCTTCCGGAATATCATACTCCATGTCCTCCAGACCCTTAATGTAGAAGCTGCTAAATCTTATGTTATCCTGATTGTGTTTCCACAGTACTTGAATTGTTTCCTTCTGGCTGCTTGCAATATCTTCTCCTTGACCTGGGAATTCTGGAATTTGGCTACAACATTCCTAGGAGCTTTCCTTTGGGGATCTCTTTCAGGAGGTGATCAGTGGATTCTTTTAATTTCTATTTTGCCCTCTGGTTCTAAAATATCAGGGCAATTTTCCTTGATAATTTCTTGAAAGATGACGTCTAGGCTCTTTTTTTGATCATGGCTTTCAGATAGTCCAATAATCTTTAACTTCTCTCTCCTGGATCTATTTTCCAGGTCAGTTGTTTTTCCAATGAGATATTTCACATTCTCTTCTATTTTTTCATTCCTTTGAATTAGTGTTACAGTGCCTTGATTTCTCAAATTGCCCCTTGTTTCCAATTTCTCCATTCTAATTTTTAAGGAACTATTTTTTTCAGTAAGCTTTTGGACTTCCTTTTCCATTTGGCCAATTTTGCTTTTTAGGGCACTCTTCTCCTCATTGGCTTTTTGGACTTCTTTTGCCATTTGGGTTAGGCTATTTTTTAAGGTGTTATTTTCTTCAGTATTTTTTTGGGTCTCCTTTAGCAAGCTGTTGATTTGTTTTTCATGATTTTCTTGCATCACTCTCAGTTTTTCCTCTACTTCTCTTACTTGCTTCTCAAAATCCTTTTTGAGCTCTTCCATGATCTGGGACCAATTCATATTTTTCTTGGAGGCTTTGGATGTAGGAGCTTCGGCTTCGTTTTCTTCTGGTTGTATGTTTTGATCTTCTTTGTCATCAAAGTATGATAATATAGTCTGACTCTTTTTGCATGACATGATTATGATTTGCTGAATATATACTTGAAGTTTTGGAAACCAGTCATTGCATTTTTTTCTTCCTTCATCATCTTCTCCTCCAATCCCATCCCTATCTCCATCCTCACCTTCTACCATCCAGAATCACTGTTATGTATGTGTTACACAGCAATATCCATTTTTGCTACCAAGTTAACATTGTAAAAAATTGGCAAATAACTCTCACAGAGTTCATTGCTTCACTGTAGCTCAATTAAGGGATTTTAAACAAGGTTTGGGAACCATCTGTCCAACTTCCCATTTACTACTATAGTAGGAAACAAATGCGAGATATTTGTTCCAGTCGAACCAAATTACTGCTACTGTAAATGGTACAAAAGACAAAATTCTGTTCCACACTTAGAACTTGCTTTGTAGCACCTGGGAGCACCCCTCAACTTGCACCTGGGTCCCCCAAATCAGACCGTATAATTTGATAACTAATTTATGAAATGAGGATGAGCACACCCAGTTATTTGGGTAAAGACCAAGAAAGACCAAGATGGCAACAGGAAGTGAGGGTGTAGGGGCAAACAGTACAGAAAGTACAGAGAAAAGTGGCAAGAAAGGGTATAGAATCACATGGTATGGATAGGGTGGTAAAGGAAGGCAGGCAGCATGAGGAAGAGGATGGTGAGGGAGAGAGACACAGATAACACTCATTTAACCATGCATTAGAGTTAGGAGCACTAAGCCGTATGGACCCTATGGAGACAGAAGAAAGCTGAGTGGGGGAGGAATTTGGGGTCTCATCTTATAGGGTTTTGGGGAGAACAGACTAACTCTTATCTGTGTCACCTTGGAGGTAGTCTATTAACATATCCAAATCACTTCAAAGGTGTTAGTAAAAGTTTAGAGTTAACATATCCACATCATCTCAGGGTTATGAGCACCATTTGGTGTTCTGCTGGTCTTACCGTAGGCGTCTGGAACTTATTTGATATTTATATATTGTAGGACCAAAAGGCTCTGATGGCAAAGCCTAGATGGCTTCTGCAGATTCAGCACCTATTACCAGGGTGTGATTTTTGGTTAATATATGATGCATTTGTAAATTACGCTCCTTTGATCTTTGGGACAATCTGTACAAGACTTCTAGGTTCCCCTCTGCAATTCTGCTTCCTGCTATTGCTACTTTACACTGGCTACTTACAAAATTACTATGCTAACTAGAAGGAATGGGAGTGGTCAAGGAGACCAGAACAAGGTACAATTTTAGCACCATTCACTCCCTAGTCCCTTAACCACCATTATACACTACCATGTCAACAGAGTAATCTAAACACAATCACAGCAAGCACAATAGTCACAATAACTTCAAAGGATTCTCAAATAAATCCTGCCCATTTGCCTGGAAGAATCCAAGAGAAAAGATCAGTGAAAACATTCATAGGCCCTAGCTAGATATTCTTGATGTCTGTGATGACGGCATCAAGTCTGCACTGTTTATCACACAGTCTGTGATGAGGGCTTTCTCTCCTGAGGGGTCAATCCACAGGCAACAGAAGTTTACAAAACCACCAATTCCTCCCTGCTGGCTAACAGGTAGTCCTGCACCAAGTTCAGAAAGTAAATCAACCTCTGTGGATTTGCATTCATTCAAAAACTGTAGCTTAGGAGCCCACACCAATATTTTTACCTTTACTAGTTAGCTGAAGATACCATGAATTCTAAGCAAAGACGTTTTATAAAATGGCATTGTAAGAAAAGCAGCAATAAAGCATTTCTCCCCCAAGCCTGGGGCACAGTCCCTCACAAATATAGTCACCATCAATGGGAAGAGTAGATACACAAGGGAAGGATGCATTTACAAGTGTGGAGGAGCAGCTCATGCCTCCAACACTGCAAGGTTAGTTATATTTTCTGGTGATAGCATCTCACTGTTCCTGTCAGATCTGTTCCCAGTGGTCTTACATGGTATATAGTCTCTTCCAGACTCACTTAACTTTTGTCTGCCTCAGTTTCCTCACCTATAAAATGGGGATAATACCACATACTTCATAGGGTTGTTGTGAGTATCAAATAAGATAGTATTTGTAAAAATGCCTCGCATATAGTAGGTGTCTAATAAATGTTTGTTCATTTCCACCTCAAAAAGGTTGAATGGCTCTCTATTGCCTGTAGGATAAAATACAAAATCCTCTTTTTTGGCATTTAGAATATTTCATTAGATGACTTCAGTTTATCTTTCTGAACCAATTCCCCTTTCCTTCTTCTCACACACTTTATATTCCAGCCAAACTGACTTTCTTGCTGTTTTCCATACACAATGTTCCATCCCCCGCTTCTGAATCTTTCCTTAGGCTATCCTCCAGTCATGGGATGCTTCCTCTCTAATCCCTCTCAATATCCCTACCTTCCTTCAAGGCTCAGTACAAGTGTCACTTCCTATATGAAGCCTTGCATGATCTCCCAGCTGCTAGGCTTGACCCTCAAAAAAGGGACTGGTTACTACAGGAAAGTAAGAGGGGAAAGGAATGAGAGAAGGGGGGTGGTGAAAGAAGGGAGGGTGGATTGGGGTAGGTAAAAGACAGAAGCAAAACACTTGAGGATGGACAGGGCAAAAGGAGAGAGAGAGAGCAAGATAAATGGGGAAAACAGGTTGGAGGGAAATGCACAGTTAATAATCATAACAATGAAAAAAATTTACAGCAAGTTGCTCTGATAGACCTCATTTCTCAAATAAATGGAGAATTGAGTCAAAAGTTACATATATACATATATATATATATATATAAAAGAGCCATTCCTCAATTGATAAATGGTTAAAAGATATGAACAAGCAGTTCTCAAAATAATAAAAGATATCTATAATCATATAAAAATGCTCTAAATTACTATTGATTAAAGAAATGCACATTAAAACAACTCTAAGCTACCACCCCATACTTATTAAATTGCCTTATATGACAGAAAAGGAAAATGATGAATGTTGGAGTGGATATGGGAAAATTGAGACACTAATGCACTGTTGGTGAAGTTGTATACTGATTCAACCATTCTGTAGAGCAATTTGGAACTATGCCCAAAGGGCTATAAAACTATGCATACATTTTGACCAAGCAATACCACTACTAGGTCTGTATTCCAAAGAAACTAAAAAAAAAAAAAAAAAGGAAAAGAACCTATTTGTACAAAATATTTATAGCAACTTTTTAATAGTAGCAAAGAATTGGAAATTTAGGGGATATACATCAATTGCAGAATGCCTGAACAAGTTGTTCTATATGATTGTATTGGAATACTATTGTGCTATAAGAAATGATTAACAGGATGCTCTCAGAAAAACCTGGAAAGACTTACATGAACTGACGCAAAGGGAAATAAGCAGAACCAGGAGAACATTGTACACAGTAACAGCAATATTGTACAATGAGGAAGTGTGAATGATTTAGCTATTCTCAACAATACAATGATCCATGACAATTCCAAAAGACTTATGATGAAAAATAGTATCCACCTCCGGTGAAAGAACTGATGGGGTCTGAATGCAGATCAAAGCATACTTTTTCTTTATTTTTCCTTGAGATTTTTTTTTTTTGGTCTGTGTTTTCTTTCACAATGTGATTAACATAGAAACATGTTTTGTATGACTGCACAGGTATAACTTATATCAGACTGCTTGCCTTCTCAATATAAGAAGGAGGGAAAGGAGGGAGATAGAGAATCTGGAACTCAATTTTCTTTAAAAAAATGTTAAAAATTGTTTATACATGTAATTGGGGAAAAATAAAATATTAAATCATTTTTAAAGGGGGGAGGGGACTGGTTAGTTCTTGTCTTTGTAACCCTAGTTAAAAACTAGGGTTTTTTAAAAAAAACAAAAACAAAAACAAAAAAAACCCTAGTTAAAAGTCCCTAGCATAATACCTGGTATATAGGACATGCTTAATAAATGCTTCCTCATAATCTACCTATTTATCTGTCTGTTCCTAAAGATCTGTGATATCACTGATGTAAATATGCACTTCCTTGAGGCAGATTAGAAGCCAGTCTCACCTTCTCATCCATGACTTATTTATGTTATCTTGGAAATCCTCCACAGCACAGCCACACAACGTGCTGGGGACCTTCCTCTAGATCTTGTTTTATATAGATAATAGAAGATACACATACACACACACACACACACACACACACACACACACACACCTTTCTTTCTCTGTCTCTCTCTCTCTGTCTCTGTCTCTTTCTCTTTTTCTCTCTGTGTGTGTGTGTGTATACACACACGTACACACATACATATCACATACAGACAAATAGAAAACACATATACAAGAGCACAAAGTGGAACTTTGACATTTAGATTAACTTCCTCAATATAGAAATAAACAAACCGAATAATTCCACTTAGGACCAAAATATCATTATTAGAGAGTAATTCTGTTCATGAACTTTGAATAGACCCCACACATAGTACTTGTAGACAATTATCACACATTCAGAGATCATATTGTCCCATAAAATCATTTGATCAGTCAGTGTGGCAACAAAAAGAAATAACTTGTACCTCTGCCTTTGTTATTCAGTTACCTATCTTAAATTTCTAGCCCTAGAAGTTGGATCCGCAGGGAGGCATGGGAAGGGATAAAAGGAGAAAATGTAAAAGAAGGTACGTTGTAGGATTTACCAGACAATAGGATTTAGAACTAAAAAGTGACCTCTGAGATTATCTAGTTTTGTTCTTGAGTTTTATAAGTAACTAAGAGAAAGATGAACAAAAGGGAAAATATAAAAGTGAACAGATTCTGGAGAAAATGGAAATAAAAGACTTATGATGTCTTCTAACCTGGAATACTAAAGAATGTCTATGTTTCTCAGTATCACACAGAACTTTTACAAAAATTGACCATTTATTAAGGCACAGAGACATTGCAAACAAATATAAAAAACAACAATAGTAAATAAATATATCCTTTACAATCCATAATGCAATAAAAAATTAGCAATCAATTCAGGGAGCACAAATACGGACCCAAATGGAGACTAAACAATGAAATCCTAAATAATGAGTGAGCCAAAAAACAAATCACAGGAACAGTAAGTATGTAAAAGAAAATTATAATGATGAAACAACATACCAAAATTTCTGGGAAATTTTGCTAAAACAGTCCTCAGGAAAAAATTATTTTCCTACAAACACACATTAGCAAAATAGAAAAAGATACCTAATGTACATGCATTTTAAGAAAATTAATTAATAAATCAATGAATAAATAGACTTAAAATAAGTACAAAAGAAGGGATGTTAAAAATTAGAGGAGAAACAGATAAACTGGAAACCAAAAATAAAAATTATAGAAATCGCAAATAAAACCAAAGCTTATTCTTTGAAAAGAATAATAAAAGTGATAAACCTTGGGCAGAGTAGATAACACTGACTAATGACTGTTGAGAAGACACCAGTGGGCTCAAAGGTAGGGATAAAAAGGGATTCTGGGTTATCTCCAATAAGATAAGGATGGGGTCCAGGTCCAGTATCCATCCAAGATGGATATTCAAAAACTGGTCATTGGGGAAGGGGAAGATTATAGCTGTTGGTCTAAAAGGGATTCATTGACAGTTTAGGGCAGGGGAAGGGAAAGTTCAGTTGGGTTTTAGATTCCTTACCTGTTGAATAATTTGAACAATGTCCAAACTTACTCTTTTAAATTAAACCCATCTCAGACACTATTTCCTCTGTGAAGTCTTCCCTAATTCTCCAAATTAATATTGACCTTCCACTCCTTGGATTTCACATTGTTCCTCTCTGATGAACTTATCATGTGTTATTTTTATTATAGTTATTTATCATATGCCTCTCCACCCCCATTCCCCAGAATGTAAGTTCCATGACAGTAGGGACCATGTCTTATCTTAGGCAGGGATTCTAAGAGGGGACAGTAATAAGGAAGAGCATTCCTGGGATGGAGGACAGCTGTACAAAGGCACAGGGTTGAATGGGAGAAAGAATGTCATATATGAAAAACGTTAAAAAGACCATTTTGGTGAATGAGAGGAGAGTCATGTATTTGAAGTCTGGAAAGGTGACTTGGAGTCAGTTTGCAAAGGACTTTGAATGGCAAACAAAATAGTTTGTATTTGAGCCTAGAGGTGATAAGGGCACTTAAGCAGGGGAGTGATATGGCCAAACTCATGCTTTAAGAATGTCATTCTGGCAGCTCTATGAAGCATAGACATGAAGAGGAGCTAAACTTGAGGTAGAAAGACCAATTTGTAGGCAATTTCAGTCCAGGTGGAAGATGATGAGGAACTGGTTGACAGTGGTGGCAGTCTAAGTGAAAAAAGGCAATAGATGTCAAGATGCTATGTGGGTTCAGTTGACAGTAGTTAGCAATTGATTAAATCTGTGGGGTAAAGAAGAGTGAGAAATAGACAATGACTGAAACTGTGAAAGTAGGTGGTGTCTATGACAGAAATGTGGAAGTTAGAAAAAAGAAAGAAATGGGGAATAATAAGTTCTGTCTTGGGCATGATGAGTTTGAGATGCCTATAGGTCATCCAGTTTAAAGTGTTTAATGGGCAGTTTGTAATGTAGGATTGGAGCTTAGGAGAGAGATTGGGAGGTCTATACATCCTGGAGTGGTCTGCATTGAGATAACAACTGAATCTATGTGAGTTGATGAGTTCACTAAAACTATATATAGAGAAGAGAGCCAAGGACAGAAATTTAAGGGACATCCACACTCAAAGGGTAGGCAGTGTGGGTCATAATCCAACAAAAGGAACTAAAAAGGAGCAGCCAGATACTGAGAAAGACAACCAAGAGAGAGTAGTGGCATGAAAACCCAGAGAAGAGAGGGCAGTCAGCAGTGTTAAAGGCTACAGAAAAGTTAAGGAGGGTGAGGATTTGGAAAAGATTTGGCAATTTTATTTGTAGAAATAAGGAAAATAGTGTAATGCAAAGAGATCTGACCTCTAAGCTGGAAAGATCGAGGTTTGGGTCCTGCCCCCAACACATGCTGGTTCTGTAACCTAGAACAAGACATTTCTCATCAGCAACCATGGATTCAATTATTACTATGCTAGTAATTTTTACATCAACTCATCCAGGCCTAACCACTCAGTTAATCTCTAGCCTTATATCTCCAGCTGCCTGTTGGATATCTTGAACTGGATGTCCATAGATATTGTAAACTCAGTATGTCTAAAAGTGAACTTATTTATCTTCTTCTCCCCTTCCCCCACCAAATTCTCCCCTCTCCCTAACTTCTCTCATACATTTGAGGTTACCACCATCCTCCCAGTCACCCAGGCTTGATGCCTAGGTACTCAACTCCTCACTCTCTCCCATGTCCCATGTCCAACGTGTTGCCAAAGCCTAATGATTTTACCTTCATAACACCTCTCGCACATGCCCCCTTCTCTACTGACACTGCCACAAACCTGATGCCAACCTCCATTTCCTCATGCCTGGGCTATTGCAATAGCCTTCCAGCTGCTCTCCCTGCTCTCCCTGTCTCTCCCTGATCCAGTCCATCCTCCATTCAAGTCAAAGTGATCTTCTACAGCAAGGCTTTCCCATCCTCTTTAATTATAACGACTTCCCTGTGTTTATTATTTTTTATTTATCCTGCATATAGTTTGTTTGCTCATAGTTGTTTACATGTTGTTTCCCCCATTAGACCTTGAGCTCCTTGTGGGCAGGGACTGTCTTTTGCATTTCTTTGTATTCCCAGAGCTTAGCACATAGGCTAAGTAGGCATTGACACTAATTAGACCCTTAATAAATGTTAATAAATGTTTATGGATTGATTTAACCTTTACTTTTCCCAGGCAATCCTCTAAGACTAGAAGTTGGAGATCTACATTGTAAGAGTAGTTCCTTAAACCAATAAAGTCACAGATGTAGCCTAATAATAATAATAACACATATACACACCACACGTACACACATGCACATACACATATGTCTCTATATAGGATACATATATGTGTATATGTACATGCATATACATATATACCCTTTCTCAGGCTTTGACAGTGAAATGAGCATTGTTTTCTGTCTACTTAAGAGTTAGTTGGTGTTAAGAAACAGGTACTATTCACATTATCATCTTATTTTGCCCATTAGGAAAACTATCCTGTGATATTTCCTCCTAAAACATACTCTTCACCCAAGCAACCTTCTGAGGTCACAAACCCAGGTGTTAGCCAGGCTAGATAATTCAACTTTTTCAATATTTATAATGTGTCTAGAGAATTCTTGGGAAGACACTAAGACACCAACTATTCAAATCTATAGCTGTTTGAATTGGGAAAAAAATAAACTTGACTTCGAGTTTCATGAATAAATATAGAACTATATCTCATATGGGGCTTCTTCCTGACCTCTGTAAAGCCAAAGTTAGAGCCACTTTCTACCAAAAAAGTATTCTTTGTGAGACTCAGGGGAACATTTGTTTTCCTGCTTTCAAAGTTGCCAGGCCCCTTGGTTATATCCTTTATTCTACATTTCTGTTGTGGTTCCCATACTTAATGCATGCCTGTTCTTCCTCTTTTTTTGCATATAGATCCTTAGTAATTACTTTTTATTTAGGTAACTAGGTGGTATAGTGTGCTGGAAATGGAATCAGGAAAACAAGTTCAAATCTTGCCTCAGACATTTACTAGCTGGGCAAATCACTTAACTTGCCTGTTTCAGGTTCCTCATTTGTAAAATAATAATAATAGTACCTACCTCTCAGAATAGCTGCAAGGACAAAATGAAATGTTTATAAAGTGCTTTATAAAACACACCTTTATGTGCACATAAATGCTAGCTGTTATTATGACGATGAAATCTGTTGGGTTTGTGGTGGTCTGACCTTAGGGGTGAGAAAAAGTTGTTATTTCTATATTCCTTTGTAGTTTCTTACCTGTAAATAATTATACATACAAGGCTGAGGGGTGCATAGTAGAGTTCAAGTATCATCCTGAGGTGGGTAAGTAGTCTGATCCTTAGCCAAAGATGAGAAATGTGTTCAACATCTATTGACTCCAAGGTCAGCTTGATTCAGCCAATCAGTGAGAAGTTAGGATGAAGCCACAAGTGGGCACTGGATAAGAACTAGAAAGTAAGTTGAGTCTGGAAGGAGAAGCCTCTATGCTGGGAGAAGTATGGGCCTAGGGCCACATGATACAAGGTCCCTAATGATGTACATAGAAGAGATAACATTGTCATCAAGAGACAGAATGTCCATAAAGATATAGCTAATGGAATTCACTTCAGGTAAACCACTTGGAAATAGAGATGGGGCCGCAGGGGACAGGGAGCAAGTAAAGGTGCAGACTTCTAGGAAGTCAGAGCCTAGAAATCTCCAGCTAACAGGTGAGAGAGGTGCAATGTCTGAAACCTTTTGGGTGAAGACTGTCCCTGGTGCTGATTACCATCAAAACCAAGAATAATATGGAAGAAATGGAGATCCTTTTGCAGAGTGATCCCCAAGTATTTCTGAGCCTGAGAAGTGAATGAAATGATACGAGCATGACTTTGATCTGCCTTTAATGAGATTGTTGCTTTGGGTTACCAAGAAAATGTTACTCTGAAGACAGCTAGGTGGCGTAGTGAATAGAGCATTGGACTTGGAGTCAAGAAGGCCTAAGTTTGAATCCTGCCTCAGATACTTTAGTAGTATGACCTTGGGCAAGGCCCATAACCCCTTTGTACCTCTATTTCCTCATCTACAAAATGGGGATAATAATAGCACCAACCTCCCTGGATTATTGAGAGGATCAAATGAGATTACCTATGTAGAACACTTCGCAAACCTTAAAGTGCTGTATAAATGCTAGATTTTGTTGTTGTTGTTGTTATTATTATTATTATTATTGCCAACCTTCACAGAAATGAACTCTCATGAGGAGGTGTTCTATGCAATTAGAAAGACTCAGGAACCTGAGACTAAAACCAAGATGAAGCATAAAGCAAAAGAGTAGGAGCAGGCCCAGAGCAGCAGGTTTGGGGGATTTGGAAGCTCAAGGTCTCTGGTGGTAGCGTGGCACCTGCAAACACAGAGACCATTAGAAAACAAAAGTGGCACTTGCACCAATGTATAATGCCAGGACTGTGAGCCTGACACATGTGCTTAATAAAACGCTTATTGATTGACAAGTAATGGATAGATTATCAGCCTTGGAATCAGGAAGACCTGAGTTTAACAAGAGGTGTTGACATATATTGATTGCTGACAGATTGTGTGGCTCTGGGCAAATCACTTAACCTTTAATCAGAACTAGAAAATAAGTTGAGTATGGTATGAAAGGCCACATTTTAAGAACCTTGGGAATATGAAAATGTGCATTGGTAGACAAAGTTTCTCACTATACCAAGAAAATCATGGGGTTAAGATGGGGAAAAAATTAGCTGAAGTCTGGGCACAAACATTGTCAACATCTACCCAGTAACTTCTATGTCATTCTCCTTTGCCACTCTGACCACTGACCTCCCTGGATTCCTTTAAATCCCAACTAAAATTTCACTTTCTATAGGCCTTCCCCAATTCCTTTTAATTCTAGGGACTTCCCTCTGTTAATTATTTCCTATATATCACATGTTCTTTGTTTGCGAAATAGTCATTACAACACATCAGCTCTGCCTCACTCACAAGGTGATGATGTTGAACAAATGTCAAGGTAGGTGAAAATTCTTAGTCATAAGTCACTATGCAAACGTTATTGTGATTACGAATGCATCTGTGATTTCACTGATGTAGTGAACATTCCATGAAGAAACTTTTTTTTTTTAATTGGATCTCCCTGTTTTGCACAGGCTAGAAGTACAAGTGTCTACTCATGGGCCCAACACCACTACGTATCAGCATGGAAACTTTATCCTGCACCATTTTTGTTTGCTCCTGAGACCCCACATTCCCCCATTCCTCCTGCTTGCATCATCACATGGATGCCAGACTTATCAAGAATACCAAATCAGCTTTAGCATTACTTCTGTTCAGAACTCCTAAACTCAAGTATTTTCACCTACCTAAACATTTGTTCCTCATCATCTACTTGTGAGTCAGACAGGACTGGTGTGTTGTCTTCCCTATTTTAAAGACAAAGAAAATATGGCTCATAGAGGTTGCAATTTGTTCGTATTGTTAATTAATAGACAAACAAAGACCTGGTTTCTGGTCCTCATTCACTATTCTGCTATAAATTATAATTCTGTCCACTAATTTTGCTTTTCTTGGAGGAAAAGAACCCATACGTACAAAAATATTTATAGCAGCTCTTTTGGGGCTAGCAAAGAATTGGAAAGTGACAGGGTGCCCATCAAGTGAGGAATGGTTGAATGTATTATGATATATAAATGTGATGTGTTTCTATTTGCTGTAAGAAATGACCAAGGGAATAGTTTCAAAGAAACCTGGGAAGATTTGTAAGAGTTGATGTAAAGTGAAGGGGACAGTACCAAGAGAATAATTTATACAGTAACAATGATATTGTAAAGCCAAACAGTTTTGAAAGCCGTAGAAACTCTGACATAATGGAACCAACCACAATCTCTGAGAACTCATGATGAAACATGCTGCCCACCTCCAGATGGAGAGATGATGGATTTAATGCAAATTGAGGCTTTTGTTTTTTTAACATAGCTAAGGAGGGATTTTGTTTTGCTTGACTATGCATGTTTGTAACAGTTTTTGTTTTTCTTGCTTTCTCAATGGGAGGGAGGGCTTAGGTAAGAGGGAGAGAATTTAGAACTGAAAATAAATAAAATTGATTTTTTTATAAAGTATTTATGTTTTTCTTGAGAAGGAAGCATGGCTTAGCAGAGCAGAGCAGAGCAGATAAAATCTGGGCTTGGTATCGAAGACTTGAGTCACAGTCCACTTCTTGACCCTTGCTAACTGTATAACCAAGCACAAGTCATTTAATTTCTCTGAGTCCCAATTTTTTCATCTGGAAAATGCGGAGAATAATACCTGTAGCACTTCACAGAGTTGTTTTGAAGCTTAAGTGAGATAATAAAACATGTAAAGCACTTTGTAAACTTTAAAGCACTATCTAAATGTCATTTATTATTATTGTTGCCCTTTATGGTATTAAATGGTGAGCTCCCACTGCTAAATGACAGATAAATGCTCATTTCTATCATCACTTACATATTAATTTGCCTCCAATTAATTGATATTCAAATGTAGCCCAACTTCAAAGATTTTCTCCTTCCTTTTTTTCCAGGCATGATGTTGCCCCTTCTTTGGCACATGACCTAGCACATAATAAACACATAATAAATGCTTGTTGACTGGCTAATTTTCAAACTGGCAGATGAATAATGATATTCAGACCACAGTATGCCAACCATAAACTTGAGGATATGTTAAAAAAAAAAAGCGCTTCCCTTGTGACCCATGGTGAGAAAGCATGCATAGAATTCTAGTGTTCTGGACTGTAAACCTCAAATGTTACCCTGTTTGGGAGAGGGAACAATGCCATGTCTGTCACTCTGGAAAAGTTGGAGTGACAAAGGAAGTGAGCCAACAAATCTCAAGGGAAAAAATTGAACTTAATGACAAAATGTTCCAAATCACTAACAACAAGGGAAGGGCAGATTAAAACTACTCCAAGATTCTACCTCACACCCAATGGGTTGGCAAAGGTGGCAAATAATGAAAATGACAATTGCTGGAGGAGCTATGAGAGAACAGGTACAATAACGCACTGCTAATGGAGTTGTAAATTGGTGCAGCAAAATTTGGAACTAGACCCAAAATCTCTCCTTGACCCAACTAT
This sequence comes from Vombatus ursinus, assembly GCF_900497805.2. Classification (NCBI taxonomy): domain Eukaryota; kingdom Metazoa; phylum Chordata; class Mammalia; order Diprotodontia; family Vombatidae; genus Vombatus; species Vombatus ursinus. Next base: position 8,317,286 of record NW_020954619.1, read on the forward strand.
AACACTGCTAGGCTTATAGTCCCAAAGAGGAAAAGAAACTATAGTACAAAAATATTTATAGCAGCAATTTTTGTTATACCAAAGAACTGGAAATATGGTGAATGCCTACCAATCAGGTGAACAAATTAATGGATAGTTAATATAATGGAATATTATTTCTCCATAAGAAATGACAAAAAGGATAGATTCAAAGAAGCCAAGAAGACTTGTAAGAAATAAGGCATGGTAAGGTGAGTAGAACCAAGAAAAACTACTTATAAAATGACCACAATATTATAAAGGAAAACAAGTTTGAGTGACTTAAGAATTCTAAATAATGCAATGACCAGTCACAATTATTGCTGTTGCTCATCCTTTGTTCTCGAAGAAGACCAATGACATCACTAAGGTGGACTTGTGCCTGAATTAAGTGAGGCAGAGCTGTGCAGTCATCAACCTCACTCTTTTAGAGTCATCAGAGTCCCGTGGCAAGACAAAAGTCAAACGTCTGGTGATGGCTCCAGTGACAACTCCAGAAACCTGATGATAAGTTATGTTTCCCAGCTGCTGGTGAAGGTGCAGTGAGGTATACATTTTTCTGACCTGGTTGTTTCAACATGCACAATTTTACTTAACTTTACCTTACTTTGATTGCAGGGGCAACTAGGTGGTTCAGTGGATAAAGCACTGGGCTCGGAGTCAGGAAGACTCATCTTTCTGAGTTCAAATCTGGCCTTAAACACTTACTAACAGTGTGATCTGTGCAAGTCACTTCTGTTTGACTCAATTTCCTCATCTGTAAAATGAGCTGAGAGGAAAATGGCAAACCACTCCAGTATCTTTGCCAAGAAAATCCCAAATGGGGTCTCGAAGAGTCAGACATGACTAAAACAACTGAGCAACAATAGCAATGGCAATTTAATTACAAGGGAGGGTTTTCATTAGGAGAGGGGAAGAGAAGGGAGAGTAGGGGAATAGTGATCATAAAGCCAAAACAAAAAAAAAAATGGTGGAGGGAAGAAGGAGAGAGAAAAGAACATCCATGAAGTATGTAAAAATACAGAGAGGTGGGGGAGAGTTCCAAAGGGAATGAATAAATGAAAAAGCGAGACATAGAAGGGGAATAGTGGTATTACCAGGTTCAATTAAATGTATATTAAAAGGAACAAGCTTCATATAATGAATTCTCAGTTTAATGGAAAAAAAGCATTTTGTTTATGGAAATGTTCATGTTTCTTGGTGCTTTTCTAATTCAGAATAAAAAAAATTTAATTAAAAAAGAGAGAACAAGAATGTATGTGGGGAGGGGGGTGGAGTGCAAGGAGAAGGAGACCAGCCTAGAGTCATAACCCAGAAAGAGGAGAATTGGGCTTTTTGCCCATAGGAATGGGGGCTGAAGGTGAGCTTCCTTCCTCAGAGGGTCCAGAGGGATGGAACTTTCCCATGTCTTATCTTGAGGTCCTCCAGCAGTACACGGTACAACTACTTTAAAGTCCCCTACTACATGCTGGTGTTGTCCTTCTTCCAGGAATCATTTTCTCCTAATCACCCACCTTAAATGAGATCTACTCCCTTTGCTAGGGTGACTGTATGCCTAGTGGAAATATATTCTGCTTCTGTGGGGCAGTTCTCTGCTCTTCCTCCATGCCCCAAATCTATCAAGTGAATTTTCCCCAGGCAAAGTTATGGCTGGTTACATACACCTCTGAGAAAGCCCACGAGAATATTAAAGTGAACTCCTGGTAGGATTTAGAATTTCGGTTTGTCCTTCTTCCCGGGGTAGAGCCTCCAGACCATTTGCTCACAGGCAGATTGACAGTATTGTGCCATATAGCTAATTGTTTTCAAGCCATTGGTAGGATTCTTTCTGTGAAGTATACCAGCTCTTTGGAAAACATCCAGCACAATAGGTCTGAACTGAGTTGATGCTTCTTTTGATTTAAAAATAGTCCCTTTTGGGGCAGCTAGGTGGTGCAGTGGATAGAGCATTGGTCCTGGAGTCAGGAGGACTTGAGTTCAAATCCTGCCTCAGACACATAATACTTCCTAGCTGTGTGACTCTGGGCAAGCCACTTAACCCCAATTGCCTCACTAAAAAAAAAAAAAAATAGTCCCTTTCTATAGCCAAGAAGTCAACCACAGAGATTAGAGAATTCCTCCATCCACCCAAACCCCCACCCTTTTGCTAGTTTCCTGTGACTCTCTTCAAATGATTAGGAGTCTTTTGACATCTCTGGCAAACAACACTCTTTTGATAATCAAGAGTTAAATTTGAGGTTATTTCTATAAGAGAATGTTGTAAAGAGGGAAAATAATTCATGCCAACAGACAAGGTTGCAAAACAGAAAAAAAAAGAGGCAATAGAGTTGCTGATTAAACTTCAGGATTATGTGACAGGGGATGTCTAGATGTTCTCAAAAAGAGAATGCCTTCAGGATAAGGTAAAGGTCTTGAGTCAATAGCAGGTCAACTGAGGAACAATGTTTGGTAAAGAGAAGAAGCCAGAGTTATTTGATTAAGGATATAAAAATGGGTGCAATTTAGGGGAATTTGGTAGTCTCTCTTAGGGTCTACCTGTATACATGCATTCTGACTACTGCATGTGACAATGTATTTCTCATTAACTTGAAATAATTTCTCTCTCCTGATTTTTAGGGCCTAATAATGGCACATTTATTCCTATGTAAAGTCCTTTTCAAATTTTAAAATTCCATTTAAATGTCAGTAATTATTATTATGTAAAATTAAGGGATTAGACTAAATGATCTACAATCCTATTACTTTTCATTTATTCTGTGGAGCAGGCCGCCAGATGTTACAACAGACAGAGCACTGGGCCTGGAGTCTGGAAGACAAATCCAGCCTCAGACACCATAAGTGTGACCCAGGGCAAGTCACTTAACCTCTGCCTCAGTTTCCTTAACTGTAAAATTGGGATAATAAAATAGCCCTCCCAGGGCTATCAGGAGGATCAAATGAGATAATATTCATAAAGTGCCTTGCAAACCCTAAAGCACTATGTGAATGCTAGCTATTATTATATCTTTTTTAATGTATTTAGTTATTTGCATATTTTCTCCCCCTACTAGAATGTGAACTCCTGGAGGGCAGAGAACATTATTTGCCTTTCTTTGTATCCCTGGCACATAGTAAATGCTTAGTAAATGGCTGTTGACTGACTATATGCAGAAGCATACCTGATAGCCCAAAGTTGACTATTGTTGTTATTGACTCTGTTGTTATGAAACAAGGAGCAAAAAAGAAAAAGAGAAATGAGGTTAGCCAGAACTAAGCTGGGCCAAGAACTGTATCGTCCCACTATTACTGCATGCAGAGGTATGGAGGGATACTTAAGAAGGAAGGACTGTTACAAGTGCCCATGGATTTAATTAGACAGGCTTACTTTTGTGCCTTTGGGGAGTTTGAATTATTCGCAGAAATAATTCAATTCAATAACCAGAGTAAAGTCCAAGTGAGCCTCTAGGGTATGGAAAGAGTGCCACTGAATTGTCTGGGTTCCCAAATAGAAATTTCCATAACTTGAGTGTGACTATAAGCCTAATCTCCCATGTCTTAATAGGTAGTAAAGCAGCTTGGGGAAAAGAACCACATGCCCCTTTCCCTGGAGATTTTTTTTTTTACTCTCTTGGGATAATGCTTGGTACCAATCTTGCATAGGAAAGGGTCTATGCATAGACAGAGTCTATGACAAAAAGACCTTTCAGGGACAGCTTTAACTGGATATCTGATATGATGCTAACTCTGATTCTCTACCTTCTAATCATAAGAGAGTATTTTGAGAACACTGGTATAATAGCTACAGAAAATTCATCCTGAGATTCTAACATTCTATATTGGTAGAACATGACCAGTCAAGTCAATAATAAACATTATTAAATGCCTACTATAGGCCAGGCATTGTGTTAAGTGCTGGGGATACAAAGAAAATCAAAACCAGTCCCTGTTCTCAAGGAGATCACAGTCTAACTGGGGAAATAACATGCAAAGAATTATGTACAAACAAACTAAAGACAGAATAAATTGGAGATAATCAACAAAAGGGAAGGCCCTAGAACTAAAGGAGATCAGAATAGGTTTCCTATAGGTAAAATTTTATTTTTTTTAATTTTATTTATTTTATTCTGAACTTAAGAAATAAAACAAGCATTTCTATTACATAGTAGAATAGAAAAAAAAGATGATTGCATATGAAACTGCAAATCTATTATGTACAACTTGTGATTCCTCTTAAATATATAATAAAGTTATCAAGGAACTTGTTGTTTTTTTTTTACTTTTTTTCTTTCCTTCCCTCCCTCCTACCCTACCCACACCCCGACCCTAGAGAAGGTAAGATTTTAGATGAGACTTGAAGGAAGCCAGGAGATAAAGACAAGGTGGGAAAGAATTCTTGGCAAGGGGGACAACAGGCAATGGAAATGCATGGAGTCTGGAGGTAGAGTGTCTTATATGAGAAATAAACAAGGAAACTAGTATCACTGGATTGCAGAGTATGTGAAGAGGAGTAAGGTATAAGAAGAATGGAATGATAGGAACATATTAAGTTATGAAGGGCTTTAAAAGTCAGAAGATTTGCATTTAATCCTAGAAGTGATAAGAAGCTACTGGAGTTTACTGAATAGAGAGGTGACATAGTCAGACTTGCACTTTAGAAAGATCAATGTGACAACTGAATGGAGGATAGACTTAAGTGGGAAGAGACTTGAGGCCAGGAGAAGACTATTGTAATAGCTTGAGGTGATGAGAGCCTGTCCTAAGAGGATGGCAGAGTCAGAGGAGAAAGGGGTTAATACAGAAGAGAAGTCATGATGGTGGAATCAACAGGACTTGGCAACTGATTTGGATATGGGGTGAGGTGAGAGGATGAGGAGTTGAGGATGACATGTAGTTTGGAAACCTGGGTGACTGGGAGGATGGTGGTACTCTCAACAGTAAAAGCAGTTAGAAAGAAGAGAGTTTGAGGAGAGGGGGTAGAGAATGAGCTTAGTTTTCTACATGTTGAATTTAAGATGTCTAGGAGACATCCAGTTTAATATGTCCAATAACAATTGAAGATGCAAGACTGGAGGTCAGAAGAGAGGTTAAATAGATCCAAGAATCATTTTTACAGAGAAGATAATTGAATCTATGAGTAGATAAAGCCACCTCTCACTCAGTAGAAGGGCCACCTCTTCATGTAACACAAGGGCGGAGGAGAGTGGCAGAAGGCATCTGAATGATTTAAGGAGGGGAGAAGAGGGAGCTCTTGGTGAATGACCTCAGACTTTTCAATGAAATATGAAGCAAGGATCTTGTATGCATTATACTGCCATGTTCAAGTAATGGGAGATTGATGAGGGAACCTTCAAAACTCACTCCTACACACGTAAAAGAGCAATCATAGAGAGCCTCAGAATAAAGAAGACCTAGGTTCATGTTCCGTCTTTGACACATACTGGCTGTGTGACCCTGAGCAAGTTACTTAGCCTTTCAATGCTCTAGGGAACTCTATAAGACTACATGTTGCAGAGCATGTGCCAACCTACATTGGTAGAGAGAGATTCCTCCTCTGGGAGTTCCATATACCAGTGAAATCACAGGTCCATTCCTTATCCTTTACATTAACTTGATAATTAGCCTCTTCTATAATAAAAGACTCTTCTATTGATGTTACCTTATTGGAGCATTATTGTATAGGAAATCTTATCTTGGTATTTATACTTGTATTCTCTATTAAGATGAAGCTTTTCAAATAATCACTAGCTCCAAATGAGTGATCATAAATGCCAGGCAAGTTAAAATGCATACTAACCTGTTCATAGTGAATACCACCATTGATACAAATATGTAGTTACCCAAGGTAGTAGGTTTTCAGGAACAGGAAAAAAATTGAAAAGAAGAAAGGTATTCCATAATCATTGTTCCTATTGCCTTGGTCAGCTTTGACTCAGCCACTGCCATCATCTTAGGGGAAGGCCTCTGTGCTCTCCCAATGCTGGATCTGTCAGGAGACATAGTCTCACTGGTTGCATAAACAGGGTCCCTTTATGTATGCTCAGGGGAAATAGGAGTTAGTTGGATAGTAGAGAAGAAACAAAGAAATGTACATATTTACACCTAGATTAAATATTCAGTCTACTTCTATACGAACATAGTGAGATTTGGGATCTTTCATGGTTTTCCCCACCCATCTTTCAATCTTGATATTATAGGAAATTGCCTGAGTGGCATGTGTGGAAATGTGTGGCATCCACTGCCAGTCTTCCCTGGGAAGATCATTCCCCACAAATGCACTACCTCCATGTCCAAGAATTCTGAAATCCCTTAACCAAACATAATCTATTGATATTTTTTCCTTCTCCTTCTGCCTTCTCTTACAATAAATACCCTACTCTTCATCCACACCATGACCCTTGACCATTCAATTCTCTGCCAGGCCATCTCCTCATCTTGACTCCTTAGTGAAACAATTCAACTCTATCCTATTCGTCTCTCTTGAATGACCCCTTATCATATTGCTGATTATGCCCAGCCAGGCCTCAACCTTGGATCATCCTGATCATTACCTTTAGGCCCACACACACATGTTCCTAAATGAGAATGGAGAAAATAATGCAACCATTCTGACTTGGTGTCCTGCAGATTTATGTTACATAATCTCAACTGGGCCCTCACTGCTGCTAGGCAATCCTTCTATACCTCCCTTTTCATTTCACTATGCCATTCTACATAATGCCTCTTCCAAATCTTTTCATTTCCCCTCCAACCTCTCATGACTCCCCGTCTTCCCCACTCTCTCAGCTGAGACTCTTGTCTCATATTTTATGGAAAAAATTGAGGCTATCCTCCATGAGCTCTCTTTTCTCCCCCTTTTCTCATTTCCTATATCTCGTATGCCTTCTGCTACTATCTCCTCCTGCACCCCTGTTTTACATGATGAAGTGGCTTTACTCCTTACCAACCCCTTACTAGCAACTCCTCTACTTGTCCAAGTGATCCCATTCCATCTATCTCTTCCAACAGATTATCCCCTTTGTCATCCTCAGTCTTTCACTTACTTTCAATCTCTCCCTCTCTATTGGCTCATTTCCTAATGCCTACAAACATGCCCATGTCTCCCCTATCCCAAAAAAGAAACCTCACTTGGTTCTTCTATCCTCTCTAATTATCATCCCATTTCTCTTCTGCCCTTTGTAGCTAAACTCCTTGAAAAGACCATCTACAACAGGTGCCTCCACTTTCTTTCCTTTCACTCTCTTTTTAATCCCTTAAAGTATAGCTTCCGACCTCATCATTCCACAGAAACTGCTCTCTCCAATGTTACTAATGATTTCTTCATTACCAAATCCTCTGGCCTTTTCTCAATCCTCATTCTCTTTGACCTCTCTGCTGCCCATGGCACTGCTGATCACTCACTTTTCCTTGGTATTCTCTTCTCTCAGGTTTTTCAGGACATCATTCTCTCCTGGTTTTCCTCCTACCTATCTGACCACTCCTCTGTCTTCTTTACTGGATCCTACTCCAGATCATACCCTTTGTCTATAAGTGTCCCTCAGGGCTCTGTCCTGGGCCCTCTTCTCTTCTCCCTCTATAGTACTTCTTTGGTGATCCCATCAGCTCCCATGGATTTAATTACTATCTTTATGCTGATAATTATCAGATCTACATTTCCTGCCCCAAACTTTCTGCTGACCTCCAATCTCACATCTCCAACTGCCTTTCAGACATCTCAAACTGGATGTCCAGTAGACATCTTAAAATCTACATGTCCAAAACAGAACTCATTATCTTTCTCCCTAAACCCCCCACTCCTACCTTCCCCATTACTGTAGAGGGCAACACCATCCTCTCAGTCCCTCAGGCTCACAACCTAGAAGTCATCCTGGATTCTTCACTATTTCTCTCCCCTCATATCCAAGCTCATGCTAAGACCTGCCAATTTCACCTTTGTAACATCTCTTGAATATGCCCTCTTTTCCCCTCTGACACTACTATCACTAGTGCAAGCTCTCATCACATCACACCTGTATTATTGCAATAGCCTGCTGGTGGTTCTGCCTGCCTCTAATCTCTCCTCACTCTAATCCATTCTCCAGTCATTAAAGTGATTTTTCTAAAATGTAAGTCTGCTCATGTGACTCACCCCCTATACACACACACACACACACACACACACACACACACACACACACACACTCAATAAACTTCAATGACTTCCTATTGCCTCCAGGAGCAAATACAAGATTCTCTGTTTGGCATTCAAAGCTCTTCGTAACCTAGTTGCCTCCTACCTTTCTAATCATCTTACATTTTACTCCTCAACATGTGTACTTCAATCCAGTAACACTGGCCTAAATGAGAGTGGTTATTCCATGAACAAGACACTTCATCTCTTATCTCTAGGCATTCTCTCCAGCTGTCTCTCATGCCTGGGACATTTTCCCTCCTCCACTCTGACTACTGACTTCCCTGCCTTCCTTTAGGTTTCAACTGAAATATCACCTTCTACCAAAAGCCCCCTAAGCCCTTTTAATTCCAGCGCCTTCCCCCTGTTAATTATTTCCCATTTATCCTGTATATAGCTTACTTGTACATATTTGTTTGCATGTTGCTCCCCTCCACATTAGATTGTAAGCTCCTTGAGGGCAGGGGCTGTCTCTTGCCCCTTTGTGTGTCCCCAGCATTTAGCACAGTGCCTGGCACAAAGTAGGCACTTAATAAATGTTTACCGAATTAAGTAGGGGTAAACTGAGTTCTGCCTCTGACTTTGCTAGTAACCGAGCTACCAAGGGCCATGTTAGAAACCCCTTGACAGGTCTTGGAAAATGAGGTTTTCAGATAGAAGGTAGAACAACCTAGTTTTCCAGACTTCCTATACATTACTCTCCTTCAGCCACACTCGGGTTCCTGCCAAACTGATCTGCTTGATATTCTCTGAACCTGATATTCCATATCTCTTTTCCATGTGCATTCTAAAGCATGGAAAGCAGCTCATTTCCATGCTTTAGAATGCACTTTCTTCTGATCTCCAATTCATAAAATCCTTAGTTTCCTTGAGAGTCAGCTCATGTCACCACCTAACGAAGCCTATCTTGATCATTTCCCCAGAAATGACTTTGGATATATTTTGTATTTACTTTTCTATGTACACGTTGTTTTCCCTCAATATAATATAGCCTCTTTGGAGGCAAGAACTAATCCATTTTTTGTCTTTGCCAGGACCTTATACACAGTAAGTGCTGTTCAGTTGAATCATAGGACCTGCAGGGTTCATCTTGACCACAACAATTGAAGCTCAAGAAAAACAGATGACAGTGGGAGCATCGCATAAGCTGCCATTAGGACTAAGTGTTTTTTTCCTACCACACAACCTCAATGCTTGGACCACCTTGACACATGAAATTAAAAAAAGCAAAAGTAAATAAGATCCCCCTCTTCCTAGACAAGTTATGATTCTGAAGTGATCTGGAGCCATCACCAGTAATCTTAACCTTTGTCTTGCCAGTGGACTTGTATAACTCTGGAGGAGAGAGTAAGGCTGACAACTTTGTACAATTCTGCCTCACTTAAATCCAATTCAGATGGAATTCGAGACTTTACCCTCATGATGTCATTGGTCTTCTTCAAGAACGAAGGACAAACAACAACATGATTCTGAAGCTCATTCATCAATTCTGTGAGTTAATTCAACAAACATTTATGAAGTGCTTGCTATGTACAAGGCATAGTGCCGGGAGCTTGGGGTACAGAGGCAAGAACAAAACAATCCCAGCCCTCCTGAAGCTTACATTCTACTGATGGTGAGCAGTAGAACACAAACAACAAAGAAGTGAATGAATGGGGCAAGGGAAAGATTAGACAAAGGGAGAAAGAAGAGTATGGAAGCAGGGAGAACAATTAGGAAGCTGGTGAGAAGTGATATGGGTATACATTCATATATGTATTATATTATAGGATTATAGATCTAGAGCTGGAAAAAACCTTAGAGATAATCAAGTTCAACCCCCCTCATTTTATAGATGAGGAAACAGAGGCACAGAGACGTGAGGTAATTTGCCCAGGGTCACAAAGGTAATATATGTGAGACTTTATTTGAACCCAGGTCTTCTTTACTCCTAAATCTAGTGTCCTGTTGGCTGTTGTAAGTAAGGTGAATTTTAGTGTGTGTAAAGTGGATTTTTTGTTATTCTTTAGAGTTTTCTTCCATAACAATCTCTGCTTCCCAGGTGTTAGATATGAGTTCTCACAATGATGGTTCAAAACAGTTTCTACTGCTCAGTTGTGGTAGATGTAGGGATGAAGTGGTGTAAAATTGTAAGGCTATTGCTGGCAATATGCCTTCTTTGTCTGTTGCCCTATAAAACAAATGGGCACTGGTCAGTGACTTGGGACCCCCATAGGAGTGAATGTGTAGCCTGAATGCTGTGCGTGCCTTGATCGGCCCCCATCAAGGTTTGGGAGGGGGAATCTGTGTGTTTGCCTCAACTGGGCCCCATTGAGGCTTAAGGAGATTTAGGGGAATGCACAAGTTGTGTTGGTCTGGACTGACCCCATCAAGATGAGGGATAGTTGCCACCCCTTCACGCAGGCCCCTGTGAGAAGGGTTGTTAGGGAATGCTGTTGGAGTTGGTGCTCCCATTATCAGCAAACTCCCTTTTAGAAGACTAGACTAGAATAAAGCAAGCTTATTTTACCCCTTATTATGACTCCATTCCTGCCTCCCCATCTGACAGGATCAAAAGTGAACCTGCTAGCGAGAGAGGCGCTAGAAGCCCTCCTGTGTCTCCTTCCTAAGAAATGGCGGAGAGGTGTGTTCACTTATTCAACAGCTGTGTTAGCAGAGAGATGGGATTTATATGAGAAATGTTGGGGAGGTAGAGTCAACACATTCCTCTAAGAGGCCTGGGGAATGAATGCAGCACTGTCTGTTTCAAAAGCCATAATATCCAGAGAGAAGGCATCGGCATATAGATCTGCAGTGGCTTCCACCTGGAAAGAGTTCTGGCTGTGGTGATGAATTGATCTATACTGGTGACAGGCCAATATTGTTCTTTGTTTCCAAAACAAACTTGTAGCTTGCAAGAGCCTGGGAAACAATCTCTTTAAAAGAAGATAAAGTACAGATAATAGTCTTACCCCCTCCGAACCAAATAGGAAGGAGCCCCCTAAATCCTCCCCGTCTCCCAGGTGCATCATTACCACACTCCATCAGCACTGCTCATAACCTCTGACAGCTACAAGAAGGCTTCCATGATGGTATTTATTTCAGGGAATGGATTTATCAGCCATTTGTGTGACCTCAACAAGGAAATACTTGCGAGCTTAAAAACGTCAGCACCAGCGATTCCTCTCGGTGACTGTGTGTGTGAGAAGGCAGGGACAGTCCACAGGTGGAGGTGGGTGTCTTTTTGAGAAGAGGAGTAGGGAAGATATTCCACTCCACCTCCAACCCATTATTAAAAATCCCCTTCTACCAGTACAAGGAGAAACAAACAAACATCCTTCTGGAACTTCATTTGCTCTTGCTTTTCAATTCCTTTCCTCTGCTACCCTAACCTTACTTTCTCCAGAGCAAGCAGCTGGCTATTCAACAGGTTTGAACAATGCAAAAAGCGCTGATTAAGCACCTGCTGTATGCCAGTCACAGTGCTCAACACTTGGATTCGATGATCTTTGAGATCACACTCTCTAATTTCTGAAAGTGCTTACATTCCAGTAAGAGGGAGGGATACATGCATGAGTGTGATAGTAGGGGTGTGAATAGGGGGTGGGGAGGAGGTCAAGGAGAAATCCAGACAAAGGTGCTCCAAGGAGGAGAAAGAGAAAGACCTTGTAGGTAGGGGAAGCTGGCTCTTTAACATTCCCTATTTCCAATTCACCTCCCTAAAAATTTTGGGAAATTTCAGTAAGATCAGGGTAAGATCAGGCCTCTCTTGTTTGGGAGAGATCTATCTCACTCCAATGTAAGAGTTCATTCCCTTCTGTATTTTTTGGTATTTTTAATCTGTAGAATTTCTCTGGTTTCTTTGTCGCTATCTGCTTGGATAGATGGGTTTCCTCACTATTAATTATTTGTAATGGTGTTTTGTGTAACCAGCATTTTGTTAGAAAGAGCCAAGTCATTGGTTGTAAGCTGGTGGTACTCTCCCCTCCTTAAGATATAGGGGCCAGGAAAGTAGCTACTTGTTCTGAAATAATTGTGCCCCTACACCAACAATACATGAATGTTGGGGGTGGAATGGATAGATATAATTCTAGTCCACTACCCCCTCTCTCAGAGGAGAACAGAGTAACCACCTTCATGCCCTCTTTTCCTGCTCTCTCAAGGCAGTAATAAAAGTCTCCCTTGGAAAGGAATGTATCCAGAGATATTAATAACTCCCCTAAAGTCTTCTGCTTATACATTTATGCATCTTATATGGATATACACATCTTACAGGCAACACATATATAGTCATTATCTCACTTGAGCCCCCTAATGATACTGCTAAATATGTACTACTGATGTTCTTAGATCTATTTTACAATTGAGGAAACTGAGGCTCAGAGAGATCAAGTGACTTGCCTGTGGTTATGAAGGTAGTGGTAGCTGAGGCAGCTAGGTGACTCAGTGGATAGTTCATTGGGCCTAGATTCAAAAAGCTCTCAGATCAAATTTAGCCTCAGATGCTTATTAAACCTGGGCAAGTCATTTAATCTCTGTTTGTCTCAGTTTCCTCAACTGTAAAATGAAGATAATAACAGCACTTACCTCACAGGTATTTTATAAGGATCAAATGTGATAATATTTGGAAAAGTGCTTAGCATAGTATTTCTCACATAGTAGGCACTATCTAAATGCTTAATCCTTTCTCTCCTCTCTTCCCCCCTTCCCAATATGTGTCAGAGGCAAGATCTGAACCTAGGTCTTCATGATCCCAAGTCCAACACTATATCTTTTTCACCATATTGTCCATCTTACCTCTTTCCCTTGATGAATATAAGAGCAGGTGATGGGCACTCAAAGACAGCAATGCTTCTTCATCTCTGTGATCCAAATTAGTCGATTAACATACAAATATTTATTGGATGCCTACTATGTGCTCGAAACTATGCCAGGTGCTGGGGGGACAGGGCGGACCTTAAATGTGTAATGAGAAGTGTTGGATTCCAACGCCCTCTTAGTTCAGGTTTAAATTTGGACAAAATGAGATACTCATAAGACATCAGTTAACAGAAGTAGGTTCAATTTGCCTTGACATTGCAAGTTTATTCAAGAAGGATACAATGGCACCTAGATTCTCTGGAAGGGGTATTCCTTGTCTCTGTGGCAAGAGAATTTCCAGTCCAGGCCTCTTGCTGCCACTGTAACAGGACACTGCTCCAGTCTCTGTTTTGAGCTTCTAGACTTTGCTCTTGGAATTTCAAGGTCATAACACCTGTAAAATCAAGGCCAGGAAAGAAGTCAGAACTCCTGCTTTAACCAGCTGGCAGATGTCGATATCTTTCCCCTTCAATTACTTGTTCCTGGACATGTGTATCCTTATCTTCCCTTCCTGATTTCTGTAAAATTCCATTTTTCTACACTGCTTATATATCCATATTCTATAGAAGGTTGGTAAAGCTTGTGCTCTAGGCTCTCTGACTTTTCATACAGATGAGCCTGCTCTCTGAGCATAAATAAAATCTTCAGATAACTATTTCCATATGTTGTGATTGGCAGCAGTGGACCCCTCAGATGATTTTTTATCATATCTCTATATGGAAACATGTCTGGTAATCACAGCAAGACATGATAAAGTGCATGCTAACTTGTATGATTTTCAAAATTCAGTTAGAAGGACCCCAACTACTCATCCTGGGACTTTTTAATGCTTTTAGATGACCAGGAAGTTGTGTCTAGGAAGCTAAGATCAATCAACACAAGAATAAATCAAACCTTTATTTGTAGTGCTTGCTGATTTCAGAGGTATGGATGCTCACACTAGAAATTTAACAATCAGCTCTCTGGAGTTTTCATTATCAGCTCTCATGAGCTAGTTAGAACTGTCTCCAGCATACAGTTGTGTGTAGGTAATAGGTTCAACTAACAAGCAAGGCAGACAAAACTTTCAGTGCCATGGGGGAGGGGGGGAATTCCAGGTAGGGTAACTTTCAGCTCTTTTCTTCCTGGGGTGTGGGGGAGTAGTTTTTGTTTTTATGCCCCCCCATAATAGCAGCTATTAGTTTAAACATGAAAGTGTATTTTTTTTCCACACTGTCACTCCCTTATGACTTTTAACTGGCGTCATGCCTTGATTGATTTATGATTTTTTCCTAAGAGTAGGTGAATCCTGCATTCATATGCCAGACTTGGATGGTCTAATGCTATTTGTCTAAGCTGCCAGCCCCCAAATTGGCTCCTGCTAACAAAACTTTTCAGCTCTCTAAAATAAAGAATACTCTCTCCCTTATCCTCTCCCTATTTCCAAGTTTTAAATAACATACACAAATAGCTTAGCATTTCTGCTGGCCAATAGGATTTTATAGTAGATTAATGAGCCATAAATTGACAACAACAGATATAGATAAAACCTAGCACAATTAGCTAATTGGAAGAGGGAAGAGCAGCTTTGCTAGGAAGCATAAAAGGTCCTCCAGCCAGAGCAATGCCTCAGGTCAGCTTTCACTGCCCAGGCACTATGGATCTCTGGTGCTGCTAACCCAGCTTTTGCTGAATTAAAGCAGAAGGGCAGCTGAAATCTTCTAGTAGGCACTCTCATATTTCGTTTCTAAGTATAACACTCCCCTGTCCCTTCTTGCTCATCCCTTACCTCTTGAGCGTCCTCTTCATGCTTTGGGACCCCAAAGTCCCTCTGCCCCAAAGGCTGACTGTACATGCAACAGAAGGTCTAAAAAAGGTGGGGCTGGAGGAGGGGGTAATGATTCACGTTTATACAGCAATGTGTACTTACAAATGGCTCTACATCTATGACCTCATTTTATCAAACAAGCATTTATTAAGCACTTACTATGTGCCAAGTATGGGCAGCTAGGTGGCACAGTGGATGGAATGCCAGGCTTGAGGTTGGGAATAGTTTAAATCCAACCTCAGACTCTTAACTGTGTGACCCTGGGCAAGTCACTTAAACTTATTTGCCTCAGTTTCCTCATCTGTAAAAAAAAAAAAAAGCCGGAGAAGGAAATGGCAAGCTACTCCAGTATCTTTACCAAGAAAACCCTCCAAAAGAGTCACAGAGTTAGACACAACTGAAATGACTGAACAATCATATGTGCCAAGTACTACACGAAGCAAAAGGGAGCCAAAGACAAGATGATCCTTATGACAACCCCATGAAGGAGGTGCCACAAGTATTGTTATCATAGAAGCAAATAAATGGCGCAGGACATAGAATGTTAGACTTGGAGTAAAGAAGACCTGAGATCAAATCCTGCTTCCACAAACTGATTAGCTATGTGACTCTGGGCAAGTCACTAAACCTCTCTCAGCCTCAGTTTCCTCATCTGTAAAATGGAGAAATATCACCTACATCAGAGAGTTGTGAGGATCAAATGAGATAACATATGTAAAGCATTTTGCAAACTTAAAAGTGCTACATAAATGGTAGATATTTTAATTATCTTCATTTGATGGAGGAGTAAAACTGTAGCTTGTGAAGGTTAAGTCACAGTTAAGTGCTAAGGCTAGGACTTAAAAACAGTCTTCTGACTCCCAAGCCAGCGCTCATTCCATGACATCACATTGCATTTCAAGATTAGTGGAGTAGCCCAAGAAGGTTTTGAGAAGGGCAGGAATCAGAGCTGGCTTTCAAAGAACAAGTAGACCTTGAGTCATTGGAGAGCAAGGAGGCATGATGCCACATCATTAGGAAGAATCAGCCCTTCTAGAAGTGGGGTAATAATAATGTGTGTATGATAATAAGATACATAAATAATTATTATATAATGATCTGTTAATTCTCTGGTATAAATGTAGCCTTAATCCTCTTGTGCTTCACTTTTCTTACTTACAAAATGGGGACAATCATTGAGCTTACACCTGAGGTATCAGTAATAATGTCAGTGACTCTAAATGCTCCCTATTTGGCAGATCTGTGGTTTTCTCCATGTGGATAACTTCCTACACCAATGTAAGCTTATCCCTTCTATAGCTAGGAAGCCATTTTCCAATGTTGCTATGTCTGAAAAAAATTCATCACCCTCCATCACCTGGTCTTGGGCCTCTTCAAACTTAGGCTGGACTCTCAGACAGCAGCCATAAAATCTATCACTAGTTCCGTACTTGAAGCCTTTCCCAGTTGAATGGACCTGTCAGAGCCTAACGGTCCCATTGAGGATGACATTAGCTTTTTTGGTCAACTCATCACACTGTAATTCATATTGAATTTGGAGTCCATAGTCTTTTTTTTTTTCAGGCCAATCCTATACTTGTGAAATTGATTTTTAGAACTCAAGGGTAAAATTTTGCATTTAATATCCCTATTGAATTTTATCTTGCTAGTTAAAAGAAAGGAAGGAAGTAATGGAAGGAAGGAGAAAGAAAAGAAGGAAGAAAGGGAGGAAGGAAGGAAGGAAGGAAGGAAGGAAGGGAGTGAGGAAGGAAGGAAAGAAAGAAGGAAGGAAGGAAAGAAGGAAGGGAGGAAGGAAGGGAGGGAGGAAGGAAGGATGGAGGGAGGGAGAGAGGAAAGGATAGAGGAAGGAAGGGAGTGAGGGAGGAAGGGAGGGAAAGAGGGAAGAAGGGAAGATGGAGAAAATGAATATTTATCAATACTTACTATGTGCCAGGCACTGTGGAAATAGAAATACAAATAAAAATAAGGACAGTCCCTGCCTTCAAAGAACTTACATTCAAATAACTGGAAGACAACACACAAAAGAGAGCTGAAAAGCCGCAGGGGGAACGTGTGAGAGGGAATAGTTTTGAAGTCCAGAAAGTTAAGATCAGGACTGGGAAGAGAATGAAGGCAAACCAGCCTGGAGTTTTCTACTACATGGAGGCTCCAGGAAGAACTCAGCAATGGAAGAAGCAGGGTAGACCTTGGTAATGGAATATTCCACAGTGAGTAGACCACAAGGCTAGTAAGCTGGTCCAGGGCAAGGAGGCCTCAGGTACTAGTTGCAGGATGAGCATTAGAGAAGGCATTGTTTTAAAATCTAGAAAGTTGGTGACAGGACCAGGAGAGGAAATGTGCTAGATTTGGAGTCCATAAGAATTGTGTTTAAATTCTACCTGAGACAATTACTATAACTTTAAGCAAATTATTTAACTTTTCTTACCTTCAGTTTTTTCAACTGTAAAATGGGAATTACAATACTCACAGCATCTATCTCTCATGCCTGTTATGAGGCTGAAATGAGGTAATGTGTGGCACTTGGCAATCTTTAAAGCCTTTTATGAATGACCATTATCGTTATTACTACATTATGAGATAACATGGAAGGACCACTAGCAAACAAACCAAAGAGGTTTCTTTTTAGTAAAACAGATTGAAGTCTGAGATCCCTGATAACTGGGAATATTTCAAGATCAGTCCCCATGTTGATCTCAATTCTTTGCCCCTTCCAGAGTCAGTTGGCTGCACTGAATCCTGGACTTTATCCTAGAAGTACAAAATGAAACCAGTAAATTGATGGAGACTATACTCTGCCTCATGGGTCACATTGTTAAGCCTGGATGCACCATCTTCCATCTGTCAACTTTGAAGCTAGCGGCTTCCTGGAACATGAATTCAGCAGAAGAGTCACCATGGAGCAGCTCTTTCCATTTTTTTTTTACCCATGATTTAACCTAGGCCCCAATACTGGTAAACAAGGCCAAGGTGCAGTCACTTAAAGGCCATCTACTATTTATTTTATTGCTTAGTTCAGTCTAGAAGGGCAGCATTTGTCTCATGTAGAGAGTTCTATTGCTTCTTGGCTATCTTTTGTACTGTATTGAATTAGCAATAGGGGTGCAATCAGCACTTCTGAAAACTGCTGATTGTCCATTCTGTTCTAGCCATGTTAATCAATGTTAATTACAGAGCAAGTGTGGGGGTTAACAAATTATATTGAGCTTAATTAAGCTTGTCAGTAACAAATGGCATAACCTCTATGTTTGGGCCTGGTTAAAGAAGAGTAAACAAGAGTATTACATAGTAATAGAGCAGAGAACTACAAGTAATCTCATCACAGTATAATTCCCTATCTATACTCCAATGCTGGAATAAATGGGTGATCTCATTAATAATGGCAGATACTCTTTCCAGAGTATCAGATTACAACTTGCCCATACCATCCCATCTATCCTGTCTTATTCTTGTTTGTGTCCTCACATAAATTCATTACAGGGAGTCCATCCAACATACTGGGGACATTCTCCTAGTTTTTCCTGACATCATTAGCATACCTATGGCACACTCAGGCTATCCCTTGTTCAGTATTCTCTATGTGACACAAATGTCCCCTTAGTTCCATAAAATGTAACCAACTCATTTTTTTCCCTTAAAGCATACAACAAAGAAGTAACATTGAAAGGTTTACTAATGGATGTCGTAGTTGGCAAACATTTATTGAGAATGTTTACTTTGAGAATGACCCACACTCTTTACTAGAATCCTATTCTTTGTTTCTCATCACGCTGGGGTCTTCAGTGACCCCTGAATTCTGGGAGGTTATGAGAAGACAGGTCCTAGAAAACTGGAAAAGCTTAGAGTAGGGTTTTCTGTTGTCCAAACCAGTTTAGCTGCTGAATTGGAGAAGCTCATCACCAGGCTGGCTACAGAGTGATGAGACTTCTGGCCATAGAAACTCCTGAAACTTGCCAACTAGGTTGTAGCCTGGTTGCAATCTGCTTAGGTAAGGTGGGGCAGTTAATAGAGATGAAATCATGGATCCTTCAACTCAATGAATGTGTGTTAAGTGCAGGTTTGGTTTAAGGCACTGTGCTAGGTACCATACAGAGATAAAAATGAGACAGACCTTGTCCTTCATGGTGCTTATATTCTATTGGAAGTATAAGTCCCATAAAAGTGATTGAGAAAGAAGTTCACAGGAGAGATCACTAGAACTATCAGGGAAGAGATGGGACTTTCCCTGGTCCTGGAAGAAGGGTAAGGCTTAAATTAAAAAAAAAAAAGGTAGGGGGCAGTATAGGTTGACTGGTATAATTATATATATATATAATATACTAAATTAATACACAATATCAATAATATAATGAATATATTAACATATTAATAAATGATAAATATATAATACAATAAATTAATATATAAAATTATGGAAACGGGAATATTTATCACCTGACCTGAGGACAAAGAGCAAACAGGTTAGGCTGAAGTAGAGAATTCATAGAATTATAATATATGGAGCAGGGATAGCTAGATGGTACAGTGGATTGAGTGCTGGGCCTGGAGTTAGGAAAACCTGAGTTCAAATACACGTCAGTTACTTACTAGCTATATGACCCCAGGCAAATCACTTAACCCTGTTTGCCTCAGTTTCCTCATCTGTAAAATGAACCAGGGAAGGAAATGGCAAACCACTCCATTATCTTTGCCAAGAAAACCCCCAAATGAGGTCACCAAAGTCAGACGTAAATAAAGATGATTGAACAACCACAAAATATATTTTCTTTCTCTTCACTCTGTCATTGACATTCATTCACTCCCATGGCTTTTACTATCATCTCAGCATTGACTCCAAAACCTCTTTCTTACTAGTCTTGATTTCTCTACAGATCCACGTCTACAACTGAGAACAGGAATGTGCCACTGGCACTTCAAACTGAATGAAAAGCTCATCATTTTTCTTTCCATACAGTTGAGGAAACTGAGGCAAACAGGGTTAAGTGACTTGTCCAGAGTCACACACCACCCCTCTTCCAAATCTGGCACCTCTTAACTTTCAAGACATCTCAAATCCTTCATTGCTCCCATACTCTTGCCAAACAGGATATTTGCCTTCCTCACACATAGACCATGTTTTTCTCTCTATATATATACTCTCACACTCATTTCCATCCCTCCCATAACCTTCTCTCCCTTCTCATCTTTTAAAGCTCAGTTCAGATGGAACCTCCTCCATTAAGTCTTCTTTGATTTTTCTCTCTCCCTCTGTCCCCCCATAGTATTCCTCAGGCCTCCCACAATATTTTGTTTATACCTCTCTTATGTACTCAGCTTATATTATATTTTCTTATAATTATGTGAAGATATTATGTTCTCTCTGCCAGATTGTAAGCTTCATGAAAGCAGTAACTGCATCTGTTCTACTCCTTGTTTCTCCTCTAGTTACTAGCATAATGTTCTGTATATGGCATTTTAATAAACGATTCTTCAGTTGAATTAAATAGGAACTTAGATAAGTGGTATAGACAAGGGATCTTAGATGTCATCTAATCCGGTGATGTCATACATGGGGCCCACCACACTCCCCAGCCCTGCCCAACTCAGATTAAAATGTAATTGGGAAATAGTTAACAAACTAAATAAAAATACAATAAAACAGATTATATTAATATATGGTTTTCTAAGTCAATATGCGGTCCACAGGGATACTCACGTATGGTTTAGAGACCCTCATTTCTACTAGTGTTTGAAACCACTGATTTAGTCCAAGTTCTAAATTCCACTGAAAGAATTCTCTACAATACAACCCCAACTGGTTCTCCTGCCCTGCTGATAGGAGCTAAACAACGCCACTGTTCCATGTTAGTACCACCCAAGGCAGTCCATTCCACTACTGGATTACTATAATGATAAGGATACTGAAACAATGTCTATAAACCTTTTTGTAGGCCTCAAAACGTTCTATAAATGTTAGTGATTGTTAGATTTGTTATTGTTTAGAACAAGAACAACATTTATAGAGCATTTTAAGGTTCATAAAGTACTCTTCTCCCTCAGCCTTGGAAAGTAAGTAGTGCTAAGGATTATTATCCCCATTTTACAGATGAGGAAACTGAGGCTCAAGGAAGTCAAATGATCTCGCCCATGGTCACACAATTTTTCAGAGCCAGAAATTAAACCCAGGTCTTTGATTCCATATTCAGAGCTCCTTTCACTAATGCTCACAGCCTTGCTAGAGTTATTAGAAATACACCCAACCCATCTAACACCTCTTAGAGATGATATTATGGGAAATTAACTTACATTGATTGATGAGAGTTAGAGCCTTTAAATTCTCCATTAATTTCATTTAATCAATCATAATAAATTCTGGGATTCTGAGAATTCATTCTTAAAGATGCTAGCTATTAGGTCTATTGCAAATTCCTGTATGAATTTTAGCTATGTGACAGCCTCTTTCATGCCATTAGAGGTACAGAACCAAATGAAAGAGGCTGTTATTACTTCATCAGCATCTTTTTGGAGAAACAGATAGAACCACATTGTAGATGGCTTTGAATTCTAGGCAGAGTTTGGCCTTTATTCTGTAGGTGAGTTAGTCAAAGTTTTTGAGCAGGGACTAATATGCACAAACCATTGTCTTAAGTATTATGGAAAGAACACGGGATTTGGTAACAGAGGATATGAGTTCAAATTCTGGCTCTGCTGTTTACTAATTGTATGACCTTTAAACAATCACTTAATTTCTCTGGGCTTCAGTTTCCTTATATGTAAAGTAAAGGAAGAGTAGATTCAATAATTTCTTTGGGGGATTATTGGTCAAAAGTACCAATGGTCTTTTCAGCTCCAAATCCGTAATCCTAACACTTTAACTTTTATAGCAGATCTCAGTGACCTGATTAATAGGTAATTTTACTAATAGTTTGGGGCAGCTAAGTGGTACAGTGAGTGGATAGAACAGATCTAGAGTCAGGAAGACCTGAGTTCAAATCCAGTCTCACACACTTACTAGCTATGTGACCCTGGGCAAGTCACTTAAACTTTGTCTCAGTTTTTTCTACTGTGAAATGGGGATAATAATAGCACCTCCCTCCCGGAGTTGCTATGAGGATCAAATGAGAAAACAAATGTAAATTGCTTAGCACAGTGCCTGGAACATAGTAAGTGTTATATAAAGGTTAGCTATTATTATTATCCCAGACTCTGAATTGAGCCATAGCTACCCTGGAACCAAGATTCCAGGTCATGTGTGCAGCTAGTGAGCTTAGCAGGGAAGCTCTGAGAAACCAAGGTACCTGGGATAAAAAACTAAGGGAAGCTTTGAACTTGGAACTTGGTGGGACTATTCCACATAGGAACTGTTAGCCTAACCCCTTTCCCTGCCCTAGATTGGGAGGTGCTGCATCATTGAGGGATTGTTTCCGTTAAGTGTTGGGGAAATGTTTGCATGCTTATTCTTGCCATACCTCTGAAATAAATACTCCTTTGTAAAAGCTAATCTGACTGTTAAGTGGTTAAATGGAAATGGGGTATTGGAGATCTCTAAAACTGGGAGAACACCATTAGTAGGGACTGGAATAAATGGCAGAGAGCCTAATCACCCTCTAACCACCCTTAAAGGTATTAGAGAAATGGGGGGGAGGGCAAGGGGAGTGGGGAAATATAATATTTCTGACTTGCAGGCACTGGTGGCCAGGGTAGTCACTGTTACAGTAAGAACAGTGGGTATAAAAAAAATCACCCCAAAAGTCTGACACACTTTCCCACAGGCATACACAGAGTCCAGAGGAAAATGGTCTCAAGCCAAGAGAACCCAAGTGGCAAAAGGGTAACTCATATCTCCTGATTGCTAGGTGTTCTTTTCTCCTATTAGTGGGATCTTCAATAATTTCCCTTTGCATGTAGTACAATTTCTTTGCTTAGCTCCTTGTGGAGCCATGAATCTTCTTTCAACCTTTTCCTGGCTTCCAGTACAGACACCATCACTGATTGTTGATTTGACTGGGACACTGATAGAAGTACAACATCCTCTGGACAATTAGAAGTTCTCAAGGTCCTCCTCTAGCCAAAAGTGGGGGTACAAGGCAGAGGAAGAAGACCTAGACCAAATCTTCTCCTTTCTCCTCAAGGTAGTTCCTCTTCAAGAGTTTTCCTGGAATGCCAAGTTTGTCAGTCTCTCCAATGACTCCCTTGACAACTCACTTGATAATTTATAGATGATTAATTTAATGATTTGATTTGGATCAGATATGATAGATGACTTATTTGCCATCAGCTGCTCTGCTTGGTTTCAAGTCCATTATCAACTTTATCATGCCCTTGGCTACCCTCTGGTGCTTGCACTCTTTTCAGCTACCTTTTGTGTATTGTCTTCCCCCATTAAATTTTAAGCTCCCTGAATGCATCTTTATTTTTCCCTTATTTGTATCCCCAGAATTTAGCACAGTGTCTGGCACATAGTAGATGACTTTGTTATTTAGTCATTTTTCAGTCATGACCACATTTAGGCAAAGATACTGGAGTAGTTTGCCATTTCCTTCTCCAGCTCATTTTACAGATGAAGAAACTGAGGCAAACCGGGTTAAGTGACTTGCCCAGAGTCACACAGCTACTAAGTGTCTGAGACCAGATCTGAACTTAGGAATCTTCCTGACTCCAGGCCCAGTACTATATTCACTGTGCCACCCAGCTGCCCCATAGTAAATGACTACTAAATATTTACCATATCCCCATTAGATTATAGGCTCCTTGGAGGCAAGAACTGTCTTTCTTTTTCTTAATTGTATTCTCTGTGCTTAGTAGTGCCTGACATATGGTAAAGGCTTAATAAATGGGTCATATAATATAGTATTGTATGAGCCATAATGCATGACTAAGTTTCCTTGGCCTATCTGAACCCTCTTCCTATGCAATATCAATCCAGTTCCAAGTACTTTTTACGCTTACTTTATGATTGTTTGGTTGATTGAAACTAATGCCTATGATTGAGATTAATTAATTGTTTTTACTGGCTAAGATACCAGGATATCTTATTGCTTACTTTAAATGAGATGGGATGACTTGATCGAGTAAATCAGTAACCCCCACTCTCATACATACAAGCTATATACAACATAATGTGAAGGTAAACTCAGAAGAAAGTCACTATGTGGAGGTGGGGAGCAGGGAAAGAATGCAAAGCTTCCTGCAAAAGGTGGGATTTGAGCTGAGTCTTGAGGGGAAACTCTACCCCACCCCCTACTCCTCAATTCATCTCATGGCTTTAGCAGGTGACCTTCAGAGGAGAGACTCTGAGGTGGAGGAGGTGGGAGTAGACTGTGACCAGTGAGGAAGAGCCTCCTTTTCATTTTGGGTAGGATATAGTGGTTTTTTGTGAAGGTAAACTAGGCCATCTTTTGCCTCAATTCTTACCTAGCCTTTAACTACTGAATGGGCATTGCCTCAGACAAACTAAGAGCTGGGAAAGACCTTAGCTTAAAAAGGCCAAGATCTCCCACTGCATCCTGGGCCATCACCAGGCATCTTGACCTGTGTGTTTCTTGCCAATTGACTCTGATGACTCTGGAGGAAAGAGTGAGGCTTATGACTGCATAGCTCTTCCTCACTGAATCCAATTCACTTTCAAGTCAAGACATCACCCTTCTGATGTCATTGGTCCTCTTTAAGAAGGAAGAACCAACAACAACAAGAAGGATGACATGAGTCAGACAGAATTTACAGGCATGGATTATGAATGTAATGTAGCCCATTACATTCTCTTTTCTTCTGCCCCATCCCTCTTTAAACTTTCTTACAACTTTGAGAGCACCACCATCCTTCCAGTTGCCCTGGTGCTCATGGCCCTGCCTCCCTTTCCTTCGCCCCATATATCCATCAGTTGGCAATTCTTTTCAGTTCTAACTTTCATAGCTGTCCTCTTCTCCCTACTGACATAGCAATATCCCAGTTAAGGTCCTCATCCCCTCTTGCATGGGCTAGTGCATTTCCCTCCTAATTGGTCTCCCAGCTTCAAATCCTTCCCTAATCTATGATCCACAGAGCTAACAAAGTCATTTTTCTCAAGTGCGGGTCTGACCATGTCACTCCTCTATTCGATAAACTTCAGTAACTCTCTATTGACTGTAGAATCAAATATTACTTCATCCTTTTAAAATATATTTTGAACATTTTACTAATACACATAATTACTAATATAATAGTAAATATACATAATTTGTAAATAAGTAAATATTCACATATTTAAGGTAAATACTCAAAAATGTTTTACCCAAAATGGAGAGGAGGGAGGGAGAGCTCTTACTCACTGGCCACAGCTCACTTTCTCACCTCCCCCATCTCAGAGTCTCCCCGCTAAAGGCTAAAAGCCTTTAAAAGCCTTCCCTGCTAAAGCCATGAGGTGATTTGAAGAGGCAATAGGGCAGAAGTTTCCCAATGACACCTGCACAATTGCCGATGTGGTGGTACCTGCTAATTACAACTGCCTTGGATTGCAGATGTCCACCTCAGAAGAGGGGAGCATGGGAAGTTGAACAAGAGAGAGAGGGTTGGAAGATAAGGGAAGTTGTGGTTGTGTTGGAGATTCACCCCAGGATTGGCTGTCAGTGCGAGGGTGGGATCCATCTCACCCTGTGGTTGATTTATCACACGTCTTGTGTGGGGCTATAGTGTCTGCAGGGCACACGGCTCTCACTTAGAAACACTTGGTCTAGGAGTTTGTATAAAACATGGGGGGAGGGGAGGGGTAAAGGGAGCACTCCCTGGGGAACCGTCTTGATTGTTTCTGGGTTCCTTTGAGTGCTTTTTGTTTTTCTATATTTCCTGTGGTATGAAATAAAGGCTCCTGCACAACGTGACTTTGGCTTCTTGAAATCTATGCCAGCAAAACTGAGACAACAGAGGGAGTCCAGCTAAGTACTGAGAGGCTCATCACCAGTAGGTTGGATACCTTGTGATGAATTCTTTGGCTAAGGCAATCCACGAAAGAAGGAAAAATGGTCCTTGATCCTGTTTGACTACCTTCTGTTTCTTCAGAGATAGTTGCAGAGTAGCAGAAAGAAGGCAGAGGATACTAATAATTACACTTTTTAGATGATCTACAACCTTTAAAATAGTTTTCGGTAATCTAAATTTGAGGCTTTGTTTAATGACCGATAATTGGACAAACTGCATGAAGAACTGAAGTGTATCAATATTTAACGTTCTCACAGATTCTTCTTGGAGTACAAATAAAGGGATTGGCAGAGCTGTTTAACTGATCTATCATGTGCTCGAAGGCAACAAGAAATATCATTACACGGGACATTTATTCATCTTGCATTATAGTCCTCACGAGAAGTGTTTACAAAAAGAATGCCATGAAAATAATGCAGCTTATGCACCAATATCAGTTATAAAGATTGAAGAGATAGATTTTTGTTTATTATTTTTTTTTTTTTGGTGAGGCAATCGGGGTTAAGTGACTTGCCCAAGGTCACACAGCTAGTACATGTCAAGTGTTTAGTCTGAGGCAGATTTGAACTCAGGTCTTCCTGACTTCAGGGCCAGTGCTCTATCCACTGCGCCACCTAGCTGCCCCAGAGATAGAGAAATTTTATAAAGAATTTAACAAGGTGACACTAAAAGACCACAGGTCTTGGAACACTATATATCATAGAGCAAAAGAACTGGAGATGTGCCCAAAAATATCACACCCAGCAAAGTTAAGCATAATCCTAAATGAAAAAAAAAAATAAGACATTTAATGAATTGCCAGACTTTCAGGATTTTGTTGCAAAAAACCCTGAACCTAATAGAAAATTTGACATACAGGATCTAACAGAAATATAAGGCACACATCAAAGACTACTTACAAGGGACTCAATAAGAACAAACCATTTACTTTTTATATGAGGAAATGTAAAATGTAAGTCTAAAATTCTAACTAGTAATTGGGTAGTTCGAAAGAAAGATTGGGGTAGACTTGAGTATGATGTGATTCTAAAAAGTAAAACCATTTAGGAAAAGGTAAAAAGAATAATTATCTTATACAAATGAGGTGTGAGAGGAAGAACTGACACAAATTAATTAGATGGGGAACCCTACTCTCAATGGGAATGGCTTAAAGAGGGAACAATACATATCTATCTAGAAGGGTATAAAAGTCTTCTAAATTCAGAAAGAAATAAAAGACTGAGGGGATAGGGAAGGGGGAAGAGGATAAAAGAGAAGGGGAGAGGATAAGAGAGGGATTCTTGGGGGGATAGCTTAAGTAATAGGAGGGCAAGGTAGTGGGTAGAAATAAAGTATGAGTCAGGAGGGATAGGAATAAGAGATACACACAAACATAAAATAAAGATCAGGAGTAGAATTTATTGAGGAAAAAAAGCAGGGGTAGTAATCATGATCTTAGACAAAGCTAAAACTAAAATAGATTTAATCAAAAGAGAAAAATAGGAAAACTACACTATATGTCAGCCATATCAATCAATATTGTTTTAGACTATTTAAAATATTTAGACAGTATAAGGTTAGGATATTGCTGTGGTGCAGGAAATGATGAGTTGGTGGATTTAGGAAAATATGAAAAAACTTGGACCTATGAAGGAAGATGTTATCCACACTCGGAGAAACAGAGGATAAACAAGTATAGTACAGTCATACATAGGTGCATACATATCTATATATGAGTATGACTATAGATATCTAAGTATATGTATATGTATTTATGTATGTGTATATGTATGTATATATGTTTGTGTGTATATATGTATGTGTATATATGTATCTATGTAGAGTGGATAAATAGGATTTGAAGTTTGGTACTGATTTTTTTTTTTGCTCTAATGAAGTGGTGTTCATAGGTAGATCATTAGTTTAGGAAAAAAACTCACATTAGCAGAATGTTGTTTTCTCTCTATATATCTCTATCTATCTATCCTATTTATCCACTCTTAACTGTAGCCTTCTTGGGGGAGGAGGGAAAGATAGGGAGAAAAAGAGAAAAAAGTAAAAAGTGAACAGCAGAGAACAAAAGAAAACTTACAAGGAAGCAAAGAAAAAATGGACAGCTCTCAACACAGTGTGTAGTATTTATTATATAGGCTTTCTTGAAATGGAAATTTATTGCTGTATATTTTGAATCCTCTCCTATGTTCTTCTGCTCACATGGCAATGCTTTTTTTTTCCTTTTCTATTTTGTATTTAAGTTTATAATGTTTCTTTTTCTTTTCTTTTGTATTTAAGTTTTAGAATTTTAAGTTTAAAATAAATTTTTAAAAAAGAATTTAATGGGTTTACAAATTAAATCAACATTTTCTGATTCTCAGTGATTTCAAAGCAAAGGTAGAAAAAGGTGAGGTGGTAAGAATTATATTTGAAAAAAAGAATAGGAATATGTAATGGAAGAGGCAAAAGATTTGCAGACTCCATAGAAGCCTCATGCCTATAAATCATGGCACTAATTTTTTTTAATAAAAGAACTGTAAAACACTAGATATGGTGAACAATGAATAACATTATAAAAAAATTAACCTATTATATTTTAGCAGACAGAAAACAACATTCTGCTAATGTGAGTTTTTTTCCTAAACTAATGATCTACCTACGAACACCACTTCATTAGAGCAAAAATAAAAATCAATACCAAAGTTCAAAAAAGTAATAGAAATAAGAAAAAAAAGGCAGTGCAATGGAAAGAACTTAATCCTGAATGATTCTATCAAATTACTGATGCTGAAAAAAAGAAAGGACATAGAAACAGATGGTTTAACTGATATAAGTCAATTTCACAACAAAAAGACCAAAAGAGCTTCAAGAGTGTCTTAGGCAAAGGCAATACTGGACTTCTTTGTAAAATTTTATGGATAAGTATGATGGAAGAGGTAATGGATAGAACTCTGGGTCTACAGTCAAGAAGACTTGAGTTCACATGCTGCTTAGCTATGTGAACCTGGACAGCCAGGGCAGCTAGGTGGTACAGTGGATAGAGTGCCAGGCCTGAAGTCAGGCAGACTCATCTTCCTGAGTTCAAATCTGGCCTCAGAACTTACTAGTTGTGTGACCCTGGCTGAGTCAGTTAATCCTGTTTGTCTCATCTGCAAAATGAGCTAGAAAAGGAAATGGTAAACCACTCTAGTATCTTTGCTAAGAAAACCCCAAATGGGGTCACGTTTGGGTGTGACTGAAAAATGATTGAACAAGACCCTATACAAGTTACTTAACTCTCTTAGCTTCAGTATCCTCATCTGTAATAGGATGGGATTAGAATCAATGGCCTTTAAGGTTCTAAATCCATTGTCCTATGAAGCTTTTATGAACAGAATTGCCTCATATGACAGAGAGAAGCACAGGGTAAAAACTAATTTGAAGAAAGCTGTTGACACAACTCAGAAGTCATCCTTTACTGTTTTAAATATTTTAAAATGTAACTGTTTAAATGTTTTTAAAACTTAAGAAGGAAAATGGAAGGATGAAAACAAATAGAAGCATAGTAGTTATTTCTACAAAGATATTTGTTCTCTCTCTGTAGCAGGTATTTTATATTCCCCCCCATTGCAGGCAGAGAAAAAACATTACAAGATGTAGAATGTAAATATGTATGTATTATATAATGTAACATGTATTACATTAAGTTTATTTGTATTATATATATATAAATATATTGTAATAATTGCAATTATAGTAATACTGTAATTGTACATTGTACGATTATAATTATATAAAATTGTAATATTGTAATAAATATAAATGTATTATATATAAAAATATATAAATGTAAATTATATTAAAATGCAATATGTATTACAGGATGTAAAATAAATAATTCCAATTACATTAAATTAAAGAGGTTTTGCACAACAAAACAAATGCAGCCAAGATTAGAAGGAAAGCAGAAAACTGGGGGGAAATTTTTACAGCAATTCTCTCTGATAAAGGCCTCATTTCTCAAATATTTAGAAGAACTGATTCAAATTTATGAAAATATAAGTCATTCCCCAGTTGATAAATGATCAAAGGATATGAACAGAATGCAGTGGCACTTAGCTTCTCTCCCTTACCTCCATCTGAAAAGAAGTGTTAGGTCATTGAAGTATGTTGATTGAGTATTTTTGGGTGACTACCTGGTCTGAGAGGTATCGTGTACATGTGGCTGGGACCTTTTATACCCTCAGACCATGGAGCTGCAAAGCTAGAGCCTGTCAGGGTTCATAGGAAGGGGTATTCAAGGAATTCAGGGAGATCAGGGATACTGAGTCAAGAAAATGCTGGTCCTATCATGTGTGCTTTCATAAGACTCCCACTCTTCAAAGCCACATGGCTCCAGACAAACAGAAACTGGCCAGATTGTCAATCAAGGTTAGGGGATAATAAAATATGGCTCCAGATCTTTGGAAAATTATAGAAGAATATATGCCACTTTAGGACTTTCAATTTTCAGTTAATGACCCTATGAACTCAATGGATCTTAGAAGTCATCTAATCCAACTTCCTCCCTTTACAGATGAAGTAACTGCAACCTAAAGAGTCTGTGACTAGTCCAAAGTCTTATAGGTAGTTAATGGCAGAGTCAGAATTCAAGCCTAGGTCTTCTGATTCCAAATCCATATCTCTCTTTCCACTATTTCACACATTCATTTCAGCCACATAGGTTATTAGATAGCAAAAATTCAAGGACAGTTGTTAAGTCTTCCCAACACAGGGTTCTTTCCTCCAATCATTTCATAAAAACTTCTTCCTGCTTATCCTCCCAGGCTTTCTTTCCAAATTGTCTTTGGGACAGTCCCAAAGGATTCACTCCTCGCCTCCCCCAACAAGTCATAAAAGATTAAAAAAGGGAGTTGTGTTTCTGGAACTTTCACTTGAGATTAAGACTGGACATATGAGGGAACAAGGTAAAGGTCCCATAGTAAAACAATGAAAGCAAAACGGCTGTCAGTATGAGAAATAGTTCTCTCCACCTGCTCACCAACTAGTTTTGTAGTTGATTCCCTAAGATTCTCTAAGTATACCATTATATCATCTGCATAGAGTGATATTTTTTCTTCATTGCCTATCCTAATTCCTTTAATTTATTTTTCTTCTCTTATTGCTATAGATAGCACTTCTAGTACAATATTGAATAATAGTAGTGGTAATGGTTGTTCTTCACCCCTGATCTTATTGCGAAGGCTTCTAGCTTATCCCCATTATGGATAATGCTTATTGATGGTTTTAGAAAGATACTACTTATCATTTTGAGGAAAGTTACATTTATTCCTGTGATTTTTAGTATATTTAAATAAGAATGAGTGTTGTATTTTGTCAAAAGTTTTTCCTGCACCTATAGAGATAACCATATGATCTTTTGTTTGTTTTGTTAATGATATGGTTAATTATACCTTGCATTCCTGGGATAAATCCCACCTAGTCATAGTGAATGATCTTTATGATATATTGCTGTAATCTCCTTGCTAGTATTTTCTTTAAAATTTTTGCATCAATAATCATTTGGGAACTTGTTCTATAGTTTTCTTTCTCTGTTTTTACTCTTTCTAGTTTAGGTATCAGCACTGTATTTTTGTCTTTAAAAGAAGTTGGTCAAATCTGGCTTCAGACACTTGACACTTACTAGCTGTGTGACCCTGGGCAAGCCACTTAACTCTGATTGCCTCACCAAAAAAAAGGGGGGGGGGGCAGCTAGGTGATTTAGTGGATAGAGCACCAGCCCTGGAGCCAGGAGGACCTGAGTTCAAATCCGGCCTCAGACATATAACACTCACTAGCTGTGTGACTCTGGGCATGTCACTTAGTCCCAATTTCCTCACCAAAAGAAAAAAAAAAATAGAATTTGATAGGATTCCTTCTTTGCCTATTTTCCCAAATAGTTTACATAGTGTTGGAATTAATTTGTTTAAATGTTTGGTGGAATTCACTTATGAGTCCATCTGGTCCCTGTGATTTTTTCTTAGGAGCTCATTAATGGCTTATTCAATTTCTTTTTTCTAAGATAAAGTTATTTTAGTATTCTATTTCCTCTTCTGTTAATCTGGGCAATTCATATATTTGTACATACTCATTCATTTTACTTAGATTGTTAGATATATTGGCATATAATTGGGCTAAAGAGCTCCTAATAGCTGCTTTAATTTTATCTTCATTGATGGTGAATTCACCCTTTTCATTTTTGATACTGGTGATTTGGTTTTCTTCTTTCTTTCCTTTTTAACCAAATTAACTTATGGCTTATTTATTTTATTTTCTCTCCCCTCCTACATAAAATTAGTTCCTAGTTTTATTTATTAGTTCAATGGTTTTCTTACTTTCAATTTTATTAACCTCTCCTTTGATTTTCAGGATTTCTAATTTGGTGTTTAATTGAAGATTTTTAATTTGTTCTTTTTCTAATTTTTTTAGTTGCATGCCCAATTAATTGATCCGTTCTTTCTCCATTTTATTGATGTAAACATTTAAAAATATGAATTTCCCCCTAAGTATTGCTTTGCCTACATCCCATGAATTTTGGTATGTTATCTCCTTGTTGCCCTTCTCTTTAATGAAATTAGTTCTTGTTCCTATGATTTATTTTTTGACCCACTCATTCTTTAGGATTAGGTTCTATCTAGGATATCAGGACAGTTTTCCTTAATTCTTCAGTTATCTCTCCTTGATCTATTTTCTAGGTCAGTTGTTTTTTTCTCACATTTTCTTATATTTTTTCATTCTTTTGATTTTGTTTTATTGTTTCTTGATATCTCATGGAATTATTAGCTTCCAATTGCCCTATTCTAATTCTTAAGGAATTATTTTTTTCAGTGAGCTTTTGTACCTCCTTTTCCATTTGGCCAATTCTACTTTTGAAGGAGTTCTTTTCTTCAGTGAATTTTTGTACTTCTCTTTCTATTTGGCCAATTCTGCTTTTTAAGGAGTTCTTGTCAGTGGATTTTTGTGCCTCTTTTACCAAGCTGTTGGCTTTCTTTTGATGTTTTTCTTGCATCACTCTCAATTCTTTTCTGAATTTTCCCTCTCCCATCCAACTTGATTGTACTGTGACCAATTCACTATTTTCTTTGAGGCTTTGCAAGTAGCTGCTTTTATTGTGTTGTCTTTTGGGTTTGTGTCTTGAGCCTCCCTGGCACCACAGTAACTGTTTATGGTCAGGTTCTTTGTTAATGTTTACAGCCTATTTCTAGACTTTTAACTTTATGTTAAAGTTGGACTCTGATCCTGGGATGGAAGAGGCACTGTCCCAAGCTTCAGGTTTTTCATGTTGCTGTTTTCAGAGCTAGCTTTGGAGGCCTGTAAGTTTTCAGTTCTTCTAAGGTAAGATGATATAAGGAAAAGTATGGTCATTGCTCTTCTGGCCTGTGAGTGAGCACAAGCACTTTTTTCTATCCTGGAACTGTGACCAGGGTTCCTGTTCCCTTGGGGCTGCAAGAGCTAGTGAGTTAGTGCTCCTTTTAACTCTGGGACTGCAACTCAGATCTCTGTATGTGATAGAGTCCTGCACCCAGTGCCAGCAAAGGGTTTCGTGTAATCTCCATCTGACCAGTTGTTGGACCCCCTTTCTCTCTGTGAGCCATGAACTCCAGAAGAGGCCTCTGGATACACCCTCAAGGCCTGCTGCTGGCTTGTAGGAATGCTGATTGCACTGGACTGCACCGTACTCTCACCCCAGTGAGACAGGACTTTCTTGCTGACCTTCTAAGTTGTCTTGGGCTAGAAAATTATTTCGCCCTAACCTTTTGTTGGTTCCAGAACTCATTTTGAGGTGTTGCTTTAAAGTTGTTTGATAGGGAATTTAAGAGAGTTCAGGCAAGTCCTTGCCATTACTCCATCCCCTTGACTTTATCCACTTTGGAAATGTTTTTGCAAGACTTCATATGTATAATGGGCATCATATTTCTTGCCTTGTCAACGGCTGGGGAAGGAGTGTGGAGGGAAGGAAGAGAATTTGGGAAAAAAAGAAAAAAAAAGAAAAAGCAAACATTAAAAAAAGAGAAAGCTACCTGAATGTACATTGTGCCTCTTTGGCAAATTTGCAGATTGTAAGGGATAGCTGTATGACACTGGGCAAGACATTTAATCCTGTTTGCTTTGTTTTCCTCATCTATAAAATAAGCTGCAGAAGAAAATAGCAAACTACTCCAGTGTCTCTGCCAAGAAATCCTCAAATAGGATCAGAAAGAGTCAGACAAGAGTGAAAGGATGGAACTGTTGTTAACAAAGGGGCAAGTTATCTAGACCTTATTCCAGTAGATAATACTGTGCCCCATTCTTAATTCATTCAACCTTTTCTAAGGTGATCCATCCTACAATCTACTCATATCACATTTGTACCTAAAGTAGTTAGGGTGAGACCTTTTTAGGTGAGAATGAATTATCTTAATATTTGTGAAGGATATAAGGCTTTGAGTGACTTATTTGTGTATGAGAAGGTTAACTAAGTTAATGAACTTGCTCCCAAGGCAGGGGTATACTGGTAAATGTTAACAACTGGCTCATCCAAAAAAAAAAAAGTACACACACACTTTTTGATTTAATCTGCTTTTAAATTTAATCTGCATTATTAACACTCTCTCCATCTCTTTCTAAAGGCTAGACAATCAACAAAACAATAAATCAAGTCCTGACTTAACAATGTTTGCTGATTTTTGAGGCATTGATACTCACATAGAAATTTTAACAATCCCCTGGAGAGCCAATTTTAGCTAACTCCAGCATATCTATGCCCTAGGGCATAGATTGTCATAGTAAGTTTTTTTTTTTCCCAGTCATTCTTTTTTATAGTCCAACAAAACCCTAGAGTTTAAAGAAAAAACTGTTTAAAACATTTTTGCACAAAAT
Source organism: Vombatus ursinus (assembly GCF_900497805.2). Classification (NCBI taxonomy): domain Eukaryota; kingdom Metazoa; phylum Chordata; class Mammalia; order Diprotodontia; family Vombatidae; genus Vombatus; species Vombatus ursinus. The sequence continues at coordinate 8,351,875 of NW_020954619.1, forward strand.
CAAATACAGTTAAAATTAGAAAGAAAGCAAGAAGGGGGAAGAATTTACAGCAAGTTCCACATTTCTCAAATACATAGAGAACCAAGTCAATTTTATAAAAATAAGAGTCATTCCTCAATTGATAAATGGTCAAAGGATATGAACAGCCAGTTTCCAGAAGAAGAAATCAAAGCTATCAATAGTTCACATGAAAAAATGCTCTGAATCGCTACTGATTAGAGAAATGTGAATTAAAACAACTCTGAGATACCACTTCACATCTGTAAGATTTGCTAACATAAGAGAATAGAAAAATTATGAATGTTGGAAGAGATATGGAAAAATTTGGACACTAATGCACTATTGGTGGAACAGTGACCTGATCCAACCATTCTGGAGAACAATTTGGAACTATGCCTGATTGGCTATAAAACTGAGCATACCCTTTGACCCAGAAATACCATTACTAGATTTGTATCCCAAAGAGATCAAAGAATAGGGAAAGGGATTGATTTATGCAAAAATATTTATAGTGGCTCTTTTTTTGTGGTGGCAAAGAATTGGAAATTGAGGGAATGACCATCAATTGGGTACAGCAAATTGTGGCATAGGATTATAATGGTATACTATTGTGCTATAAGAAATTATGGGCAAGATGCTTTCAGAAAAACCTAGGAATTCTTTTTATACGAACTGATGCAAAGTGAAGTGAGCAGAACCAGGAGAACAATGTACACAGCAATAGCAATATTGTAAAGATGATCAACTGTGAAAGATTTAGTTACTCTGATCAAAACAATGATTCAAGACAGTTCCAAAGGACCCATGATGAAACATGCTATACACCCTCAGAAAGAGAACTAATGAACTCAGTGCAGATTAAATCATATTTTTTTACTTTATTTTCCTTGCTTTTTTTCCCTGACAAATATAGAAATATGTTTTGCATGATTTCACATGTATAATTGATATCACATTGCTTGCCTTCTTAATGGACAGGGGAGGGCCTAAAGGGAGGGAGAGAATTTGGAACTCAAAATTTTTTTAAAAATGAATGTTACAAACAAATAAATAAAATTTTTTTTTAAAAAACTGGTAAAAGCTGAATTTTAGATTACTGGGCATACAGCCATTGCTTGAGTATGGCTAGAGATGAAGATATGGGAAATGAACTGGATGGCCACCATCATCAGGGCAAGATCTCTCACTGTGAAGTACCTTTCTTTACAGAGGGCTTTGAACTTTCTAGGTAACCTTTCATTTTATATTGGCAGTTTTCCTGGTTTGCACTTCAGGGAACATCATACCTCCTTTAGGATAAGTTGGTCACCTGAAATCTCATTACTATGCTGACTGACTCCATTTTTTGATACTGTACTCAACACCTTTTCAATTCCCTCAGTTGCCTCTGTTGTCTGCTTGCAGGGGTGGAGAGTGGAGCAGTAAACTCCTCCCAAAGCCTTACTTTAGAGAGGGCACTGACCATTAAGGACTTTCCAGGTAACTTTCCATTTTCCACGAGGACCATTTCCACTTCTCAGTTTCCTTTTGTATGTTGTTATCTTCTCCCATTGATTGTGAGCTACTTGAAGGTAAGGACTGATTTTTACCTATTTTTGTATCCCCCAGAACTTAGCAGTGTCTGGCACATAGTAGGCACTTAATATATCTTTATTGAATTGAATTGAACTGAGGCCATCCAGCCTGGATATCGAAAAGTTGTTGAAAGAAAAGCCTGGGAGGTGATAGTGTAGTTAGACAGTAGAAAGGCACATGAGTAGTCTATGAAATATGACAAAAGAGGAACTCTGAGCTGGAACCAGAGTGAAAGGTGGACTGCTCAGGTAATGAGATCTTAGGGATAACACCAAAGCTATCTGTGCTCTGCTGATTTCCTTAGGACGTCAGGAGAAGTTGAATAGGACTCCAGCAAGTGAGGTGGAACTCTTGTATTGAACTGATTGGAAGATATAAATAGAACATGGATAGACATTAGTTTTCCAATTCTTCACATTGACTGTATATACACTAAAGACTTTATTTTTATAGTCAATAGTGTTTATTAAGCATCTATTGTGTGCCAGGCACTGTGCACTGGGGATACAAAGAAAGTTAAAAGATAATTCCTGTTCTCAAGGAGCTCACAGTTTAATGGGGGAGACAACATGCAAAACTGCTATGTACAAACAAGATAGGTATAAGATAAATTGGAGATAATCAATAGAGGGAAGGCACTAGCATTAAGGAGGATCAGGAAAGGCTTCTCATGGAAGATGGGACTTTTAGCTGGGACTTGAAGGAAGCCAGAGTAGCCAAGAGGCAAAGATGAGAAGGGCATGAGGAACAGCCAGTGAACATGTTTCAAGTCTGGAGATAGAGTATCTGGGACAAAGAACAGAAAGCCAGTGTCATTGGGTGTCAGAATATGTATGTGGGGGTGGGGAGGGAAGAGAATAAGATGTAAGATGACTGGAAAAGTAGAAGGAAGTGAGGTTATATGAACTTTTGAATGCTAAACAGAGAATTTTATATTTGATGCTGGAGGTGATAGGTAACCATTGGAGTGTATTGAATGGGGAATGAGAAGGGGGAAGGATATCCTCTGGTCACACCAGTGTTTTAGGAAGATTAATTTCATAGCTGAGCCAAATTGATGGGCTGGAATAGGAAGAGACTTGAGGCAGGGAGATCAACTATCAGGCTATTGCAATAGTTTAGGCATGAGGTGATGAGGGACTGCACTGGGGTGGTGTCAGTCAGATGAGAGAAAGAGATGTATTGGAGAGAAGGTAGCAAGGGAAAATCTACAGATTTTGGCAACAGATTAGATATGGAGGGGGTGAAGTAGAGTGAAGAGTTGAGGATAACACTTAGTTTGGGAACTTGGATGACTGGGAGGATGGTGGTGCCTTTATCAGTGACAATTTTGGAAGCTGGGAGGGTAGACAGAAAGACAATAAATTTTATTTGGGGCATGTTGTCTGTGGAGCATCCAGTTTGAGGCATCGAATAGGCAGCTATACAAATTCCTGAAGGGGATGGAATATTTTATTTTATTTTATTTTATTTTATTTTATTTTATTTTATTTTATTTTTGGTGAGGCAATCAGGGTTAAGTGACTTGCCCAGGGTCACACCAGCTACTAATTGTCAAGTGTCTGAAGTCTTATTTGAACTCAGGTCCTCCTGACTCCAAGGCTGGAGCTTTAGCCACTGAGCCCACCTAGCTGCCCCTATTTTATTTTTTAATCTTTTTTATCCCCAGAGCCTACCTTTGACTGAATCCAAACTTCACAGAACAAATCCCCTTAATAAAAGTATTTGTTTTGTAAAACTTGGACTCAGTCAAAAGGCTGTGCCCAAGGACCTAGAAGGGCACCTGTGGCCTCAAGGCTGCAGGTTCCCTACCCCTGACTACCCCATAGTCTGACTTAGTAGTCCCTTAGTGATCTGTGGAGACCTGGATATACAAGCTATATTTGAATTACGTTATACATTCTCTCTCAGGAGAACTGGAGACAAAGAATGCTACAAGTTCTCAGCTCCACATCTCCAGGCTGGCCTCCATTAGCTATCAGGTAAGACTTGAGATCAATTCATATGGATAGGAGGGTGGAGATTCCCAGGCCCCTTCTGAACTTTTTCTTTTGTATAGGAAAGATTTCATCACTGAAGTGTGCCAGTGGTGTTTCATCAATCTTCCTTGCCTTGGAATTCTAAGACAGTGACTGGTGGAGAAGAAAGATGGTATTTGTTGTTTTCACTCCCAGATGATCTTTACCTACTGTAACTAGTTGAGAGGGTGAAGGAAGCAGAATAACAAGGAAGTAGATTCCACTATCCCATGAATCCCTTGGGCCTGTTCTCATTGCCTTGGCTGGGTTCTGAGAAATATTCTCAGAGCTCAGGGGTTTATACCTCTCATAAATAGCTGTTAGCTTTAAGGGGCCTTATGGCAAAATAGAAACCAAAGATGTCATTAAATTTCTTTATGAATTGAATTTCTGATTTAATTCCTAAGTCTCCTGAGAGGATATCATAGATACAATGAGCAAATTAACATTCTCTTAGGACCTTTTATTTAATACTTTATACAAAAGCATCTCAGAAATGGGTCAGCAGGAAATTACTAATGTATCCATTCGCAGATACAGCTTCTAGTAAGCAATGTGATTTATTGCTATCTACAAAAGAAGGATGGCTTTTGCTATTACAAAAATCCCTAATAGCAAACATATCTTTTCATATATTATGGGAAAGGTCAAAGCAGCCACACAACCAGACATTATGAAATAAATTGTGAGAGTCATCATTTAGGTGGCTCTGATTCCCAAAGGAAACTGGGTGGGGAAAAAATGAAGCAAAGATTCATGTTGGGGGTGGGAAAGTTGAGGAAGCAGAGTGTTAGGCTATAAGGTTTATTTACATGTTCTACACTTAATAGGAAAGAAAGTTTGGCATAATGGATAGAGAAATGGACTTTGAGTCAGGAAGCCCTGAATTCAAATGTCTCCCTAAACATTTATGGTTGGGTAACCCTGGGCAAGTTGCTTAACTTCTCAGCCTCGTGTTCCTATAATTTGTGAAATGGAGATGATAGCAACCCCCTTCCCTTCAGGGTTGTTGTGAGAATCAGATGAAAGAATGCATATAAAGCATTTTGCTGGCTTTAAAGTGTTATACAAACTATAAGTTGTCTTTGTTGTTATCATCTTTTTCCCCCAAAATAGAGGTGGTGTCATACAGAAGTATCAGAAAACCCAGCTTTTGGGGACACTCCTGATCTGAACTAGATTAAAATGTAATGGGGAAATAATTGACAAGATAAATAAAAATACAATAGGACACAGATAGTGTTAATATGTGGTTTTTCTAAGTCAATATGCAATCCCTGGGCATCCTTATGTATGGTGCAGTGGCCCACATTTCTATTTGAGTTTGCTATCACTGGTATGGTGGATAGACAGCCAATCTCAAAGCCAGAAGACTAAGGTTCAATACCACTTCTGACACCTGATGACCGTGTTACCCCCTCAAGTTACTTTTAAGCCTCTCTCATCATTTTTTTTAAATAGCAAAAGAAAAAAAGTGCCACATTGTGAATCTCTACTTCATACCTCTGTTTTTTTCTTTTTTCATTTTTTAAAGTATAAAACAAATTCCGTACATTGCTTTCAAAATTGTCCTGCTTGTCTGTGTTTCCTTCTAAACTTTTTTCTGTTCTATCCTATGGATTTTTAAAAATATTACCATGGCTTCTTTTGCTTTTGCTCACTAGGGTCTTGTTACCTTCCCTCCCCTCATTAAAAACTGAAAAAAAAAAGAGTAAAGAAAAAATAAACCTTGTAACAAATAAGCATAATCAAGAAAAATGAATCCACAAAGTAGCCATGGCCTAAAATATACGTTTCTGTACCTTGTGTCCATGTCTATGTCAGGAGGCAGGTAACAAGATTGCTTATAAGTCTTCTGGAGACATCTTTGGTTATCAGAGTTCTCAAATCTTTCAGAGTTGTTTTTCTTCACAATACTGCTGCCTTTATATACAGTTATCCCTTCCACATTATAGAGGTTAGGGGTGTGGTATGATCTGGAAAATCCACATAAAAATTTTTGGCACTTGCTTCATACCAGAGAAGAAATTTGAATTTTTTTTCCCCCTTCTTTTATGGAGTGTTTATAGTACCTTACTGGAAAATTTGGGTCAAGTACTTGGTCACAGGCTATATTATACAATACCATACATATATTTTATGCTTTTCTGAGTTTTTAAATCTTTTCTGTGTTATCTGCTGGCCTTTGCATGTCATCCGTGGCTTCCACAAAACTTCCCCCAAATCCCCATTTAATTCCTTATGCCAACCTGCAATACATCAAAACTATGATGGGGAAAATCATGATGTGGAAGGGATAAATCATTCTTTTCACTTCACTCTGCATCAGTTCATATTACTTAGGAATCTCTGAAATAGTCCCTTTCAGTATTTATTATGGTACAATAATATTCCATTACATTCACATATCATTCTCTTTGACAAATATTTATTGACTATCTACCATGAAAAAAGGCAAAAACACAGTCCCTACCTTCAAGAAGCCCATTGTCCAAAGGGGAAGGAAGCATGCAAACTATGTACAGAATAGATTAGAAAAAAGGAAACAAGAATTTATTAAGCACCTACTATATTCCAGGCACTATGCTAAGATAATATAAATGTTATCTCATTTGATCCTCATAACAATTCTGTGAGGTAGCTGCCATTAATATCCCCATTTTATAAATAAGGAAGCTGAGGCAAACAAAGGTGAAATGACTTGTCTGGGGTCGAATATCTAGTAAGTATCTGCAACTAGATTCAAACTCAGATCTTCCTGACACTAGGCCCAGCATTCTATCCACTCACTGTACTATCTAGATTGAAGGTAATCTTGAAAAGTAGAAATGGGCTCTGACTATTTTAAATAAGACTTCTGTTGGGGTTTTCCAATGGTTTGAACACAGTTGTTCCTTTTGTGGTGAGTAAGAATCACAGAATCTTGGGATTAGAAGAATACTTAGATACAGAATCAGAGCATCTCAAATCTGGAAGGCACCTCAGTGGCCAGCTAGGCCAACCCGTCCTCAGTAAGTGATCACCCAGCCTTTGCTTGAAGACCTCCAATGAGGGTGAACTTGTTTCTCTGAAGGCAGCCCATTCTTCTTTTGGGTAGTTCTAATTATTGGTAAGTATTTCTTTATAGTGAACCTAAATTAGTTTCTTTGCAACTACGATCTGTTGATGTTCTCTCCAGATTGAACATTCCTATTGATTTTAATCCTTATATGGCATGACCTTTAGGATATTCACCATTCCAGTTGTTCTTAAGATATACACACACGGGGCAGCTGGGTGGCACAGTGGATGGAGCACCCACCCTGAAGTCAGGAGGACCTGAGTTCAAATCCAGTCTCAGACCAAACACTTGACACTTACTAGCTGTGTGACCCTGGGCAAGTCACTTAACCCCAATTGCCTTGCCAAAAAAAAAAAGATACACACATACACAGCCAGAGAGACAGTCAGAGAGAAAGAGAGAGAGAGAGAGAGAGAGAGAGAGAGGGAGAGAGAGGGAGAGAAATAATACACCTTTGTGTTGCTAATTGAGCCTTTTTTTTAGGCAAAGATTCTGGAGTGGTTTGCCTTTTCCTTCTCCAATTCATTTTACAAATGAGGAAAGTGAGGAAACCGGGTGAAGTGACTTGCCCAGAATCACATAGCTAGTAAATGTCTGAGGCCAGATTTGAACTCAGAAGATGAGTCTTCCTGACTCCAGGCCCAGAATTCTATCCACTGTCCCACCTACCTGCCTTGATTGAGCCTAGAAGGAAAGAAATAAGTAGTTATTAAGTGCTACTATATGTCAGGTATATGCTTTCCAAATATTATTTCATTTGGTCCTCAGAGTAGTCCTGTGAGATAGGTTCTATTATTATTCCTATTTTGCTAGTGAGGAAACTGAGGAAGATAGTGGTTAAGTGATTTGCCCTGGGTCACACAGCTAGTAAGTGTCTGAGGCCAGAGTTCAACTCAGGTCTATCTGTACTTTCTGCCCAGTACTCTATCTACTGTGCTACCTAGCTACACTGCCCCCCCACCTTGAACCTGGAGTCCTGAAAATAAGAACTGATACACACAATGAAGCTTGTAATTGAGAAAGTTACTACTACCATTAGCCCATTAAACAAACATTTATTAAGTTTTGCTTTTTCTGTGTGCAGGACACTGTGCTTGTATAAGGTAGTAACATTGTGTATAAGATAGTATTCTGTGTTCAGGACACTATGCTTTTTTATAAAGGAATCTGTTCACTTGTATAACACAGAAATCTGCTTGTAATAAAAAAAAAAAACCCCAAACATTTGCTGGGTTAAGTCTGCCTTGACAGTTTACTTGTTAAGGGCATAAGTCTGGTGAGATTTCTAAGAGAAGCAGTTACTGAAGTTGTCTGCCTCAGAGTGCTGAGATAGTAGTTGCTTATTTAAATGTAACAAGCTACAGAATACAGTATGCTTAAGGACTTTGCATATGAAAAACTGGAGAATTTTTAGGTTAATATCCAGGAAATATGGATATCAAAACTATTCTATGATTATAGGACAAATATAATTGATCTGATCATTAACAGAAGATAAAAATTTGGTTACTAACCATATGTATCAGCAGAAAATCTAGAGTATGAAACCAGAGAAATATGACAGGAGAAAGGAGGGAGAGGAGGTATGGAGACAGACAGAGAGAGACAGAGACACAGAGACAGAGAAAAAAGTGTGAAAATACAGATTTCAGAACTTTGTTAGAGGGAGATTATAACTTTCTCTGTACTATCATTTTATTGCTGGGCAAATCAGTTGGCTAATGAACGTCTATAATGATTTCTTCTGCCACCTGCTTCTGAAAGGAAGATAGAACAGAGGCAATCTATTATGTTGTCTATTATGACTTACTACGGAGAAGAAAAAAATTGAAGAGTAGAGACAATACATTCTGTTCTCTATTATGATTTTCTGCCAAGAAGAGGAAGAGAACACAAAGATACTTTTCTGTATTGTCACCTGTTGTTGCTGAGAGCTGGAGGAGAATAATCCTACAAAGAAGCAGAATTGGAGAGGTTTTTTTTGACAACTTTTCCATCAACTTTTCCTCAAAGAATAATTACTTCAGTTGAAGGCATTATTTTAGCTTGAAGTTGGAAGTAATATTACAAGTGCTTTTAAAAAATAAATCCAGATGAATAGAGAAACATTCTGGAACTAAAAAATCAGAAAAGTCAACCAGTGTGCTAATTAGTTTAACTAAGACATCAAGTGTGGTTCAACTAAGCTTAACATTGCATACATCTGTGCAATACAAAAGCTATGCTCAAGGAACTTTTATGGATAGCTCCTCAGAGAGAAAGATGACACCAAACTTGATAGTTCCAGAACTGTAAGTTATCCTAAATATATGGGTTTTCCATATTCACATGCTTCCTTGCCAAGTTTCTAAGTGTGTGTTCCCACTCTTCTCTATTGATTTTAGAGTGTAACTCAAGTTTGTGTGTTTTTTATTCTTCCTGCACGTTCCTTATAGGAAAACTTGTGATGTTATTGCTTTCACCTTATTGTTAAGTAAATGGTTATATTTAAGCTCTAATGTATTATTATTATTATGAGTGGTTTGGTTTTTATAAATGGAAACACACCAGTTGCAGCTCATGCCCTTTAGTAGTGAGTAGGGAAAGCATATTTCTTACAACGCGATTATCTCTGGGACTCTTGAAGAGTGTGAGTGTAGCTACATAGATGTCTTTCTTTGAGAGCTCAGACCTGAGAACTCAGAAGTGTGAAGGAAGGCTGGGGTAAGTGATATAGTCCAGAGAGAATATAAGGATTCACATCTGGCACAGATGTTATATTAGCCACAAGGGGAGATGCAAAATTTAGATATGAGAAGGTTAGAGATGTGGTGCTATACTAGAAAGAGTTCTGATTTTGGAATCAAATGATAGATTGGAATTCTGGTGCTGCCACTTACCTGTGAGCCCTAGGGCAAATTATTTCATCTCTTAGGATCTCAGTATCCTCATTTGTAAAAAATGAAGGAGTTAGACTAGATTATGAATCCTTACCCTGGGGTCCTGAATTTAAAAAAAAAACATATACATATATATGTACACACACACACACACACACACACATATATATAGCTATTTCTACAACATGGACTTCCATTGCAATTCTATGTATTTTGTTGTATGCATTTAAAAACATTCTGAGACCATGTCCATAGGCTTTACCAGATTGTCAGAGGTATCTGCTGTCACAAAAAAGGTTAAGAATCTCTGGAGATGATGTCGATGGTCTTTTTTTCAACACCAAAACTTAACGTCTAGTGGGGGTAGGGCATGGGGAGGAGATATGACATCCACAAATAACAATACACAATATCACACAAGCATAGAGAGATGTAAGTTGGGGCAAGGAGGTCATTACAAAGGGAATCAGGCAAGGTTTCAGGGAGGAAGTCTTACCTGACTTTGGCTTCACAGGCTTAGAGATAGAAAGACAGACACTCCAGGAATAGAGAACAGAATAAAGGTATGGAGGCTGTAAAAAATACTGCTGTTTACTTACAATATTTCAGATTTCTATAGACTGTGTGTTCGTGTGTGTATGTGTGTGTGTGTGTGTGCGCGCGCGTGTAACTTAAAGTGCTATTTCACAGATAGAAGCACAGAACTAATTTTGTGAGTTTGAATGGTGCAGGCATTCACTTCCCCTGGGAGTGGCAACAGCCGCCTCCACCCAGGTATGAAGAGCTAACAGATGTTTTGCTGGCTGAGCCCAGAACAGGTGGCGAGGCACAGTGCAGGTGGAGGAGAGGTTTACCCCATGGGGCGGGGCTTAGCTCAAACTGAGTCACTGCCCTAAGGAAACTCAGCACTTTCCCTTTGGACAGCGCGTGATTTGTCCCCTGGCAGCTCGCAAAAGAGACTCACCAGAAGCTGGAGGCGGTGGTTAGATTAAAGGCGGTTTCCTTCTCTACCACCGAAACCTACCTTCAGGCTACTGAGCATGCCCAATTGGACTGAAGTTGCCTGGCTACCCAGCTCCAGCTAAACTTTTCCAGGTTTTCGAAGTAGCCCAGAAAAAGTCTTGGGCTTTCCCTGTGGGATCAAAGCTGGGGATTACGGGAGAATTTGGAAAATGTGCGGAAAAGTGGCAATGTTCCTGTAGACTGTCCGAGCCCTGGCTCATTAACTCATTAACAGGCGTTGGTTGTAGAAGTCTGGATCCTTTAAGAAAGACTCTTTGGGGGAGGAGGAGCAATTGCAACATGGGCATTACTGATCTTTGCCCAAGAATTAAATTCTTAGGTGCCCAGTAAGTGAAATGTCCTGTGCGAGGCACTCGGGTATTAAGATGATAGTCCTGGATCCTCAAGGAGTTTACGGGATAATGGAGGAGGGGCAACAACACAAAGCCAGATAATTGTGATTGGGGCAAAGCACTATGATAAAATGGAATAGGAATAGGAAGAGGTTCCTTTCATTTAGAAGAGAGAAAGAGAGAGGCAGAGAGCCAGAGAGAGAGCTAGGGCCTTCTTTGGGGAAGTGATCTGTGAGTTAGGCCCTGAAGGCAAGGTGGAACTTTGTGCCATTCTGGTAGGAGCTTACTAAATGCTGGTTGATGGACTGGCTTTAACAGATAAGGTAGGGTGGGGAATCTATGTACTTAGATCCTGGTAATTTAGTAAGGTATCCTTGAGAGAAGGATAAATTTTTAAAGACCGACCATACCTGCCTAACTTAGAATAAAGGACAGAAAGTTATTTTCTTTTCCTGATCCTTCCTGCTATTTGAGAGTACACAACCCAGACCACTAGAAAGGGGCACTGAACAGAACTCTCATGCTGCCTATGGGACATGAAACTGAATTGGCTATGTTATATATTTAAAAGGTTTATTTTGGCATGACAAATATTGACTTTGGGATGAGATGATATCATAGGATCATAGGATTTAGATCAGAAGGTACCAGAGACAGAAATTAGTTTGACACCATCATTTTACAGATTAAATTCAATTCAATTAACATTTATTAAGCACCTACTATGGTAGAGGTGCTGTGCTAAGCACTGGGCATATAGATAACAATAAAAAAAATAGTCCTTGCTCTCAAGGAGCTTATAATTTAATGGAAGAAGACAATACACAAAAAGAAGCTTATTCAGGGATGTAATGGAGTAGATTCTGGGTCTGTTCTAGACTCACATAGAAGGATTATTCTCAGAGGGCCAAGGAAGTGTGGCTAGTTGTGAGGAAACCATTTAGGACCAGATCAATAAAGAAGGAAATCTGAATGACACAGAATCATTTTTGTAAGATAGTAGGAGAAAATACAGAAACAGGAAGGGCTAGCCTATTTGAGAGCTTTTTTTTCCCCCTAGGGAGGACATTGGAAAGAACTCTGGATTATTAGTAACAGAACCTAGATTTTATTCTTAACTCTGCTATTTACAGAGTTTGGCAGTTTGGCAGAGAAGATGGAGTGAGTTGGAGTCAGGAAGACCTTTGTCCAAACCCAACCTTGATTAATGGTACTTCTAGCACCTACCTTACATGGTATCTATGAGACTTAAATGTAAATAATACATGTAATCACTTTTCGAACTGGAAAGCCCTATATAAGTATCAGCTGTTAATATCTTGGTCAAACCACAACTCTCTGGGCTTCAGTTTCTTCATTTGTAAAAGGAGGGGATTGGACTAGAGGCCCTAGTTACAGAGCTGGGTCCTAGATGTCTGTCTATGGGTCAGTTAGGTCTTTATTGACAAAGTAAAGAAGTGCGGAGCATTTATCAGTGAAATGCAGGTCAAAATCACTTTTTGCTTATTCTTTGTTTCCTTAAAAACTGGCTGATTTTTAAAAATTACCTGGACAAAATAGTTTCCTTCCCTTTGCTAGTAAACAAAAGCTAGAGACAACTTAAAAGTTAATTGTCTGTGAATACCATCCCCTCACCTGGATATACCATTCCCTCATTCCCGGCCTGAGGGAATATGTGATATCTCAAGGGTTTTTGTTCTGTGAAGAAGAAAGGCCCCAAATGAGGTCATGTAGAGTCAGATATGACTGAAAATGACTGAACAACAACAATGTGTAAGGGTCCCTTCCAACTCTAAAATCTAGGATTTCACATGAGGTTCTGGTTGATTCCTTAACAGCATCAGGGAGTGACTACTGGTCACTGCGCTCCTGTCTGACAACACAAATCAACTAAGACCCTCTTCAGCAGTCTCTCCACCTGATTCTGATCCTCCCAATAGTACCTGTTGGGTGTCTGTTCACAGTCTTTTCCTAGAAGTGGGGGTGGTGGTTGGAAAAGGGAACCCACAGTTTCTTAGAAAAATTTCCTTCTGTTACCAACTACGCTTCCCAGGTTACCCATTGGCGATTCCTTTGCAACCTTTCGTATACAAGTCCATAGGCAGCAGTGGTGCAGTGTACAGAGTGCTGGACTTGGAATCAGGAAGACCTGGGTTCAAATCCTACCTCAGAGACTGTGTGACCCTTGGTAAGTCACTTAACTGATTTGCCACAGTTTCCTATCTGTAAAATCAGGGTTAAAAAAAAAAAAGCAAATATTTCCCAGGGTTGCTGTGAGGATAAAATGAGATACCATTTGTAACTGTACTTTTTGCAAATCTTAAAGAGCTACATAAATATGGAGTTATTAGTCATAAATGTAGCTTGGTCTAATGTAAAGAGCTGACTTTATAGTTTGAGTCTATAGCTGGGTTCAAGTCTCAGCTGACACATCTTAGCTGAGTGACCTTGGGCAAGTACCTTAACTTTTAAGTGTCCCCAGAAAACTCAGCTGCAGAACAGCGGCTGACTTGCTTGGATTGACGGAGCTCCTCACATCAATGAAATTACAGATCTAGTCCAGAAAGGAAATGTCGTAGGGCAACGGGAAAGGCGCTAGATGGAGGGTCTGAGGTCCTGAGTTGGAATACTGACTGCCATTTAACGTGTGACCATAGGCGACACTTTCTGTGCCTCAGTTTCTTCATCTGTAAAATCAGGGGGCTGATCTAAGCTGACTAATAGGGTGTCTCTCAGCTTCAGATCTTCGTTAGTATAAAGCATCGGATAGCGGGCTGGATCCAAAGTCAGGAAGACAGTGCAAGCCACACCTTTGATCCATACTAGTTTGTGATTCTGGGGCAGTCACTTCTCAACAGTGTGAGCCAATGCTTGGCACAGTGCATGGCACATAGTAGTTGCCTAAGAAATGTTTACTGACTGAAGTTGCAGAATTGTTACATCGGTAGTTTTACACACACACACACACACACACACACACACACACACACACACACACACACACAAATAGTTCAAAGCAGTTCGCCAGCACTGCAGCTCCGCCTGGAACAAGCGGTCCTCGTCCACGCCCAGCACACGCCTCCTCCAAGCCCGCCGTTCTCCTGTTCTCCTTCCTCCTCCCGCCGCCGCCGCTGGCTCTCGGCTGTCATGGAAACCCGGAGAAGTGGAATCCACCCCCTTGGGCCCGGCTGCCCGACTGCCTTGCCTAGCCGGCTCCTCGCCGGAGCCGCATACTGGGCATGCTCAGTATCCAGGGTAGCTCGGCGGCTGCGAAGAGGAGGTGGAGGAGGAGGAGGAGGAAGCTTTGATAGTGCCCAGGCCGGCCCCGCCCTCCGGGGGGAGACCCGGAGAGAGGGTGGGGGGTGGGAACTCTAGGAGCCGAGGAATACCCGGAGGAGGACGACCAGAGGGAAGTGGGCGGGGGCAGCTGCGAGTGGAGAAAGTAGTTTCCCGGGAGTTGCGGGTCCAGCAGCTGGCGAAGCGGGGTGGGGGGAGAGGCTGTGACAGTGACCGCAAGGCGTGTAGGGGGCAGCAGGGGAGGCAGCAGGGGGCCCAGGGGTCAGGGGCCGAGCCAGTGCTGGCCGGGCAGGGATGAGCCATGGCATCAGTCAAAGTGGCCGTGAGAGTCAGGCCCATGAACCGAAGGTGAGTGAGCCTGTCCCTAGTCCGCCCCCTCGCCCCCCGCCTCCCCTCCCCTTCCTCGAGTCATCCTTCCCCGCCCTCGTCCCCACCCTCTCCCCCCAAGTTGGACAGCCCTAGGAGGAGGGGAGCCCCCGCCATTCCCGCCGCGCTGCTCGCCAGGCCGCCTGCTGAGTGCCCAGGCTGTCTGTCTGTCCGCTGAATCTGGAGGGTCACGCTGTCCGGCGGCATCGTGGCTGAAGTCACCCAGTCACGTCTTCGAAGCTGAGATTCAACCCCCTGGAAACTCCTGGCCTGGGGAATTTCTTGTCACTTTCAAACTGTCAATGTGTAAATATCTCTAGAGGAAAAGTTCTCACCTTTCGCCCGAGTGAGTCTCTAGCCAGACCTCCTTGAAATCGCCGCTCAAGTCTGCGGCATCCAGGAGGATTTTCGTGGTCTCCGCCCCCCAGTGTTAGCTGCGTCCTTCCTCTACTTAACTTTGTATATGCTCTGATTTTTTTTTTTTACCTACTTTGGATTTGTATTCTGTGTTGTATTCCTCCCTCCCAACCCCCACCCACAGTAGCAAGTTAAGCTCCTTGAGGGCAGGGATTGTTCCAGTTTCTTTTTTTTTAAATTGGTATTCCCAGTGCCTACCTAGCACATTGTAGAGGCTTCATAATCTTTGTTGAATCAAATGGAATTATTGGTGCAGTGAAAATACTGTGAGAGCCCTCTGTATTTGAATTTATTTGAACAATTTTTTTAAAGTTTTAAAAGAAACCATTATTACTTCTCTAGGATATAAAAAGATATCCTTAAAAGTGAATGAAGGAATGATGGTAAAGTACACCAGTGAACATACCTGTTTCTAAAATCATTCACAGAATAGGTAGCAATTTTACCTAGATTTTCAGCTGAAAGGGTCTTTAGAGTTTATCTATTACATTCTCATTTTACATATGCTGAAACTGAGGCCCTGATAGGTTTAATCGATTTGCTCAAGGTCACAAATAGAGCAAGTGAGATTTGAACCAGCTTCTTGGAACATCACATCCCATATTCTTGTTCCACTAACATGGAGCCAACTCAGCCCATATCTGTCTTAATTACAGATGTTTTTGATTACTTGGAATGTAAAGCTTCTAATTAGTAGCAAAGAAGCTTTGAGAGAAAGTTAAAGTGTGACTGAAGAACTGTTTCCATCATTTAAAATAAAAGGTAAATAAATACGCCAGTGAATTGAAAGTACACCCTTGACAAAAGCTGCTGAAAAGAGATATGTCGGTACTTTAAGTGTCCATGTGTTTAAAATATACTGAAATTAATGGAGAAGAGTTATAAACCTGTTAGGGTTTTGTATTGCAACATTTTAATCTTATTCCTTTCCACATTTTGGCTTTTTTCACTTGTTGAAAGAAAATCTGTCCTTTTTCAGTTAACTTTTAAACTTTGATCAGGTTAGGAAGTTGCTTTGAAAAGTTGACAACTTCTAAAAGTATTGTCTGAGTTGATGATAAACAAAGTAGAAAAGCCATCCATTTCTGTTGATCCACAAATAGATTAAATGGACATTTGACCTACTTATGTCCTCTCCACCCACCGAGTTCTGTTGCGTTATGTAACTCAAGGTCTCGTGGTTATGATGTTGTTCAGGCGTGTCAGACTTTTCATAACCCCATTTTGGGTTTTGTTGGCAAAGATAACTGGAGTGGTTTGCCATTTCCTTCTCCAGTTCATTTTACAGATGAGGAAACTAAGGTAAGCAGAGTTAAGTGACTTGCTCAGGGTCACACAACTAGTAAGTGCTTGAGGTGGGATTTGAACTCAGGTCTTCCAGACTCTAGGCACTCTTATCTACTTCACTAGCTAGCTAGTTAGAAGACACTAATAAGGAAGATTACCAATTTCTTGTTTGAAGAGGTAGAAAACTGATCTGACCTCTGATTTTTTTATGGTTGTTACCGATAAAATTGGGAAAGTCATAGTAATTGTCAGAATTTTGAAATGAGTGATTTTTAAGGGAAAAAAAGAAGTATGATTTACAGCTAGGTAGCACAGTGGATACAGCACTAGACTTGGAATCAGTAAGACCTGAGTTCAAATCCGGCCCCAGGCACTTACTAGCTGTATTATTATCCCAGAAAAGTCACTTATTTGTCTTCCTCAGTTTCCTCATCTGTACAATGATAAAAATAGAGTGCCTACCTTTCAGGGTTGTTATGAAGATCAAATGACATAATATTTATTAAAATTCTTTGCAAACCTTAAAGTACTATATAAATGCTAGTTTTTAGTACTATTTGCAAAGTTATTTCTGGTTTTTTGAGTTTAAAAGCCATGTGTGACTTTAAAAGAAAACACCTTAAATTAGCATCTATGTGTATTTCCATTTATATTAATTATACCATGATATTAATACATAGGTTATTATTGTTTGAGGGTAAAGTAATTTAGATAATTAAAATGTGTGATAATTAAATTAAAACCTTTGTATAGGTTTTCTGGGTTTTAGGAAAAATTAGGCATTTCTGTGATTAAGGGTTTTAAGAGATTGGGTATTAAGGATACAGTGTGCTGATAATACTATAATTGCTATTAGTGTAGGACTTGGCAGGCAGCAATAACTATTCACATTTCTATTCCATTTCTTTTTAGCTAAGCTCCTTGAAAGTAGGGAATGTTTTGTTTTTGTCTTTGTACCCCTTGTACCCAGCCCAGGGCTTTGTACTTAGTAGATACTTAAATGGCTATTTTAATGCATGAATAAAGGAAATGGAGATTTCAAATAAATGACACGTGAGAAATTAGGGTTAGTGCTTTTGATCTTCCTTCTTGAACTTTTAGATTTAAGCAGGCTTCACTTTCCCCTTTCCTCTCTCCTCCATTTAATTCCATTTGCTTGTCCAGATATGGTCCATTTGGGCAAAGGAATCCTGCAAGTGCCAAGAATGAGTGTTTTATTATGGTAGAAAAAGTATTGGCTAGGTAGTAATCCTTGGTTCTGGTCTCAGTTCAGCCACTAAAGAGCACTGTGATTTTGGGGAAAGTCTCTTCAGCTTTGGGCTTAGTTAAAATTGTATTTACTGATGTCTCTGGTTCTGACCAGCTCTAATATTCTGTAATTCTGAAACTTGAGCTGAGCAAAAGGTGGAAAAAGGTAGATTCCTAACAACTGTACACTGATCATTTTGATGTTGCTTTCTGGGAAAATGATACACTGCATCATTAAATGAAAGGTTTGAGCACTTAGGGAGTAATTAGTAGGAATTATCATCAGTTTGCTAAGAAATTTATTGTTTCCTTTTTTCCTACAGCTACCAGACCAAGGACTATCATAGATAATAGGATCTCTCTATTGTGTCAGGATATTTGGCAAGATCTTTCATGATGTTATAGGATCTAGAGCTGGTAGAGCTCTTGAGACCAACCCTATGGACAAGATGAGGAAATGCAGGTTGGATGTTATTATACTTGGGTGGATTTATAGCTGTTTGGTGGCGCTCAAAAAGTATTGGTTAAATGGATTGATGCCAGTCTGGATAGAAATTTTTTAACACTGTAAATTTCCTAACTGTTCGCAAGGAGCTTTTGTCTTATACACTGTTGTGAGTGACTTGGATGAAGCCATAGAAGCAGGTCCTCAAATTTGTGGATGACACACAGATGAGTGGGATAGCTAATACAATGGATCACAGAATCTATGTTTTTATCACAGATAAGATGTTCGGAAAGTGATAACATGAAAATTAATGGGGGCTTTAAGTTAAAGAAGTACAAGTATAGCATGAGGGAGACCTGCCTCTACATTTATTTTTAAGAAAAATAGGATCATAGGATCAGAGATTTAGAAATGTAAAAGACCTTGGAGATCATTCAGCCCCACTCATTTATTTTTCAAGATGAGGAAACTGAGGCCTAGAAGAATTAGGCGATTTGTCCAAGTATTTGAGTCAGTATTTGAACCTAGATCCTCTGACTCTAATATACTACTCTTTTCACTGTAATGGGTTTAGTGAATTTTGAGTTCAATATGAATCAGCAGTGAGATGTAGCTGCCCAAAAAAGCCTAATGTGATATTAGACAGCCTTGGTGATACCATAGTCAGGTATAGGGAAATATTTATTCCTCTATACTTTTCTTGAGTCATATTAGCATAAAATATCAGGTTCAGTTTGAGGAGCTACATGTTGAATGTAAATTGACAAACCTGAGCATGTTCAGAGGACATTACTAGAATTTTGAGGGACTCTTGACTAAAGAACTTGGGATATGAATCCTGGAGAAGAGACTAGAGCACTGAACTGAATCTAACAAGAGGGAATGCAATAGGAAAAATAAAGTCTTATATTTGGTTTCAAATAATCAACTCACAAATTCAATATGGAAGCGGGATAATTTGTCTGAAAAAGATATGTAAATTTTAGGGGACTGAAAGCTCAGTATGAGCTAGTGGTGTAGTATATCTGACAAATAAGCTATTGTGATCTTGGCTTTCTTTAAGAGAGGTATAGCTTTAAGAACAAAGGAGGTGAAAAATCCTTCTGCACTCTGCCCTTGGCAGACTTTGGCCACAATATTGTGCCTGGTTCTGGACTTCATAATTTTCGAAGGTTGTTTCTAAGCTGGAAAACTTGCAGAAGAAGGCAACCAGGATGTTGTCGTCTGAGGATCAGTTGAAAGAATGGGCAATGGTGAGCCTAGAGAAGACTCATTGGGACATGAAAATAGGCATTCTATAAGTATTTGAAGGCTATTATGTGGAAGACGGATTAAATTTACAGTGTGGTAGCAAAGGGCAGAATCAGGAGCAATGGGTTAGTTGTTACCATGAATCAAATTTAGGCTTGATGTCCTGAAATACTTAACAATTTAAGGTATCTCAAAATAGAATGAATTGTCAAGAGATGTTGAGTTTGTGCCCTATGGAGGTCTCCAAGCAGAGTCTGGATAACCACTTGTCATATGTTCTAGTGGGGATTCCTTTCAGGTATGGGGGTAGACTGAATGACTACTAAAGTCCCTTCCAACTCTCAACATGTTATGATTCAGTGAATACAGGGGGAATGATTCCCATCTTCAGATATTTGAAGGACTGTTAGAATAGAAGAGCGGAAGAGATTTACTTTATGTAGCTCCAGCGGTCAGAACTGGGGTTAGTGGGTGAAAGTTCTAAGTATCTGCTATGGACCACTTGGGATACAAATACAAAAAAAGAAAGCTCCTGTCCTCAAGGAGTTTGCAATCTGATGGGGGAACCAACATACGAAAGGAAGCTGAAAGTGGGGGTGGCTGGGTGGGAGGGATGGGGAAGTACCCCACCCAGGGGCATCATGATGGAAAGGTCAAAAAAGTCCCAGAAGTAGTGTAGCCACGTGAGAAATGAAGAGATGTTTTGAGCTGAGCTCCATTCTCAAAAGGAGGTTTTGGAGCTAATGGCTCCACCCTTCAGTCAGAGGGACTGAGGGTGGCTGCACCAAGGCTGATAGGACCTTGGAGATGATAGAGGCTTTTGCAATAATGAACTTCCTGGGGCATGATGGAGAAGACAGAAAGGGAGGTAGATCTTTTTTGTTTCAGTATAACATGGGGCAGAAAGTTAGATCAGGTGAATTCTAAAATCCCTTTTACCTTGAGGACTGTATGTTGCTGCTATGGATTAAGTAAAAGGAAGAGGGCGATTTATTGTCTAAGCTTCCCTTGCTGCTTCCCTGGTCACCCTAAAATCAGGACAGGTATAGGGTTTAGGTCCTCTTTTATTTCCCACACTCATTCCTCCCACCCTACCTCAACCAAGTGCCTGGTTTGTGTCTACTAAGGCCCCTGAGTGCAAGTGCATTTGTGTGGTATGTGATGATAAAATTGGTTTTGCATTTGAACTCTTAACTGGCTATGTTTTCAGTCCTGGCCAAAAATGTAGGATGATGTCTGTTTTATGAAACTTATTTTAAAACATTATCCACAACAACAAAAATCATTTCTTGACCTATTCTCTCCTTTGAGCTTTAAACTGGAGATGTGAAAAATTGTAAAGCATAGTAATAATGACTGACATTTATTTAGCGCCTCAAGATTTACATAGTATATTATATATATTATCCCATTTGATCCCTGTAATAACCTTATGAGACAGGTGCTGGTATTATACTCATTTTTTGGATGAGGAAACTGAGGCTGATACATGTTAAGTGATTTGACCAAGGTTAGTCACTCATTTGGTATATGAGACAGGATTTGAATGTAATTTTCTTTATTCCAAGTCTAACATGAGAAGACTGAATGTACATGTGAGAAATAAAAAAAAAAAAACAGTGCTTAAGCTAGGTGCCAAATAAATGATACTGATAAGTGTTATAAGATTTCAAAGGAGGAGGGTGTTCTGGGGATTGGGTTTTAGGGGTCATGGATTTGAGCCAGGTCTTGAGGGAAAGATAGGTCTTTACATAAGCTGAATATGTTGTAGTGGCAAGAGCTATATATTTGAAACAAAAGGGCCTGTGTTTGAATCCTGACTGCCAATTAAATTTTGCTTGACCTTAGGCCTTAGTTGTTTTTTTTAACCTCTCTGGCCTGAGTTTCCTCATATTTAAAAAAAGGGATTGTACTAAGATGGCCTCCAAGAATCTTTCCAACTCTAAATCTGTGCTGCTGTAATCTCATGATTTTAAACATTTAAAGCAAGGAACTGGTAGGCTATCAAGATATAAATGTGCTTGTGAGTGCAAAAAGAGACTGATTGAAAATTCTGGTTTGGGTGTCATAAACATGAGGCAGCAGTTGAAGCTGAAAAAATATGATCTTTTAGGGGATTTAGAGAGAGGACAGAGAACTAGGAATAGAATCTTGGGATAGAAGAAAAAAACAGGAATTTTAGCAGAGGAAACAGAGAAGAAACAATCAGGTAGCAGGTGAATGAGGGCAGTGCCATGAGTCTTCTTTGTCTTCTTGTTGCTGTTCCTGAATAAAATATAAACTCCTTCATCTGGTGTTCAATGCTATCTACAATCTCTCCATCTTTCCACTAGTCCTGCCAGACTAGACTACTTTGCCATTCCCCCTACTTCTCCTGGTGTTTGTTGTTTCTCTCTGTCATTATTTGCAATGTCCCTTGTATCTGCAAAGGTTCCCTCCTCATCTCTTCCATTTAAAACTCTTTTTGTCTTTTAAGACCTGTCTGGGATACTACCTTCTAAAAAGTCTTCCTGGATAGCTCCAGCCATAAGTGACCTCTCCTTCTTTGAATCTCTCACACCGTTCTGTTCAGACCTTGTCTATGCACTTACCATATTCTTTTTTTTTTTTTTTTGCTTTTTGGTGAGGCAGTTGGGATTAAGTGACTTGCCCAGGGTCACACAGCTAGTACGTGTCAAGTGTCTGAGGCTGGATTTGAACTCAGGTTTTCTTGACTTCAAGGCCAGAGCTCTATCTACTGCACCACCTAGCTGCCCCCACTCACCATGTTCTAACTTTTGTTATGGGTATCCCAGTCTCCCCCACCTCCATTACATGTGCACCCCCCCCCAAAAAAGAACAAAATTTGGTGAGAAACATTATAAATTTCTTTAGCACAAGGACAGTCTTGTTTTGTCCTTGAATTGCTGGTGCTTACTAAAGTGCACTGAGTAGAAGTTTGATATTTGTTGAATTGAATTTAATAGATTAGATGTTATAGAAGGTCCCTTTCAGCTCAAAGTTCTGTGCTTCTATTAATGAAAGAAGGAGTGGTCAAAGTGTTATATGCTTACAGCAACAGTGAGGGCTATCAGATTCGTGATTGAGGTCATGGGTAACCTTGGATACAGTTCCAGCATGGTGAGGACATTATTCATATTATAAGGGGTTAAGACTTGGAGGTGGGAGTAGGCACTGTGGAAGAGTGAAAAAAAGAAGGCAATGAGTGTAGATGACTCTGGAGAGGTTTAAAAGAACAAACCCAGTATTCACATAATAAGTTAGCTTGTTCTTGTGATGGCATTTTTTCCAGTGTTAGTGCTTTGACTTTTGGTTCTAATCATGGTGGGGGGGCAAGAAGCCTATTTAACTCAAATAGTCATGCTCAGAATTCTGGAGGTACTATAATGCTGACAGTAATAAATACTTTCACTAGTAGACCTAGCCTGGAAATAGAGAAAGAAAGGGAGATCAAATAAAGGAAAATAGGAGAATATGAAGTGAGGATGGTGAGAGAAAAGAAGTAGTGGAGAAGAGGGGCACATGGTGAAGAACTGGAGACTGCCATCAAATCACCTTAGGCACTATGTGGAGGTTTGTGGATACGACTCTGGGTGTACTATATAGTTTAGATAGAATTGTTAAGTCATGATGGCAGTGAGAATAAGATACTACCTTTTAGTACATTTAGGAACTATTTTAATGTTCCTGTATATTTGGGGGAGTGAGTAATTTTAAGAAAGATTGTTTAATTATGTACAATATTGGCTAATCCCTTCTTGGCATTAAACCTGTGCTATTTGCTTTTAAACATGAAATCTAGTCCATAGAAGGCAAATTAGTATCATTATTTAGAACATTTGAGTCTTGTGTTAGCTTAGTAAGCCCTGTAGGCTGAATGAAGTGGCTTGACTTTTTAAAAAACATCTTTATCTTATGATTGTTTTTCCATATTGTTTCATTAGATTTTGCTATTTCTATGTAAGTCACAACTAATTTTGCATTCAGGTGAAGAAAGTATCATGAACATTAATAGTGTGTATGAGAGAGGGAGAGAAGAGTGAGTAGCTAATAGTCATAATGTAGCTGAAAAAAAAACCCCACTACACAATAAGTAGAGTTAAGAGTCAAAATACCTGGATTTGAATCCCTGTTTTGACATTGATGTGCTTTGTTACTACGAGCGAGTTATCTGACTTCTCTCAGACTTGCTTTTTTCATCTGTATAATTGGGAATATAATACAACAACCGCATGGACAACAACAACTGGTTATGAACTACATAAGCGTGAGCTGTAACATAGCACAGATAAAATAACGCCCATAGACCCTATGGAGTCAGCTAACTAGAACTTGTCTGTCTACCTTAACAGTTTTGTTGTGAAGAAAGTTCTTTTAAAACACTATAGAAATGTGAGTAGTTAATAATTTATGTCTCCAACAAACATTGTTTGTAACAAGACCCAGGGGATACAAATATGAAAAGTAATAGTTCCTGACCTCAAGGGGTTTTCAGTTAAATGGGGGAAGTATGCAAGACATAAAATATGGTAAGTGTACAAGAGAAATCCATAGAAAGTCCTATGCTAAATTTGGGGATCACTTGCAGTTGGAGGCATAGAGAAGGCTTAAAGGAGAAGGTGGCACCTTGAAGAAGATTTAAAAAATGTGGAATATATGATAGTAGGAGAGGATTTAAAAAAATATGTGGAAATAGTGGGAATGTATGATAGTAGGAGAGGATAGAACTGTATTACAAAACAACTAATTAGTTGAATTTGGCTGAAATATGCAATACTCAGGTAGTGGAATCAATTAAGTCTGGAAAGGAAGATAGGAGCCAGGAATGCCATGCTAAGCAGTTTATATTTATTCTTTTGGTAGTGGTGAGCCACTGAAGATTTTTGAGCAAGGGAGTCTCATCTGTCCATTAAAAGGATAATTTTGTCTATTGGGTTAGAAATGGAAGGAACTAGAGTCAAGGAGACCCTGTGAGAAGATATTACGACAATTTGGGTCATAGGTAATGAAGACCTGAACCTCAGAGTTGTGAGTATAAAGGAGATAGATGGAAAGTAAGTTTTTCTGCCCATGTGAATATGGATTTAGAACTGCAGGAAATTTTTGAGACCATCTAGTTTAACTGTTCTTATCTTAAATGATTAGGAAACCTAGGCCAGAGAGTCAGTTTCACTTGTCCAAGGTCATACAAAGTAGTAAATGACAGAGCCAGGATTTGAATCTAGATTCTCTCACTTCAAACTGCATCCCATATCTATATATAGACCCATTATCTGCCTATATTTGAATGGAACAAGTAGGATTTTATACAAATACAGATTGCTTCCACTCTATGTTGCATAGCAATTTGTGTTTGTTCAATTCTTTATTAACAATGATCCATATACACCCAAACGTTGGGAATTGCTTGTTTCTTCTTGGAAATTAAGTATTTGTAATATCTTTTGATATGGAAACTAGATATTTATCTTGATTTTCTACTCTTCAAGATACAGGATTTAAGGGGTGAGGGAAAGAGCAATGATCGCAGCATGAAATTGAGGGAAGCACAGCTCACATTCTTTTATTTTTTTTTAATACTTATTTATTAAAATATTTTTACATTGCCAGATTTCTCACTGTATTCTTCCCCCTACCCATATAACTTCTTTGTGTTATAACTAGTATCAAATGGTTTTGATGACTGCTGCTTTATATTATAGTTTGAGGTCTAGAAGTCTTGCTTCATTCCTACCTTTTTTTTCATGTTTCCCTTCCAAATGAATTTATTTATTACTTTATCACGTTCTGTAAAGCATTTCTTTGATAGTTTGATTGGTTAGCATTAGAATTATATTAACTCTAGTAGTTCTGTCATTTTTGTTATGTTGGCACTCCCCAGCCGTTATTAAAGTTCTTTATTTCTTTAAGGAACACTTTGTAATTGAATCTATACAAATATTTTATGTGTTTTGGTGATTGATCCCCAAATACTCATTTTGTAGTTACTTTGAATGAGATTTCCCTATTATTGCCTCTTTGATATTATTACATAGAAATAGTGTTGATTTTTATGTATTTATTTTATAGTTTGCAACTTTGCTGATGGTATTAATTGTCTCACTTAGTATCTCTGCTGACTCCCAAGGATTTTCCAAGTAAACCAACATTTCATCAGCAAATGGAGATAGTTCTGCCCATCTCTATGCCTTTAAATTCTTTCTCTTATTGCTATTGTTAGCATTTCTACAACATCAAAAAATAGTGAGAAGAGTAGGCATTTTGCTTTAATCCTGTATTTATTGGGAGTCTGCTGTAGTATATTTCCATTTCTATATGTTGCTTATTTTTGGTTTTAGATACTTTTTACGGTATCTTATGCCTTTACTTTGTAGAGTTATCTTTTTAAATTCTTAGGGTAAATCCATAGGGTGTATTTGCTTTCTGAAATCAGAGAATTGGATATTTTATCCTCCTTTGAATTTTATTATCATACTATCAATATGTAGATTTGAATCTAGGTCTTCCTGGCTCCAAAGCCAGCTCTCTGTCTGCTATACCCACATTACCTCTCATTTTGTCAGTCTTATATATTCTGAAGCTTCCAACTTAAGGTGGTTTCAGGCTAGCATAGCGAGAGCCCTAGATTCAGAGTAGGGCCTGTAGCCTGGGTAAATGTTTGCTTGGCCCCTGAGATCATAGATTTGGAGTTTAAAGGGTCCTTACAGCTATCTAATCCAGCCCCCTTATTTTATAGTTGAAGAAACTGAGGCCCAGAGAGGATAAGTGACTTCTCAAGGCCACAAAGGTAGAAGGTAACAGAGGCAGGATTTGAACGTAGGTCCTCAGACTCCAAAGACGAGTGCTCTTTGGGTATGACTGTTTGATCTCCTAGGTCCCTTTGAACTTTAACTCCTATATTTCTAGATAATAGCATGTTAGATTACCTGCTTGCAAAGTGTGATATCACAGTTTACTTGTTAGTACAATTCTCAGAAAAATGGAGGTGAGCAAATTTCAGAGCTGGATTTGAAATTACCAAACTGTGATTTCCATGATGCAGGTGGGAGTGTGGAAGGGTTGGCCAATATCCCCAATGATGAGGAAAATACAGTGCTGTTGGTGGATTGAGATAGCCAGCATTCTAGTCTTCTTTCTTTTCACCAAAGTTGAGAATGCTGGAGATTTTGTTCATGGGACAGTATTTCTGATTTTGTAATAGCTGTCAGCTGAAAAAAAGTCGTTTTATAGAAAAGATGTTCATAGTAGCTTTGATCAGTTGGATTAGCTGGAGTCTTCAAAGTGACTGATGTTTGTAGTCTGAGAAAGAAGTGACGATGGAATGATGTAACATTATTGTTAACAAAGTGATGAAATAGTATTTGGTTTCAGGAGAGAAGCTGAAGCTAATCTGTGGTAAAGTGAGAGTAGTTATCTGTCTCTCCCATTGTTACTTGGTGCCTCCTTGTCCCCAGTTGGGATTTTGGTTGATAGTTAAAGTTTAGTACAAGAATTTTAAGCTTCTACAGGATTAGATACTAAATCTGGTATTGAAATTACTTACAGGATAGGGTTGTAATTTTTTTTTTTAGATTCCCACGTCATATGAAAACTTGTGGCTTTAGGCAGCTTGCTATTGAACAACACTAGTGCCAAGTCTTGTGCAAGATTTCTTTCCTCAGGCACAGTGGTGTTACTTGTCTCTTACGTGTTTACAACTGCTGGATTCTCATCTGCTTGAGAAAGATCTGTAAATAGAGAAATGAAGCAGAGCACGGGTCCAGAGCTGTCAAAGTAGCCTTGACTGCTTGTCTTGGGGAGTACTCTATGCAGTTGTGTCTTGTGGCTCTCTTTACCCCTGAGAAGAGCTCACAAATGGAAGGAGCTTCATAAAACACTTTAAAGAAACCCAAACAAACAAGCCTGTTTTTATCCAATTTTTCTTTCCTTAAAGCAGAGCACATTTGAACTTCAGGTTATTGTGACCATGGTAGGCTTGATCTTTACTTCTGTGGAAGGGAAATAGTGAGAGGCATCTGCTTAGGGGCTCTGTGTGACTTTTTTTCTATTCTTTAGCATTTCAAAGGCTATTCTCTAAGAAAACCCTGAAAGGGCAGACTACCTGAATTTTTTTTTAATCTCCTATTAAAATCTCCATAACACTTTGTTGCATTGCTTGCCCCTTGATCTCTTTTTTATGCTTTCTTTGTTTTTGAATTTTTGTTTTACTCAACCTGCTTCTTCCTTTGGTAGCCGATTTATTTTTCTGTCCTTATTCTGGATTATGCTTTCTCTCAAATCAGTGTAACTATTTTAGGGGCCTTTAATGGACCTTTCTAACCCTAAATTTCTCTCCCATTTTCCACCATTGCCGATTTGTTACTTTGGTTTAAAGTATTGTATCTGTTTGGAATTCCCAGTTAAAATGCAGATATCTCTGGGGAGGTTAGAGAATTGCAGTCATCCATTACACCTAGATGAATTTGTTTGCTAGTTCTTTCTCTTCTCCCTGAGACCTTGTCCTCTGGGAATTTCTTCTTTCAGTTCCTCTCTCTAACCTAGTCCCACCCTAATTGGAGACTGTTTTCCTTTGTTTTACTTTCTCAGGAAAGTCCCATACATTTTTCACTTCACTTCCCTATGCTCCTAGCCTCTCCTCCACAACTAAGGCAGCTGCCTTGCCCTCTGCCCAAGCTCCCTATTTCTTTTCATCCCTAAGCCCCAGTTTTTCAATTCTGGAGTCATACACCACGATCAAATTATCTATGTCATCGTCTCCCTTGGGGTTTGTCAGTCTACTCTGCTAATGCCCCACTCACCATCTCAGTAACTTTCCTAGTGGCCTTGAACCTACACAGTAAGTGCTTCCAGAGTCTAACCTATCATTCCACTGAAACAGGTCTCTCCAAAGTGACCGATGATCTTTTAAACTGCTAAAATGCAATAACCTTTTCCCAGTTCTCATGCATTTCAACTTCTCCTTTAGCCTTTGACATTGCTGATCACCATCTCCTCCTTGATACTCTCTTGGTTTGGGGGCAGCGCTCTCTCCTGCTTCTCCTCCTGACTCAGTCGTCTGCTTTGCTGGATCATCAGGAAACTAGGTAGCAAGGTGGATGGAGTCAGGAGGACCTGAGTTCAAATTCAGCCTCAGGTACTTTCTAGACTGTGACACTCAGCAAGTCACATTTGCCTCAGTTTCCTCATCTTTAAATTGGGATTAATAATGGCCCCTGTTTCCTAGGGTGTTTATGAGATAACTGTAAAGCACTTACTGCAGTGGGTGATACTGACCACAGGGCTTGTGAAATCCAAAATAGAAAAGGTGATTGCTTTGGACTGGTTTTAGGCTTGGCTTTGAGGGATGGGGAAGATTCAGATCAGTGAAGAGGTGGAGGTGGGGATGCTTATTTCATACTCCGAAGAAAAGTGAGTAGATCTGTATGGTTGGGGAGTAGGAGTGAGTTCTTTAGATAAATGAGTGGGAAATAAAGTAGGGGAAGTTACTAGGCCTCAGATTGTGTAGTACTTTGAATATTAGGCTAAGGAATTTGAACCTTAAGGTCTAAGATTCTATTACTGTATTCTTTAGGCAAACCTGTATTGCTATAGTAAACTAGTGAAGATCTTTTAGGAGACTAATGTAAACATTATGTTATAGCATTACTGAAGTTAGTGAGGGCTAAAAAGCATTCTGAAAGGGGACATCTAAACCCTGCCTAATTGTTTTTTGTTTTTCCTTGGGGCAGAACTGATTAAGTTACCTGGAGTAGACAAGTAACTAGAGTTCTGTGTTCCAGGTACTTAAGTTACAATCCACTCTGCCCCCAAAAAACAACAGCAACAATGACAAAAAACCATGTCCCAAAACACCCCTTCCCCTAACAAAAAAATCCCCCAAATTACTTCAACTTTTCTGTCATGATAAATGCTTGTATTTGCATTTCCTATCATGGAAAATATTGATTGGACTGTTTTTACAATTTTCCTTTCCCTTTCGTTTTAAAACATTAGGAGGCTGTATGAGTGTATAGTGTGTGTGTGTCTGTCTGTGTGTCTGTGTGTCTGTGTGTCTGTGTGTATATGTGTGTGAGAGAGATTTCTCCTGTGAATTTGTCCCAGTCTTCAGAAATAGCTATCACTAGTCCTTCATAGGTAAGATCTTTTCTACAATATCCTCCTTGACCTTTCTTTTTATATGTAATTATTGATTACCCATTTATTTTCTCTTTCTAGCCTTTCTTTGATTATTTTTATGCTTCTTGTTCTTCCTATATTTTTTGGTCTGTAAAGTGTCAGATCTCAGGCAATATGCAAATATAAATGCAGTATATATCTATATACAGACATATCTGTATATGTATATATGTAGCCGTTAATATGCATATATATGAAATATAAAAGAATGCATTCATGCTCTATTCTCATACCTTACAATACTGTTGAAAAGACAAGATTTACAAGCAATTAGAAGATAAAATAGTATGCACTTAAATGATTAATTGTATGGTACAAAGGGAAAGAACAAATTGATGGCTTGGAGTTGGAAAATTTCATGGAAGAAGTAAGGCATGAAGTATGCTTTGAAGGATAGATAGGATTTTATACCCATAGAGGTGTTTTTTGATGCTTACTTGAAGTTAGGAAGACCTGAGTTCAACTCCACACTCAGTCATTTACTAGCTGTGTGATCTTTGGGCAAGTCACTTAATCCCTCTGTGCCTTAATTCCTTAGCAATTTAATCTCATTGGATTTAGTTTTCTCCTTCATAAAAGGAAGGGGTTGGACTAGAAGGTTTCTAAAGTGCTTTCCAGGATTCCCTCTCTTCTCTCTATCCCCTACCTCGAACCCCCCATATGTGATACCAGAGTGCCACAGAATGAGAGGGTATGAATGGCTGTGGCTTGCACCGTGGAAGAGAGTGTCTCCACCAACAGTAAACACACCCATAAAAATATTGAAATGTTTTTCAGTCTGTACCTGATAAACTAGAGAGACTACTTGTAGTCATTGACCACGAGCTGGCTTTAGAGTCACAAAGTCCCAGAGGAAATCCTAAAACCACAAAGCTGGTTGGATCCTTGATCAGTGTATGCTGTCGGATCTCAGCAGGCTCTATCCTGCTATTCCTCCCTAAATTACTCCCTGTCCCACTCACCACAGCAACTATTTCAAATTTTTTCATCTTTCTTCAAGCCCCCCAGGATACTGGAGGACTCCCTTTCCTACCCTCTCTGCCTCATATTTCACTGAAAAAGCTGAAGCCATTTACAAAGAGCTTTCTTTCTTCCTCCTTCCTCATTTCATATCCCTCTAGACGGCCTTGGCAAGTAGAAGGGCTGCCTCATTATCCAGTCTCTGATGATTACATATATCTTAATAATATCCCTTCCTGTCTTCTCCTGCAGATTGTCCCTCCCCTGCATCATCATTCCCCCTCTTTCCTTATATATCATCTCTTCAGCTGTCTTCAAGCACCAAGTCTCCTCCACCTGCTAAAAACCAAAATGATAACCCACACTTGATTCTGCTATGTGTGTCACTCTTGTGTTTCTGACTCTCTAGACTTTGCCACGGTGTCTCAGTGTTCTTCATGCCCTGCAACCTTTCTCATCTTGGAATATCCTTCAACCAGGCTAGCCCCCTTCTCCAGTTGATGTGCTCCTTTTGGGGTCTCCATTTCAGGAATGGGCCCCAGCTGGTCGTGCTTCATTCCTGTCCTGGCTGTGCCCTCTGACTCTATGAATTTTGCCATAATATCAACCCTTTTCTCTGCCCCTGTACCCCTTCATAGCTTCATTTACATGTAAGCTTCTTTGGAGCAGGGGCTTTTGCTTATATTTGTATCTATCCTCAGCATTTAGCACAGTGCTTGGCACATAGTCATTTAAAAGCTTATTGCCTGCTTCTTGTTTGCCTTTTCTGTTAACAATCTAAAACTCCTTGAAAAAGCTGTATAATCAATGCTTCCATTCCTCTCTTCTTGCTGACTGCAATTTGCCTTCAGACTTCAATATTCAACTAAAACTGCTCTTTCTACAGTTATCAATGAGCATGTAATTACCACATCTAGTGGTAATTTATCTTTTATCTTCATCCTTCTTGTCATTTGACATTGTTGACCACCCCCTGGGTAGGTTTTCATGCCTCTGCTCTTTCTTGATTTCTCTTCCTGCCTTTGTGATCATTCCTTCTGGGTGTCTTTTGCTGGATCTTCACCCATGTCACACCCAGAAGCTGTGGTTGTCTCTCCAGACTCTTCTCCTTGGCCCTCTTCTCTTTATTACTCTATCAGTTGGTGAGCTTCTCAGTTCCTGTGGGTTTAATTATTATCTCCATGCGGATGATTCCCAGATCGATTATCCAGCCTTATTCTTTTTGTTGAACTCTAGTCTTGCATCACCAAATATCTACTGGACATTTTGAACTGGATGGATCATCGGCATCTCAAACTAAACATGTCCAAACAGACTCATTATCTTTCCCCTCCCCTTTTCTGAGCTTATCTGTTACAGTCCATAGTACCACCAAACCTCCAGTCACCCAGGTTTGAAACTTTGTTGTCATCTCTGACTTCTACCTTCTGCTCATTTGTCAACTCTTGTAACTTGTACTATCGAATCTCACCTTTATGTGTCCTTTCTATGAACACAGCCACCCCAGTTCTAGCTCCCATCTCACCTTTAGCCAGGATTGTTGTAATAGCTTCTATTTGGTCTCTCTTTCTTAAGTCTGGCCTCCAGTCCATCCTCCACACAGCTGTTTGGCATTTAAATCTTTTCAGAACCTGGTCCCTTCCTGCTTTTCCTATATGCTTACGTTCTGTTCCCCTCCACAAGGTCCAAGATCATGCCATATTGACCTATTTGCTGTACTTCAAATACAACACTCATGTCCTGTGTCTGGGCTTTTGTACTGGCTGTACCGGTCCATATCTGAAGTGCTCTCCCTCTCTCCTGTCCTCTTCACTTTTCCTTCCTTTGAGACTCAGCTCAATCATCCCTCTTTCAGAAGGTCTTTCATGTTTCTCCAGCTGCTAGTGCTAACAGCTTCTCTAAGATGCTTCCCCTCTCCTCTGTCTTGTATGTTCTGATTTACATGTTGTCTACCTTATCAGAACAAAACTGCCTTTGAGATCAGGAGTTGTTTTTACTTTTTCTATACATCTCCAGTGCTTAGCACAGTGCTTCATTCATAGTAAGCATTTAATAAATGTTTGGTTGAGATAAAGAAACACTTGTGATGCTCTTAGTTACCTCAAATCCCCACTAGTAGGAGTAGTCTTTAATTGGACTTGAGGCATACAGCTTCTGCTTGAACCTCACTCATTATTCCTAAATAGCAGTTGGGTAGTTGGATCCAGCTTGTGGGAATGAAGACAGATTGACAAGGCCCTTTGAGGAGAACAGGAATAAACTTTTCTGACTGAATTCTTCTGAAGGTTAATGTTTCATCGAAGCACCCTTATATATGGAGTAGGGCAGACACCTTATGATCTGAAGACCATTGCTTAGCTTTAATCAGTATCCTCTGTGCTTCCTCTTTCATTTCAAACTGGAATGTTCCATGTTAGCACTCTGTATGGAATAAGTGTAGTCTCAGACAGGAACATTAGCACTGCTGACTTTCCTTAAGTCACCTGGCCAAATGTAGCCTTGACATGGATAGAAGTGCCAGAATGGTCATCTTTGAAACACACATCTGCTCCCCTTTTAGTTTTATTTGTCTATTGTCCTGCCTCCTCTGTTGTGCTGACAAACTGTGTCAGCACAGGGGATGTGGCCTAACCTTATCAGCAATACAGAATTGTGGGCATAAAACTGGGCAGGTAAATATCTCTGCCCAGATCTTGTGTTGCCCTTTATGGACTCTGAGTCTTTGCTCACGTGACTGCGATACACTCCCTCCATCTCTGCCTATTCAAAGCCTGCTTGCTACTTAAGGTTGGATCCAGTTCCATCTCTCAGAAGCTTTCCCAGAACTGAACTTGAGTTAATCTTTCCCTTGTATGCTGTCTCAGCACTCTGTAATTCCCCTGTATACTTGATCATACTATGTTTTATATTAACTACATGACAATAAACTCTTATATGTGGAGGTAACCCTTGATTCTTAAAAACAGTACAAATGGAGTGCAATCTCTGGCAGGATCTACTAGACTGGAAAGGCTTTAATTATGGAAGAATCTTTATCTAGCCTTGCTTGGATCAGATAAGCTCAATACCAGGTTAGTCTTAGGGTGATGACATTTTGTTTTTTAAAATCTCCATGTAGGGAGTACTAATGACTAGAGGAGATAAGGAAAGGATTGTGTAGGATTTGGCACTTGAGATTAGTCTAGAAGAAAGCCAAATATGCTAACCAGTCGATCCACAAGCATTTATAAAGTACTTACTCATGATAGGCGTGTGTAGACAGGTGTATTATTTGCTGGAGATACAGAGAAAAAGCAGAAAGTCTTTGCCCTCAAGAAGCCTTCATTCTAATGTAAAGAGATAGTTTAATGCAATGGAGAAAACATGTTCATTCAAGCAAGATACATATACAATGGATGGAAGGTTTGGAGGGGAAGGTGCTAGCAGCTGGTAAGACTGAGAAAGACCTCCATCAAGAGGCGAGATTTTAGCAGGACTTGGAAGGAATCTGGGGATTCTGAAAGGTGGAGTTGAAGGAGGACATTTTAGGCATAGAGGAAAGCCAGTGCTAAGGCAAGGAAATAGGACTGACAAAAAGGCCAATATGGCTGGATCAGAGAGTATGTATGGGAGGTAATGAATGGCGAGAACAGGGCAGGTTTGAGAGCTGCAGGTAGAATCAATGAGACTTGGCAATTCATCCGATATAGTCAGAGGTGCACTGGTAAATGTTTAATAAGTGGGCTTTCCAGACCGAAAAAAAAATGTATACATATACTTTTTGGTTTAATCTTTATTACTAACACTTTCTTAAGTCTAAAGTGTATGTAATCAAAAATCCAATAAATCAAGCCCTGATTTGTAACACCCCTTTCTAATGTGTAACAAGCCAGTTAGAGATGGGTTCAGCATACTAGTGGATTTTTAGTGTTAGGAAGAGTAAAGATTTGAGTATGATATCAAGATTGTGAACCTGGTGACTGAAAAAGTGTTGTTGCCCACGAACAAAACAGCAAGTTAGGAAGAGGTTTGAGTTTTTAGTGAAAGAAGAGTTTCATTTTGATCTGGTGAGTTCGATTTGCCAATGGGACAACTAGTTAGAATGTCCAATAGGCAGGCATTGGTGAAACTGAGTCTCTGGAGAGACTAGGACTGGATATGTACATCTAGGAGTCATCAACAATAGAAATGGGAAATGAAACCATGAGATCATTGAGAGAGAGTAGAATATGACCATGGATAAGGTCTTAAGAGATAACCATGATTAGTGGGCAGGGCATGGATCCAGCAAAAAAACAAAACAAAAAAAAAACAACTGAGGGAGAAGGAAGAGAGAGAGATATAGGGAGGAAGAGAGAGAGGAGAGAGAGGGAAAGAGAAAGAGAAGAAAGAGGAGGGAAGGAGGGAGAGAGAGAGAAGAGAGGAGGGAGGGAGGGAGAGAGAAAGAGAGAGAGAGACAGACAGACAGACAGAGACCTCAAGAAGTAGTAAGTATCTCGGTGGTCAACAGTGTCATATGTTGCAGAGAGGTTCATAAGAATGAGGACTGAGAAAAGGTCATCAGATTTTACTGTTAAGAAATCACTGATAATCTTGGAGAGAATAGTTTCAGTTGAGTGATAAGTTCAGAAGCCTGGTTGCAGGAGGTTGAGAAATGAGGCAGAGGAGAGGGAGTAGAAGCAATGAGTATAGACTTCTTTTTCTAGAAGTTTGATTGTGAAGTGGAGAAAGGATATTAGGGTACTAGCTAAATGAATGGAGGGTCAAGTGAATGATTTTCTTTAATAGATGGAGAAGACCTGGGAATGAATGTTTGCGGGGAGGAGGGAAGGAGCCAGTAGATAGGGAGAGATTGAAGATAAGGGAATGAAAAATGACAGAGGACAGGAGAGAGAGAAGAGACAGGAGGGGTTGGGATCAAGGGCATAAGTAGAGGGGTTGACCTTGGAGAGTAGAAGGAACACCTTTTTTTTTTATTGGAGACTGGAGCAAAGGAAAAAAGAATATTAGATAATGTCAAAAGGTTTTGAGCTATAGAGTAGGGAGAAGAAGGAGATCTGGTGAATCACCTCAGTAAATATGGATGGAAGTCCTTTCCTGGAATGGAGGGGGAGGGGATAGTGTAGGAAGTTTGAGGAGAGAAGATGAAATTTGGAAGCTAATGGTTAAACTACAAAATACAGAAGAAAAAGAGTGACAGTTGAGAGGTAAGGTACTAAGTTAAATAGAGGGAGAAAAATTCCTGTCGCCATGTTAACACAGATAAAGCATTGTAACTAGGTGCTGTGAATTCTTTTATCTTGAAATAGCTTTCTACCTTTTTGAAATCAGGCCAAAATTGAAGTTCCATCCAATGGGATGGAGGGTTGAATTTAAACCTTGTTCCTAATAATTGCAGTTTTAGCAATCTAGGAGGAGAATGAGGCTTAGTTAGGAATATAAGCCATTTGCTAGTTCTGCCAGCACTGGCTCTTCAGTCTGCTTAATTCTTTTACATATTAAATTGCTATTAACAGAAAACACCTTTGAATTGTACTTTAATGCTTTCTCATGGAGGACAGGTGACCCTGAATTCTTGAAGGCTGTGCCAGTCTAACACAAGCTTTGATTAGTCAGTTAAGACTTAGTGATGATCTGTATGTCTATTGTCTAAGGGCTAACCTAGTTACACTTGGAGAGACTCATCACTAGGTTAACTCAAGGGTGAAGATATTTTCTGCCAAAACTATTCCCAAAGACCATTACTAAGTGGGGTGGTACCTACACTGATGAAATCATAAATGCTTGAAGAATTGAGATAAGTCATTGGCATCATCAAAATGGTCATTTTCAACTACATTAGAGTTTTCAAAACAGTTTATATGCATTGATTCATTTGATCCTATGAACAACCCTATGAAATAGAAAGGGAGCCAGACAGATGGACAATACTTCCTACTGGAGGAATTGATTCATTATATTTCAAACTTCAGGAATTCTTTGGTGTTTGAGCTATAGGCTTTCAATAGGCAGAGATGGAGATAACGTGAATGAGGGCATGAATGTAGGTGGTAAAGGTTGGGACAGATACTACTCTGGAAGATAGGGTTGGAGCCACATTGGGGAAGGCCTTGAATGTCTGCTGAAAAGCCTGGTTTATTCAGTAGGTAGTGGGGAATCAATTGAAAAATTTGGAACAGGGGAGTGATGTGAAAAGAACTGCCCATTAGGAAGACAGGAGAAAGAGATCAGGAGGAGGATGAAAATCACCATCAAATATATTAGCGAATAAATGTTAGGAATCAAGTCATCAAGCATTTATTATGTGCCTACTGTGAGCCAGTAAGGTGCTAAGTCTTAGGGATACTAAAGGCAAAAAACAGTGCCTGTTCTCAAGTAGCCCACAGTCTGAGACAACATGCAAATACCTATGTACCAACAAGATATATACAAGATAAACTGGAAATAATCTTAGAAGTGAAGCACTGAGATTAAGGAGGACTGAGAAAGGCTTCTTACAGAGGTGGGGCTTCAGCTGAAACATGAAAGAAGCCAGGAGGCCAATGAAAAGGGAGAGAGTTACAGGAATGGGAGACAGCCAATGAGAATGCTTGGAGTTAGGAGATGAGTGTCTTGGGTGAGGAACAGCCAGGAGGCCTTAGTCACTGGAGAGTGTATGCTTGGAAATAAGATGTAGGGAGACTAGAAAGGTAAGAAGGGCACCAGGTTATGAAGGGTTTTAAAAGCCAATCAGGATTCTGTATTTGATACTGGAAGTAATAGGGAGCTACTGGAATTGATTGAATGGGAGGAGAAGGGGCATGGTGTGGTTAGAACTGTGCTCTAGAAAAATAACTCAGCAGGTAAGTGGAAGATGGAATGTAGTAGGGAGATACTTGTGACAGGGACAATTATTAAATTTCTGTGGTACATAAACCACTATGTTAGGCATAACAGTTTCAAGAAATATATATTATATACCTTTTTTACACTAAGCTAAGATAGAGTTCCTTTATACAGCCAGTGGACACACACTAGTATCTAACATTATGATGCTAAGTAGAGTAGTAATCATCCGTGAACAAATCAATTGTATTTTTTTAAAGTCGAGGCCATCACCAGTTGACTTCACTTTTGTCTTGCCACTGGACTTTTATGACTCTGAAGAAGAGAGCAAGGCTGACCATTTTGTGCGGCTCTGCCTCATTTAAATCCAATTCATAAGCAAGTCATGACATTCCCCCAATGATGTCATTGGTCTTTGAGAGCAAAGGACAAACAACAATTTTTTTTTTTTTGGTGAGGCAGTTGGGGTTAAGTGACTTGCCTAAGGTCACACAGCTAGTAAGTATCAAATGTCTGAGGTCAGATTTGAACTGAGGTCCTTCTGATTCTAGGGTGAATGCTCTATCCACTGTGCCACCTAGCTGCCACCAAACAACATTTTTTAAAAGCTACTTAAATTAAAACAAACAAATTTAGAATATAGATCTGGGTATGAGGAGGTTAAAGAGGAGAAAAACCTATTATGATCATAGATTTAGAACTGAGACTATCGAGGCAATTTAGTCCAACTCTTTCCTTTACAGATGAGGAAACTGGGGCTTAGAGAAGCTAAGTGATTCGCCCAGGGTCACCTAGCAATAAGCGGCAGGATTGAACTCAGCCCGTCCTGACTCCACAGTCAGCACGTCATTCATGCTACCACTTTCTCCTTCTACTTATTAGACTTAGGTGTCATAAGTAGTTCTGATGAACTTAAACTAAGATTTCTTTGGTAACCAAAGACTTGATTTAGTAACTGGCTTTGGAGAGAGATGAGGTATGAGTAGGGGATGCCCTCATGTATTCAGTACTTACATAACAGCCTCCTTTTTTTTGGCTTCTCCTTTCTGTTATGAACATGCTGATTGTGTATTTTTGGAAAATATGCTATAGGAGTTGTATTACAAGTACTTCCCTGTTTCTTCTTTTTTTCTCTAAATCAGAGCAAGACAAAGGATCTCCTGTGCTTTGATGCATGTGTCATGGTCACAGTGTGGGTGTGTAGAGAGACAGTGCTAAGCTTTTGTCTTTGAATTTAATAGTTCTGTCAAACAAACTTATGTTTGTGGGGAAAAAACATCTGCCTTTAGGAACAAAAAGGAGTACAGTGAACTTTGTGAAGAGTTGGCTTAACTCTAGTGCTATCTTTAGGTACTCCTTGAGAATAAGGACCATGTCTTATATGGTTTTAAAAATCATTTCCTATTATTACTGTAGAAATTAAGGTAAACTGAGGCACAAAATTCCAAGCATGATAAATATATTAGGGTAGCAGTGACCAATAAATTGGATCAATAGCTTCTTTTGATGAGCAGAGACCTTAAATGAGGGCTGATAGGATCTTTTCTAACAATTAATAAGATGTCAGAGCAAAATCTCAAGAAACATAGAGCTGTCTTCTAACTGGCTGTCAGTTTTTAATTTTGCACCATAATGCCTGGTACACTGTAGGTGCTTGGTATTTGTTCAATTGAATTTAGGAAACATGGTGAACACTTTGTATTTTTTAAATGTATAGATGTGATGATTATATTCTGGAGGGTAACCTGTGTCACATAAACTTTTGCCTAATAGTGTTTTGGTTTCCAGAATGATGTAGATAAAGTTAAATTATGCCATTTAACTTTTATACTTAGATAAATCAGTGAGTTCATCACTGTGGATACTCTTTCTGCTGATAGAGTGGAAACCTTTCCTTGCTTTCTTATTCCATGTGATTCTTGTCCTTGTTACTCCATACCTTCTCAAAAAAAGGACTCATACCATGTGCTGGAGTACTTCCTCTGGGTCTTTGTATTATTTTGTGGATACTGGTGGAAGCACTCTTGATGATGACTTTAGAAGGTAACAGGCAGGATTTTATGGGTATTCCAAGGTAAGCAAAATCTTTACAAATGTACAGTTGACTTAAAGGTGTGGACAATGTAAGACCCTACTATGCATGTTATGGATGATCATAGAAAAAAAGGAAATTCATTCTATAGAATAAAATACCTTTTCCAGTGAGGTGTAGCACTTACCATGTAGCACTTAACAAATCCTTATTGATGGATTCTATGCCCATGTCAAAATTAGACCAGATTTCTTGAAAAATGTAGATTCCTACTTTCTTGACAATGTCAGTGTTACACAGTTGGCTAACCCATAGAGCTTGTTCGTCAGTCTATACATCTGGAGTAGACACTCCAAGTGGACAATGATCTGGTCCAGAATTGAACAGGGCAAAGGAGTCATCTCAGTTTCTTGTAGGGAATTTCAGAATTCTTTTGATTTTCCCAGTATTCTTACAATCTAGCCTCATCTTTTAACACTAGTACTGTGTTCTCCCAGAACTGTCGTTTGGCTGTAAGTCATGAAACGCTATATTCACCAGAGAATTCAGTTTGGTTACCCAGAAGGCAATGGAGCTGTGCATGGTAGGTGTGAGCAGCTGCAACACATTATAAATAAGGAATTATGCAGGAGAAGCACTGCAAAGTTATTATGTAAGACATACATGATAAAAAAAAAAGTGTTGTGTGAGATGAGATTGAGAGTGAGAGATTGAACTATGGATAACTAGCCATTGTGCTTCACTGGTGTCTTTGCATTGTCCAGGGAATGAGATGATATTTATAATAAAGCATTTATTAAGCACTTACTAGATGCCAGGCATTATACTAAAAGATGGGAAAAGAAATATGAGAAATTCAGGCAATCCCTCCTTCAAAGAGCTTTCATGCTAATGGGGAAGGCAACACATAAATGGGGAGCTAGGTTTTGAGGGAAGTCCAACATTCGAGGGGGAGTAGGATGAAGAGGAAGAAGATAAAGATGAGGATGATGAGCAGAGGGCAGGCAATAGTGTTTGGAAATGACTTGGAAGGAAACTTCCTAGATCTCTGGCTGGAGCCCCTCTGTGGAACTTCTCAGAGGTGGTGATGAGAATCACCTGGGGTAGGTTATGGTTCTTATTGTTGGAGGGAATGTCCTCTGTCAGTGAGATCACAGATCCATTGGTGAATTCACCTGGTAATGGGCCATCTTCAGTTTTCCTGATGTATACCTTGCCACTGGACCCAGATGGCCCCAGAGGACAAAGTGAGGCTGGTGACTTTGCACTGTCCTGCCTCACTTAAATCCAATTCACTTGCAAGTCATGACCTCACCACCAACAACAAAAACAACTTCAGGTAATGATAGATGCTGTTGAGTAGTAGAATGCTATAGTCTTTGCAGAATCAAATTTGCAAAAGAGAGTTTTATGATGGGCACGAGTTGGCTACCGCACATTATGAATGAGAAATTCTAAAGTGGTCGAAAGATGAAGATAAAAAATGAAGGGAAAAAAAGGAAACATGTCTTTATACCACATAATGCTGATGGGACAATCAAGTGATGACCTACATGCTTCACTAATATTCCTGCAAGGAAGTCCTCTAGTATGTTGGTTGGACTGCAGCAGTAATTTTATGGGAGGATATGGACACTAGTTGCACAAAATAGATTGCAATATGCATTGTCAGAGGGAGTATCTACATTGATGAGATCGTACATTGATTGGAATACCGGTGGAACACTGTTACCCTTGATTCTCCTTACATTAAACTTGTCCCCATCAATTCTGAGGTTCTATAAATGTGTTCAGTCCACATTGAGCAATTCTCTGAATATCCTTAATGTCTTGACTTGCCACTTCACTAAATCCTGTTTTTATATCAAGATATAGCTGTGAGCACTTTTAAAAACTGTGATCCAGAGGGATCCTTAGGTGTTCTCTGAAATATCTACTCCTTGATTAAGATAATTTTTGGAGTTTGACATCTTCTATTTTAAGAAAACTATAGCATGTCATTTTTTTTTTGGCTAGAATCTTTATAAAATATCTCACTTTTATTCCTCATCTTTCCATCCTTATCCAGGAGAGCAATAATATCCAAAGATAATCTCTTTGTAAAACTCATGACCCTTGTTACTGTCCCCCCTGCTGCATAATCCTGCACCTTTGCTTATTGCCAGGTTTCTGCTCTGGGTCTTAGTATTAGAAACTGTTTCTTCTCTGTATCTCAATTTCCTACTGGGTTTTCAACTGTGGAGAATGTGATGAGCCTGGCTTTGGGCATGGAAACTTTAAGGTAATGGTAGGACAGCGAGGCAGAGGTGATGAATTGGCATTTGGAAATGTGCATCTGGAGCAGAGGAGACAGTTTAAGATTTAAAAACTTAAAAAAAATTTTTTTTGGTTACATTTGAGTTCCAAGCTGTTTTCCCTCCCTCCCGAACCCGTACTAGAGAAGGCAAACATTTGACATAGACATATATATATATACATATATATATATATATACACACACATATATACAACTGTGCAATCCATAGTATTATATATCAGTTCTTTCTTTGAAGGTGGATAACATCTTCCTTCATAAGTTCTTTGTAGCTGATTTGAATATTCATATACTTCAGAATAGCTTGGTCATTTACATTTAGTCTTGGAACAATATTGCTGCTACTGTTTGTTTTCCTCTTCGTTATTTCATACAAGTATTCCCATGTTTTCCTAAAATCTACTTGCTTATCATTTCTTACAGAGTGTAATATTCCATCACAATCATCTACCACAACTTATTCAGCAATTCCCCATTTGTTGCGCATCCTCTCATTTTCCAGGTCTTTGCTACCACAAAGAGAGCTGCTATAAATATTTTAGAACATATAGGTTCTTTTTCTTTTCCCCTGATTACCTTGGGAAACAGATCTAATAGTGGTATTGCTGGGTCAAAGGGTATATGCAGTTTTATAATTTCAGATTGTTCTCCAAAATGGTTGGATAAGTTCACAGTTCCACCAACAGGGTATTGGGGTCCCAGTTTTCCCATATTCCCTACAACATTTGTCATTTTGCCCTTCTATCATTTTAGCCAATCTGATAGGTGTGAGATGGTATCTCAAAGTTGTTTTAATTTGCATTTCTCTAATCAATAATGATTTAGAGAAATTTTTCATATGACTATATATAGCTTTGATTTCTTCCTCTGAAACCTGCTTGTTCATATCCTTTGGTCCTATGTCAATTGGGGAATGACTCATATTCTTATAAATTTGACAAAGTTCTCTATGTATTTGAAATATGAGATTTTTATCTGAGAAACTGTCTGTAAAATTTCCCCCCAATTTTATCCTTTCTTTCTAGTCTTGATTTTATTTATCCAAACCCTTTTTAACTTAATGTAATAAAAATTATCTTCTCTATTTTTTGTTTATTCATAAATTCTCCTATCCATAAATCTGATAGGTAATATGTTTTTTCTAATTTACTTATGATATCTCCATTTATATTTAGGTCATGTATACATTTTGACCATATTTTGGTAAATGGTATAATACCTAGTTTCTGCCAGACTGTTTTACAGTTAAGGTCAAAGATCTAAACAAGGGTGTCCTGGAGCCAGCTCTTGAGAACTGACCTAAATTTTGAGTGTGAACATTTCTACCTTACAAATCAGCAAATGCTTCAAGTCAGGGTTTGGGTTATTGTTTTGTTGACTGTCAAGACTTAAGAAAGTAATGGAGAAAATGTTAATGCAGATTAAATTTAAAAGTGTATCATGGTACTTTTTTTTTTCCCCAGAGAGCTAGTTACTGAATATTTACTAGCACACTCCTAGTTGTTGTCCATGTAGAGACAATAGGTAAAGCCACAGAACTGTCAGAATGTTAAAGAAAGACTGGCTTAGATTCAAGTGCACATGTAGAGTTTTTAGTTTTGCCAAGAAGGGCTACCTCTTTGTCAGATTGGCAAAGGAAAAGAGGGGAGAGTGGGATATGTTCTCAGTGGGGTTTGAAATGAGAATGAGAGAAGAAATTCCTATCAAATGGCCTTAATTTTTTCAACTTTCAAAATTTTGTGATTCTCTGAATTTAGGAATTGAGGAAATGAATGTAGTGACTGTAGTTTTTTATGGTTTTTTTGGTGAAGGGAGAAAAGGGAGCATGGTAGCTTGAGGCCATAGTCAGCAGGATTCAGCGAAAATGTATTACAAATAAAAGTGGCATGAAAATGCTTGCTGCAGTAAGGGAAGAAGCCATTATAGATGGGGATAGTTTATGATATGAGGGGAAGTCCTAGAAGAGGCAGAACAGATAATCCTGGGATTCAGGTGGAGTTGCTAACTTTGCAAATGAGAAAAGACACCCTTCCCTAAGAGACTGGAGGGCAGTTGAGAGAGTATGTTTGATTGCTTTGTTTTCCATAAAGTAGCAGGTAAAAAGAATGCCAGACTGAGGGTAGAGTCTGGTATGAAGGAGCATGACATGAAGATGGCCAGAGAAAAGAAGTGTAGGGATCTGGGTAGGCCTAGCAACGTGAAAGCTCACCAGTTAGAAGCTGGGAAACCCAGGACAGTTTCGAGGATGCTTCCTGGAGGCAGATTCTATAGTGAAGGAGGGTGGCCTGAAGCCAGCTGGGGCACAGCAGCCTGGGAGCCTGGG
Organism: Vombatus ursinus; assembly: GCF_900497805.2. NCBI lineage: Eukaryota > Metazoa > Chordata > Mammalia > Diprotodontia > Vombatidae > Vombatus > Vombatus ursinus. Next base: position 8,395,686 of record NW_020954619.1, read on the forward strand.
TCCTTTGACTTTCTGCTTAGTGAAATTTCTCATGTGGCATTTCTGTTCTTCTCCATCTGTTTCCATCTCTAGTAATAAGTAAATCAACACTATTCTTCCTGGGAAGGATGTCAGTCAGTTGCCCTATATCACCCATTTCTGTGATCTTCCCTGGTCTCCTCTCCATGATATATTTTTACTTCCTCTGTTAGAAATTTAGCTCCTTGAGGACAGAGGCTGTCTTACTTTTTCTGTTTGTATTCCCAACTTGTTGCACAGTGCCTGGCACATGGTAAGTGCTTAGTAATGCTTTTTTTTTTTTTTTTTTTGTCCATTCATTATCAACTGAGCATGAATCATACATTTTAGAATTGGAAGGTAAGTAATGCAGGAGATTACAGTTGGGGGTCTAAAAATGGTAGAAATGTTTTGGAATAGCTACTGTGGGCAGTGCAGTAAGGAGCAACGATAGATAACTTATTTTCCATGCCACAGTGAGGACCAAGTATAGATTTGTAGTGAAATTGATGAACATTGTTCTGTAATTTTCTTAAGCAACATGCTCAAACACCTAGGTAAGTGAGGAAAGCATGTGGGTAGGGGAGTTGGGTTTGGAACCCAGTAAGCAAACATTTCTTTTTTTTTTATTATTTTTATTTTTTTATTTAGGCAATTGGGGTTAAGTGACTTGCCCAGGGTCACACAGCTAGTAAGTGTCAAGTGTTTGGTCTGAGATTGGATTTGAACTCAGGTCCTCCCGACTTAAGGGCTTGTGCTCTATCCACTGCGCCACCTAGCTGCCCCCTAAACATTTCTTTGTTAAGGCTTACCATGTGCTGGCCGCTGTGCTAAGTACTGGAAATACTAATAACAAGCAAAAAGAAACAATCCCACTTCTCAAGGAGTTTACATTTTACTGGAGAAGAAAACACACCAAAAAAAAGCTGGAAAAGGGGGACACAGGAGGGAAGGAGATTACTCAGGCCATGATAGGAGAGTCTGGATTGCACCCTGGTGAGAAATGAAGAGATAGATGTCCTGGCACCTACTCACATGGAGGTTCTGGGAGGAGCCATCCACGATCAGAGCAAGAGAGGGGGCCACAGGGGCAGTTCCAGGGTTGAAGGGGTCTTCCAGGACAAGGGAGTTTCAGGGGTGCTCAAAGTGAAAGTCCAGATTGCAGCCTGGAGGGTGAGAAATGCAGAGTAGTCAGTATGCTTCAGAGGAGGGACTTGAATGAACCCGGGCCTTCTTGGTTCAGAGGGCCGGCTTTTTATCCACTGTGGTACTACTGCGTCTCAAGCAAATAATATGAACTTCAAAAAATTGAGGGTGTTGAGTATTACCAACTGATTAGGAGCAAGAAAGCAAGCTTTGTTGTGGTTAATTCACCTTGACATCCTGGTGACAATCAAACAGTGACTATAATTATTTCTCTCTGTCCCACTATTTATTATTACTGTTCTGAAGTGTTGCTATTGGGTGTTTGCAGCTGTGTTTGGAGTCACAGCTCACTAGCTGATCACTGTGCATGGTGACTCCTTGATAATGACATTTTCTAAGAAGTTCAAGGGAACTTAGGGATATTGCTTGAAGTAGCCACCCAAGAGCCTTCTCAATACTTACTAGTCAGTGTTTTGTTTTGTTTTTTTCCTAATAATTGAGCAGTAGGAGTTGATTTTACAGAAATTAGCTTGGAGCCAAGAGGTCACAGGTTGTGAGCTCTATTTCCTTTTAATAATGCCTCTCAGCAGTGCTTGGTAACTGCTGAGTTGAAAAGGTACACAGGCTAGATTCAGTTTTAGAGGATGCCAGATTCTTTTTGGTGAATGTAATCATCATTACTAAAAGGTTGTTACCAGATGATGAATCTTTTTGGCCACAGCAACTCATGGTGAAGAAGGGTTGTATTTAGTGTCAGTAATAAGGATATCCAGGTCTTTTGAAGAAGTGTACAGTAGAAGAAGGCTTCCAAGGCATTTGTTGTACTGAGCTTGCTTTTAGACATTTCCATAGTTTACTTTACTTTTTATGGCCACAAGGCTCTGATTTTGAAAGACGTTTCTGGTTGTATGCAAGGGTGTGTTGGAGCCAGCTCTGGCTTGTTAAATTTTCAATGTGAGTATTTATACGTTGGAAATTGGCAAAGACTATAGATGAGGGCTTGATTGTTTTGTTAAACTTAACATTAAATTTAAATAAACATTAAACTTGTCTTAAAAATATGTTGCACATCTAATTCTTGTTTTCAGAATGCTCCTGGTTGTATGCCAAGGTAACCCTCCAACCTGAGAATTCCTTTATAAATGTATAGGTGTGATAGGGACAGGTCTGTGGATATAGATTTTATAAGTTGATCTTGTTATTTGTTATTAAAAATAATTAGCCCTTTAGAATAAAGGACATTTCAGTCTTTAAGTGTCATCAGAATTTCTAACAGCCTGATAATACTGATATGAAGAGGTTCCAGAGAAGTGACATATAGCTAATGTCAACAGGAAAACAGCTTCAGGATTCTCTGTGTTCACTCAGTGAAACAACAACTTTTCGCAGATGTTGGTAAACATAAGTACTAATGGGGTTTCATAGCATGCAGTCCTTGTTTATAGACTTCATATGATACTTTTGTGGGTAGACAGTCTAGAGAGCATCAGGTATGGTGATCAGGACTAAGAACAATACAAAGGATGTTTGATTCTTGGAAATGTAGAAATCGGTATGTGCTCTTCTGCTTCTGAGTGTGCGTACTCAACTGTGTCTTTCTAACATGGTTTTATGTTATCGTTAACTTAACATCAAGAGATGACATTCTGTTTACTTCAGAACCATTAGGTAGCTGGTGGTATAATGGACAGAGTGCTGGGCCTGGAGTCAGGAAGACCTGGATTAAAATACTGCTTCAGAGACTTCCTAGCTATGTGACCTTGGGCAGGGCTGTCTGCCTCAGTTTCCTCAACTATAAAATGAGGATCATAGCGCCTCCCTCCCAGAGTTGTGAAGATCACAAGAGCTAACATGTGTAAAGCACTTTAAGGTTTGCAAAATGCTATGTAAATACTAGCTATTATATTACATTTTATAAATCAGTTAACAAGCCTTTATTAAGTGCTTGGCTCAGGGCAACTGGTAGTTCAGTGGATAGAATGCTGGCCTTGGAGTCAGGAAAACCTGAGTTCAAATGTAGCCTCAGACTTACTAGCTGTGTGACCCTGTGCAAGTCACTTAACCTCTGCCTCAGTTTCCTTAATTGTAAAATGGGGATAATAATTGCATCTGCCTCCCAGGGTGGTTGTGAGGATTAGGCGAGATAATATTTGTATAACACTTTAGCACAATGCCTGGCACATAGTAGGTGCTATGTAATTGCTAGCTGCTATTATTATCATTATTATTATTATTCAGAGTAGGAAACACTTGAGTCTTGTCTTCTTTCTCTTCACAGGTCTTTAGGCATATATTAATTGTGCTGCTTCTCCTGAGTGTCCTTCCACCTCAAACTAAGTTAAAGGTATTAGCATCGAATCTGACAGAATACTTCCATTCATGTAAATTTAGAATGATAGTTTACCTCAGAACTCTCAGGTGACCCTTTAAAATCACACCTTGAAATAAAGCCTAAGGCTGAGTTAATTTAGCCTTTGGTTTGCTTCCTGGAATTCCAAGGTTCTCCACTCTGCTTCCTGCAGAAAGGGCCTCTGCAAGTTCACCAGAGATCTCTCAGTGACATTTTCTCAGCCCTAGTCGATTTTGACCTCTGCAGTGTTTGACACTATTGAGCACCCCTTTCTTCTGGATGTAGGAAACAGTGGTGAAGAAGAATCAAGCATTGGATTTTTGGTTAGAGGACCTGGGTTCACAGCTTACTACCTGTGTGACCTTGAGCAGTTCACTCCGGAGCCCCTTTGAGCCCCAGTTTCCATTTTGGGCTAGATGACTTCTCAGTTCCCTTCTTACTTTCTGTCTTACTTTCTATGATGGTAGGATATTCTCTCCTTCTGGGGTTTTCCTGGCATTGCTTTGTCATAATTCTTTGCGTGTCACACTGATCTTTCTTGGTCTCCTTGGTGGTTCTATTGTCTACATGCTGCTCCTTATGCATGGATATACCTCAGGGTTGTTTTGGGTCCTTTCGCTTTCTCTTGTTCTATATTATCTCTGTGACCTCACCAGGTCCTGTGGATTTCCTGATCCTTTCTAAGGAGATGACTAACAGATCTTTTTATCTAGCCCTCATTTCCCTCTCTTCGGAGAGTCAGGCCCAGCTTGATCTTCAGCTGTCAGCTTGACATTTCCACCTGGATGTTCCTCAGGCTTCAGAAGCTCACCATGTCCAAAGCAGAGTTCAGTCTCTTTCTTCTCAAAAACAATCCTCCTCCTGACTCTTCTGTTCCTTTCATGAACATCACTATTCTTCTGAAACCTAGTCTCCTCTTCATCGTCCCTCATTCATTCAATTGCCATACCTTGTCAGTTCTGCCTCTTCATCTGTTCCCTTCTGTCTAATCCCACCATGACTATCCTAGCCTGGATCCTCATTGTCTCTTCTGGGACTGTGACTGAAGCCTCCTATTTATACTCCTTAAATCCTATTTCCTCCCCAATCCATGCTCCTCCCAGCTGCCAAATTGGTATTCCTAAAGCTCAAAGGTATGTGTCAGTCCTCTGATCCAGAGGAAGTGGCTCTCCTTTGATGGAGGTTACAATCCAGGCTCTTCTGTTTGGCTTTTAAAGCCCTTTACAACCAGACTCCAGCCTCAGGCTGGTTAGATAGCACCTTTTCCCATGCACTCTCTATTCCAATGAAATTGGCCTGCTTTTCTCCTGACATACCATCTCCTTCCTCTGCCTTTGCAAAGACATTCCTCTCAGCAAGAAATGTTCTCCGTCTTACCCCTGTTCCCTTTAAGGCTGAGGTCAAGTGGTACCTTTACCGATTTCCAAAATTAGTCGTCCCCAAACCTCAGCATTATCTGTTCTAAGCAAATGGACGCATACCTTGTTTTTGTCAGTGAACGTGGCTCCCCTTAGTGGAATAGAAGCATATAAGCTCTTTGAGGTCAAGGACCAGAGTCTCACTTTGGTTGTTGAGTCTCCTAGTGCTTGGAACACAGTAGAGGCTTAATAAATTCCGATTGATTGAAAAGAAGTGAACCTGTGCTAGAATATCTGTTAGTCTTAGGAGCCCTCCTGTGTTCTCTTGCCCAACAAATGGTGTTTACCTGTGAAACACGGTGCATTCCACATTTTCGTCTGAGCTTTAAAAAATGATAGTAGTATTTCTTGAGTGCCTGATGGATATATAGAAACACACTTAATACTGCATCTGTCGTAAAGGCTATGGAAGACATGGCTCCTGTCTTCCTGGAGCTTGAGAAAACAACTAGAGAACAATTCAAGGGCAGCATATAAATATACAATAATAATAATTTCTAACATTTATATAGCACTTACTACATGCCAGGCACTGTGCTAAACACTTTATAATTATTACCTCATATCATCCTTAAACAACCCTGCAAGATAGGTGCTATTATTATCCCCATTTTATAGATGACCAAACTGAGGCAAACAGGTTCATTGACCTGCCCAAGGTCACACAGCTGCTAATAAATGTCTGAGGTCAAATTTGAACTCAGGTCTTCCTAACTTCAGGACCAGTGCTCTATTCATTGTATCGACTAGTGATAGTGTAGAATGGACTGTGAACAAAGGTATTAAGCTTGTATAGAATAATGATGGTCCACTGCCCCACCTAGCTGGAGGAATCCTAATTGGAAGGTTAGAGGTCATCTATACATCTAGTACAGATGAGAGAACTGAGGTGTATAGTTTATTGTCATTATCAATGATAACAATTATCCTGGTTCATTTTTATCTAACATCAGGATTTGCTTTCCTTAAAACGAAGTTGCAAGATAGATAATGCAAACGTTATACCCATTTTACAGATGAAGAAACTCAGGCTTAGAAAAGTTAAGTGATTTGCCAAAAGTCACATAGTTAATACGTATCAGATCTCAGATTCCAGTATGGGTCTTCTGACTCCAAGCCCACCCTCTTTCTATAACTATATATAGCTTCTAATGTTGAGCCAGACCTAGAACAGGTCTTCTGATTCCTCATCCAGTAATCTAGGCTTTAAAGCCAGAGTTATATTGGTAAATAGGAAGGGCATTCCATAAAGGACAAATAACAGTGTAGACAAAAGTATGGAATCAAGAATGAGCAGAGATGGTAAGGAGACTGACCTGGTCAAAGAACATGTGTCATGATGGGATATAGTAGGAGATTAAATTGGATCGTGAATGCCAGCCTCAAAAGTTTAGATTTCATTGAGATGGCACTGTTTAGCTCATAGATTCTGAGACTAAAAGCTTCCTGGAATAGGGGCACTCTGGGCTGTTAGCTCTTGATCATTACAAAGGAGCATTGTTAGGAAGCAGATGCCATAAAGGCTTGTTACATTTATTCTTGTGTCATGTCTAAGTCTTCGTAACCCCATTTGGGGTTTTCTTGGCAAAGATATTGGAGTGGTTTGCCATTTCCTTCTCCAGTTCATTTTACAGATGAGAAAAATGAGGCAAACAGGGTTAAACTACTTGCCCAGGGTCACACAGCTAGTAAGTGTCTGAGGCCGTATTTGAACTCAAGAAAATGAGTCTTCTGTACTCCAGGCCCTGTGCTCTATCCATTGATCCACCTACCTATCCCTTGTTACATTTATGGCAGGGCTGAGAATAATTAATCATGATACTTTTCAGTTATTCTATTACCTGGTGAAGTTTTTATCCAAAATGGCAAGCCTACCAGGCATTGTATGGTCTACTTGAGAAATGAGGAGATAGGTTGGCACTAGATCAGTATCCTGGGAACCAGAAGCTGTGAGCCACAGATTTCCTGTGTATACAGCCTTTGAGAAGTCACATCATTCGTTTAGGCCAGTTTCCCCATCTGTAAAATTAATAGGTTTGGAAAGATGATCTCTAAGGTTTCCTTCAGTTTTGTTTGTTTTTAAACAAACTGCTTTATAAGGCTAGCAGATTTGTAATATGTACATTGTCTTATCCTCATGCCTCTACTCCACAGTGATACTGAAGTTGTACCAAAAGGCTTTCATGGAGTCTGCAGAAGATGGACTTAGATATTTTTTGGGTGATGAGGATGCTATGTACTTCATTTTGTTTATAAATAATTGTCATTTCTTCTAATAGTTTTATCTATATATTGAAAGATTTACATTCCACATAATTTGGAGATTATGAGTATTTGACACAGTGACATGTATTAAAAATATTAGTCTTAGATTTTTGTAGTTCATTGTCATGTCCATGTGATTGTATGCAACAGTTTTATCTGTGGTAATACTACAGTTCTTGTACAGGGACAGCTAGGTGGTTGAGTGGATGACTTCAAGTCAGGAAGACTTGAGTTCAAAGCCAGCCTCAGACATTTATTAGCTCTGGGCAGGTCTCTGGGCAAGTCAGTTAACTTCTTTTTGCCTTGGTTTCTGTATTTATAAAATTCCCATTTGTAATTTATAAAATTATTTATAAAATAATGGCAGCTACTGCACAGCATTGTTGTAGGGATAAAATGAGATAACATATGTAAAATGCTTTGCAAAGCTTAAAACACTCTATAACTGCTATTATTGTTAAAGCAAAACTTTTATTCAGTTACAAAAAGCAATTATTTTATCCACCTTCTCGAGTCTGATGGACATTGAACTTAAATAGAAGGCTATTGATCTATTCCAGGACTGTGTCTGTCTAAACTATACTGAATATGATGATAACAATAACAGCAACAACACTCATTGGCGTTTATATAAAGCTTACAGACTATTTTCTGCTCGTCTCTCATCTCAGCTTCCTGTTTTCAGTCTAGCCATCTCAAGTCATTTTAACATTTAGCTTTGACCCAAACATACCATGAGAGAATGGAAAAGCAGTTTTATCCTTTCCCTTACTGCATCTTCCTTCAGTTTCTGGTAATGATTTGCAAGCTAGACTAAGAAATAACTTTGAAACATGAAGTATTGGAGGATTTTGACTTTCATCATTTTTTTAGTGGTTGTAAGAGAGCACCAAGCTATTCTTGATGAGTTCAACTCATCAGGTCCAGATGAACTACATCTCAAGGTACTGAGAGAACTGGCAACTGTGATTATTGAACCACTGTCAATTCTCCTTGAATGATTATGGAAAACAGGAAAGGTTCTGTAGGACTGGAGAAGGGCAAATGATGTCCCAACTTTTTTTTTCCAATTTATTTATTTATTTTTATTTTTCAACATTTACTTCCACAAGATTTTGAGTTCCAAATTTTCTCCCCATTCCTCCCCTCCCCCCACTCCATGATGGCCTGCATTCTGATTCCTCCTTCACCCAATCTGTTCTCCCTTCTGTTACTGCACGTACCCCCCCCCCAATCCCCTTCCCTTTTGTATTTTCCTGTGGGGCAAGATAGATTTAATACTCCTTTGCTTATGTATCTTATTTCCCAATTACACACAGAAACAATTTCTAACATTCGTTTCTAAAACTTTTGAGCTCCAAATTCTCTCACTTCTTCCCTCCCCACCCACACTCGTTGAGAAGGCAAGCAATTCGACATAGGCTATACATGCGCAGTCACGTAAAACACTTCCATAAGAGTCATGTTGTGAAAGACTATATTTCCCTCCATCCTATCTGAGCCCCCATTTATTCTATTCTCTCTTTTGACTCTGTCCTTCCTCAAAAGTGTTTTCTTCTATTTACCCCCTCCCCCAATCTGCCCTTCCTTCTATCACCCCTCCCTCTCTTATCTCCTTCCCCCCCTACTTTCCTATAGGGTAAGATAGATTTCCATACCCAATTGGGTGTATATGTTATTCCCTCCTTAAGCCAAATCCAATAAGAGTAAAGTTCACTCATTCCTTCTCACCTCCCCACTCTTCCCCTCCATTGTAAAAGTTTTTTCTTGACTCTTATGTGAGATAATTTACCCCATTGTACCTCTCCCTTTCTCCTTCTCCCAGTATGTTCCTCTCTCACCCCTTAATTTTCTTTTTTAGATATCATCCCTTCATCTTCAACTCACCCTGTGCCCTCTGTCTATATATATATATATATATTCCCTCCAACTACCCTAATAATGAGGAAGGTCTCATGAGTTACAAATATCATCTTTCCATGTAGGAATGTAAATAGTTCAACTTTAATAAAGTCTCCTATGATTTCTTTTTTCCTGTTTACCCATGTTTCTCTTGAGTCTTGTATTTGAAAGTCAGTTTTTCTATTTAGCTCTGGCTTCTCAAGAATGCATTAAATTCCTCTACATCATTGAAAGTCAATTTTTTCCACTCATTGATTACACTCAATTTTGCTGGATAGGCGATTCTTGGTTTTAATCCTAGCTCCTTTGACCTCCAGAATATCATATTCCAAGCTCTCCGATCCCTTAATGTAGGAGCTGCTAAATCTTGTGTTAACCTGATTGTGTTTCCACAATACTTGAATTGTTTCTCTCTGCCTGCTTGCAGTATTTTCTCCTTGATCTGGGAACTCTGGAATTGGGCTATAATAATCCTAGGAGTTTTCCTTTGGGGATCTCTTTCAGGCGGTGATCGGTAGATTCTTTCAATTTCTGTTTTACCTTCTGGTTCTAGAATATCAGGGCAGTTTTCCTTGATAATTTCTTGAAAGATGATGTCTAGGCTCTTTTTGTGATCATGGATTTCAGATAGTCCAATAATTTTAAAATTATCTCTCATGGATCTATTTTCCAGGTCAGTTGTTTTTCCAATGAGATATTTCACATTGTCTTCTATTTTTTCATTTTTTTGATTTTTGTTTTATAATTTCTTGATTTCTCATAGAGTTATTAGCTTCTATTTGCTCTACTTTAATTTTTAAGGAATTATTTTCCTCAGTGAACTTTTGGACTTCTTTTTCCATTTGGCCAGTTCTGCTTTTTAAGGCATTCTTCCCCTCATTGGCTTTTTGGACCTCTTTTGTCATTTGGGCTAGTCTTACTTTCTTAAGCTTTTTTTTTGTGTTTCCTTTAGCAAGTTGTTGACTCATTTTTTATGATTTTCTTGTATCACTCTCATTTCTCTTCCCAATTTTTCCTTTACTTGTCTTACTTGATTTTCAAAATATTTTTTGAGCTCTTCTATGTCCTGAGACCAATTCATATTCTTCTTGGGGGCTTTGGCTGTAGGAGCTTTGACTTTGTTGTCTTCTTCTCATTGTATGTTTTGATCTTCCTTGTCACCAAAGTAAGATTCTGTAGTCCAAGTTTTTTCCTCTGTTTGCCCATCATCCCAGTCAATTGCTTGACTTTTAAACTCTTTGTTAGGGTAGGGCTTTGCTTCTAGTGTCGAGGGTGTACTGTCCCAAGCTTCAGGGGTTTTGTGCAGCTATTTTCAGAGATACTTCTAGGCGCCTGTAAGTTTTCAGTTCTTCAAGGTGGTATGTTCTTTTTTTTGGCTATGCAGTGCGGTTAAGTGACTTGCCCAGGGTCACACAGCTAGTAAGTGTTATGTATCTGAGGCCAGATTTGAACTCAGCTCCTCCTGAATCCAGGACCGGTGCTCCATCCACTGCGCCACCTAGCTGCCCCTAAGGTGGTATGTTCTAAGGAGAGGTGTTTACTCCTCTCCTGGCCTGTGCTCTGGTCTGTGAGTGACCACAAGCAGTCTTTTCTACCCTAGAATTGAGAGGCAGGTTATCTCTCCACTGCTGCCATGAGCTCTGCTATGCCAGTGCTCCTCCTTGCCCCAGGTCTGCCATCCAGGACTCGGACCCAGATCCAAGCATAGGCAAAGCAAGAGAATTCTGCCTTAGTGCTATCAAAGAGATGCCTGCAATCCTTCTGATCAGCTGCTGTGTCCCCCAATTGTCTGTGGGCTGAGAGCTCTGGAAGCAGCCACCACCCCAGGGCTGTGCAAGGACCAGGGTGGACCACGTTCCTCTCTCACTCAGGTCTGACAGACCTTTCCCATGGACCTTTTAAGTTGTCTTTGGCATTTGTGGGTTGAGAGGTCTGGAAACTGCCACAGCTCCCCTTGATTCAGTACCCCGAGGCCTGCTCCAGGTTCACTGAGGCCTGGTCTTTGCTTGCGCTGCCCATGCTGAATTGCTCTCCTCTCCCAGCCTGGTGCAACAGATCTTTCTAATTAACCATCCAGGTTGTCTTGGGCTGGAAATTTGTTTTACTCTGTCTTTTTGTGGATTCTGCTGTTCTAGAATTTATTTAGAGTCATTTTTTATAAGTATTTTGAGGGGTTTAGGGGAGAGCTCAAGCAAGTGCCTGCTTTTACTCCACCATCTTGGCTGTGCCTCTGATGTCCCAACTTTTAAGCAAGAAATAGACTGTAATCTTCAAATTTATAGACTACTGAACTTGACTTTTGTTCTGGTAAAAAAATGTCAAACATAATTAAAATGGTGGTCAACGAACATGGAAAAGGAAGCAATGACCACAGAGAGAGGATGGCTTCATCAGAATCAAGTCATGCTGTAATAACTTTGTTTCCATTTCTTGAAAGGATTACTAGACTAATAGATTACAGGAATTGAAAGGATGCAGTACACTCAGATTTTTGCAAAATAGTTAACAAAATCTCAAATACTATTTTTGTACATCAGATGGAGAGATGTAGGTTAGACAATAGTATCATCAGGTCATTTGGGAGCCAGTTGAATGACTTGACTCAAGGAGTAATCTTTAATAGGTTGATGCCGTTTTGGAAGTGTTCCAAGGATTTGTGCTTGGCTCTTTACTATTTTTTGTTGAAGACCTGGGTAAAGATATAGATGACATGCTTTTCAAGCAAAATTCTAGAAGAGATTGCTAGTATGCTGCATAATAAAGTCAGATTCCAAGAAGATATCAATGGAATAAAATGCAGGGCCAAACAAAATAGAGTGTAATGTTATAGGGATAAATGTAATAAGGATATACAGTCCTATATTTTGGTTAAAAAGTTTTATAAGAACAAGATGGGAAGGAAATAAGCATTTATTAAGTGTCTACTGTGTGCCAGGCACTGTGCTAAATGCTACACAAATAGCTCCTTTAATCCTTACAACAATGCTGGGAGGTGAGTGCTATTATTACTATCTCCCTTTTACAGTTAAGGAAACTGAGGCAGACAGAGGTTAAGTGACTTGCCCAATGTTACACAGCTAGTAAGTGTCAGAGGTCTGATTTGAATTTGGATTTTCCTGACTCCAGGTGTTGTACTCTATCCACTGTGTCACCTACCTGCCTCTAATGGGTCAAGAATGTGTCTCAACAGTAGTTAGTCTCAAAAAGATCTGGGGAGATCAATATATTGAAAGCTCAGCATGATATGGCATCCACAAAAGCTCACATGATCCTTACAAAAACTTTATTACCCCCATTTTATAGATGAGGAAACTGAAGTTTTGAAAAGTAAGGTGATTTACTCAGGATCACCAAGCTAGTAAATCTGAGATAGTACTTGAACTCAGGTCTTCCTGACTTCAGGTCTATATAAGCTTTGGTTAAAGGAACCTGAGAGTTCAGTCTCAAGAAAAGAAAACTTAAGGGACTCTTATGTTGAAGAGGTATTGGAATTGTTCTGCTTGACTTCAGAGAGGAGAACCAGGTGGGGTTTCTGAATGGGAATTACAGATTTAGGCTGAAGATCAAGAAAAACTCCAAAGTTGGAGGTATTCCAAATTGGAGTGGGCTGCCTCAGGATACTGGGTTCACGTCTAATGGTGAGGTTCAAACACAATGCTACATGGCTCTTTGTCTGGCTTGCAGTGGGAATTCTTGTTCTGCTACCAGTTGGCCCACTGGAGGCAACCACTGAGCTCCCTTCTATTTTGGAGATTCTCATTCTTGGTAGATATCCAGAAGACTGGATTTTGTGTCCAGAAGATGATTTTGTGTCCAGAGAGCATATTACACAAATTCCTAATGTAGCATTCTTCTTCAATTTTTTATTTCAACAAAAGAACTTGAGAAAGAAGGCTTGGGAATGAGATCCAGATGAACTTTGCTAGAAGTTAAAAGTTTACCTCTACACTAGAAAGAATGGTATAATTATCAGTTTTAAATCGCTTTGTAAAATAACTTTACATGCTAATTTAAAAGTAAATGACACCTCTATTTGCAGTGAGTGTATATAAAGTTCTTTTCTTTATTAACATTGGATTATGTTTTTGTTTGCAGGGAAAAAGATTTGGAGGCCAAGTTTATTATTCACATGGAAAAAAACAAAACAACAATCACAAATTTAAAGGCAAGTTCTTTGTTTCTCTTTTGAGATCAGTAGACTTTATTTTCTTCATGGGGAAAAATTCTTATGTTTCTGTTTTAATATCTGGTCTGAGAACTGTTTTCTGCCATCCCTCATCTCAACTTTCTGTCTTCAGATCAGCCATCTCAAGTCACTTTAACATCTAACTTTGACCCAAATTATACTCTGAGGGGATAGAAAAGTAGTTTTGTCTTTCCCCTACTTTCTTTGCATCTTCTTTTAGTTGCTGGTGTTGGTTTGGAAGCTAGATTAGATCGCCATCTGAAAGCTAGCAGACCAGTTGTATTATTTGTGCTATATTGTGAGCCTTGACTGGTTCAGAATATCCCATAAACTATACCTGTTTAGGAAAGGGGTGTTACAAGAAATTTCATTTCAATTCATGATTTTAGGTTATAGTTTAGTCATTTGGAAAAGTAGGTTCACTAGGAAAAAGTTTAGAAACCTGTCATTTAAAATGAAAACCATTAATGCTGACATTCAGCTGAACTGTTCACCCAGCATATAAGGAAATGTTCCAGGAAGAATGGAAAAGCTTTGTTTGTAATTTCAGCCCTTTTCCATTGTGACTTTGTAGATTTGTGTTCATAAGGCCAGCCCTATTGGCAAACTGTGGTCTTTTTCTGGTCTTGATTGACTTCAGAGAAAGAAGTTCAGATTAGTTCACAGCTCGAGGGACCAAACACTTTGCATTTCAAAGCAGTGTAGCTCTGTCCCTTTAGCCAGGGAATACTTTCATCTTCAAAGCTTTTGAGTCAGTTGATACCAGACCAACAAGTTTTGCTGTAATTGTATCTGAACAAAAGTTGTCCCTTTGTCCATACCAGTTCCTTGGCCTAAAATGCCTTTCCTTTCCCTCATCTCCAACCTAGCCTCTCCAGCCTTTTACCTATATAAATGATATTCATTATTCAAGGCCTGGTTCAAATCTCACATTTTCTATGAAGTCCTCTTTGACAGCCCACAGCCATCTGCCTTCATATAGTGCTTAATGCCTATATCATTTGTGATGCAGCAGATGTGACATTTTCACTAACGTGAGGTGTAGTCACAACCCACTGTGTGTAGAGGCCTCACACTTCTTACCTAAACATGTCAGCGCCCTGACTTTCACCGGGTTGGCTCCATCACTCCAACCTGCTCTAAGCTTGGCAGGTCTGTTTCCAGGGATGGACCACCAATATAGGGTTATATTCAAACTCTCTCAGGGTACTAGGAAAGAAGCTCACTGGAAGGGAAATATACTCACCCTATTCACCACTCTAGCTCTTGAGCCGCAAATCAGTGTGTTTTCTCTCCATCAGTCACTCACAGCAATGGAGCTTTTTACTCATAGGTACTAATATGCTAATGCAAAAGCATCAGTAGTAAAATAGAGTATGAACCTGTATTATAGTCTCCCAATGCATTGTATCTGTGGTGAAGAGTAGGCACACACTTAAAGAATCAGGGAAGCACATGTGATTAGAGTAAAGGCTTTATTATTATTGGTTAACTCAACTTGAGGTTGTATTGCCCAATCAAAATGGAGCTCTGGGCCCCACAGCTCACCAGAATAGCAAAGCATCTGCACAGACTCCTCTCTGGTTTTCCTTCTCAAGCCACAGATGGCAGCAGAGAGCAGTAGACCTTTATGAGAAACTTCCCCTTTGTCCAGCTCACCAGGTGCTGCTTAAGGGCAATAACTGTCCATGGACTTCTTGGCCAATGATGTTAACTCTCTCTTTGACCAGTCAGGAGTCATTGGCTGAAGCCTTTAACAGCTGATGCTCTCTAACTCCCACAGATCCAACAGATCAGGTTTTCAGCCCACCTGAAAAGTAGCTTGTGGCACAGTGCTGGACCTAGAGTGGAGACATCTGAATTCAAATGCAGGGTCAGACACTATTAGCTGTGTGAACCTTAACCTTTGTTTGCCTCAGTTTCCTCAGCTGTAAAATGGCAATAATAATAACCCCTATCTCCCAGGGTGGTTGTGAGAATCAATTATTACTATTTTTTTTGATAGTGCTTATAAAAAATGGTTAGCACAATGGCTGGCACATAGTAGGTGCTTTATAAATAAATGCTTATTTCCTGCCTCTTCCCTTCCCATCTGCCATGTCCTCAATTCTTCTCCTCAGGTTTCTATGTCAAGTTCTTTTATGAACTGTCTCCTAAACCCTTTATTGGCTTAAATGAGACCCTCCTGATGTCCACTCACTTGCTTTTTTACTTAAAAATTTTATAACTTTCCAAATTTCCCCTCTCATATTGATAGTCCTTCAAAATCATGCTGCTCTCCAAATGTTTGTGTAATTTTCCATTTTTTAGTTTTCCCTTCTGTAGTTATAAAGAGGGAAAGAAGGAAATAAGCACTTATTAAATACTATTTGCAAGCATTAAATACTATGTGCAAGCATATCTCATTTGATCCTTGCAATTACTGTGGGAGGTAGGTGCTGTTATTATTCCTATTTTACAGATGAGGAAACTAAGGCAAACAGAAATTATGTGAGTTGCCCAGGGTCACAGAGCTGGTCTCCCTGGCACTAGGCCCAAGCTTTATCCACTGTGTTGGCTAGTTACATGGAGATTAACTGTCACCCATCATGCTTGTAGCTCTGAAGTATTCCACTTAGTCCTTCACCTCTTTGATGCTCTTGAAACTGTTTTTTCATGGCCATGTTTCTCTAGTATTGAAAAAATATATTTTCGTCTTTTTTTAAAAAACTGAATTCTTCCCAAACAAGGGAGGCAGCATTCTACGTTGTTCACAAAGGGATTTGAGTGTTTATATTTTATATTATAGATCTTTTTCTGTCTAAAACTGTCAAAATCCTGTCTGAAAGCGATTTCTACGTACACCTATGTCATAGTATTGCTTCTCTTTTATAGGAATAGTTCATATACTCTACTTAGAATCATAGGACCATAAGAGCATAGATCTTGCGCTGGAAGGGTCTTCACAGGCCACCTAGTTCAACTTACTTATTTTACAAATGAAGAAATTGAAGCCCAGGGAGTTGTCCCAGGTCATATAGCTAATATGTGTCAAAGGCAGGATTTGAACACAGTCACCTGACAGTCAGTGGTCAGGATTACACTTTCTTATATACCTGTGTTTTTTCCAACTAGATTGTAAACATCAGTTGTAGGGACCAAGACTTATTACACCTTTGTATCCTTCATAATGTTTAGCATAGTGTCTTACTAAAAAGTTAACTGTTGAATAGCTAAACGAATGAATGAATGAATACACATTCATTAGTTGAAAGGGACCGAAACTCACAAGATGTTTACAGTCTAAAAAGTGTTCCAAATAGTTCTATTTTACACCTTCTCCTTTTCTTTGTGCACATGAAATCCCTTTTCTTTAAATCATCTTTTTCATTGATCAGCCAAAGATGTCGAGATTCTTAATACTTTTATAGGATTTTTTCACCACAAAAAATGTGTAGGAAAATGCATTATTTGTTCAGTAAAAATTTATTAAGCGCCCATTATGATTAATATATATGGCAGATCAAGTGGAGATTACAAAGATGTATGAGACATAGTCCCTGTCCTTAAGAAATTTATGTTTGAGATGTCATAGCAATATAAGGGAGGCCATTGCAAATGTCATTTGATTAAATACAAACAAAATGCTGTAGTTGTGGAGAAGTGGAAGCGATGACTTTTGGTTGGGGAAATCAGAGGTGTTCAGAGGTCCTGGTTCTAGAGCCGAGTGGGATGTTGTAACTCAACTTGTCCAGTCTCTCCATTTGATGGATGAGGAGCTGTGGCCCACAGAAATTAAGGACCGGCCCAAAGTCACCTGGTGGCAAAGCTGGGATTTGAACCCAGGTCTTTGATTCTAAATCCTACCATGTATCCTACCTCCTTCTAAGCCTTCATAAATGCAGTAACATTTAAGTGGGGCCTTGGAATCATGACAGGGAAAAGGATCTTAGAGATCATCTGGCCTGAAAGGTGAGTAAGATTATGACAATTAGATATGGAGGGTGGTATGTATTCAAAGTAATGGGTACGGCATGAGCAAAGATATACAAGTTCTGTTTGGGGAACAGTGGGAAGATTTAGCTTGTTCAGAGCGTAGTGTTTGTGTAGGGGGATAGCAGAAAATGAGTCTGGAGAGGTAAGTTCAGGCAAGATTGTGTGGTAATGAATTCTCAGGCAAAGAGTTAAGACTTCTTTAGAAAATGGAAACCACTAGAGGTTTTTGAGCAGACAAGTGGTATTTCTAGGAAGATTGCTCTTGTTTCTGGAGTACTTTACATGTCAAATGGCAATGTTTATTTATTTATTTGTTTGTTTTTTTTTCCTTTCTAGATTCCAGAGGGAGGGACTGGAGATACAGGAAGAGAACGTACCAAAACCTTTACCTATGACTTTTCCTTCTGTTCTGCTGATTCTAAAAGTCCAAATTATGTTTCTCAAGAAATGGTATGACTTCTAAAATCTAAGTGTGTTTATTTTCATGTTGCACATGTTATTTTTGTATTGCCAATCTTCTTCCTAAAATTTTCTGTTACTAGTTTACATATATGAGTATGCAAAAGATTTCTTCAGTGTTTGGGAACTCCCTGTGTGGGAAGTACCTCCAATCTGTCCATGACTTACTAGCAAAGTATTAGGGAGTTACCCAAAGCACAAAGGAATGAAATGATTTTTTCCCCAATATCACAAAGCTAGGATGAGTCAGAGGCATGGGCTGGGTTGGACATAGGGCTTTCTGACTTCCAGCCTAGTTCTCCAGTCATTAATCACACCACTTCTGTCTATTTATATAAACTTAGCAATTCTATTGAGGCAGGTAGGTGACACAATAGTTTTCACTATTGGATTTGCTGACCAGAAGACTTGAGTTTGAATGCTCCCTCAGCCCTTTTCTTACTAGCTTTGTGACCAGGAGCAAGTCATTTAATTTTTGTCAGTCTTAGTTTCCTCCCATGTAAAAAGGGGGTAACAATAGCACCTATCTCACAGTGTTGTGAAGAACAGATGATGTAACACACATAGCATATGCACACCTTAGAAGTGTTATATGAATAATATTATTTCTTGATTCTTAATTATTGATGTCTTAAACCTGATAATTTTGTGCTGTGATCAGGTCTCTTTTGTTCATCTTTGTATGTTATCAGATTTCTTTAAAATTGGTTTTCATTATTAACATTGTGAAAATACCATGAGAAGGGAGACTTATCAGCAGGCAGCTAAGCAGAAGCAAGTTGGCCTCTTCATTGTTTTTCTCTTGTAAAGAATAGCTCTTGTTCTTAGCTTTTAGACTAAATCCATAGTTTCATGGGCCTTCCATTTCCCATTTGTGTAAGACAGATGCTGATACATGTGATGTTATACAATCAATCAGCAAACACCTATTACATGCTAGGCATGGTGCCTTCTAGTCCCATCTATGTAATGCCTGTGTAACTTTGGACAAATTGCTTAATGTCTCTGTGCTTCAGTAATATCCATTGGTTGGACCTGTGCTTCTAGGCAGAAATGTCAGAAAAAAATGCTTGTACCCTTTGTTTAATTGCAAAACAGATTAAAAAAAAACAACAGAATATCTGATTGCTTTGGGCATGTTTTCCCTCCATTAACAGAAGTGGCATAAGATAAAAGAATGGGGGCCTTGTGCTTTAAGAGAGTAAGAGTAATACCTATAGCATGGTGTAAAGGAGGGTAGGTCAGGTTTGGAGCCAGCCAGACCTGCGTTCAGCTCTTGTCTCTGATACATTTAAGCTGTTTGATCACAAGCAAGTGGCTTCAGGGTCTCCCAGTGTTTTCAGACTTTAAGTTACGGGGATGGGTGGTAGAGGGAGCTTCTACATCAGGAAGTCCCTAAAATGTGATTAAATTCTTGTGGGAGAAAAATCCATATGACAAGTGGACTAGATGACCTCTCACCTTCCTTCCCACAGGAAGATTCCATGATTCTAACTAAGAATGTTAGTGTCCCCTAGTAAGGGCTGGGCTCCCAGGTGGCCAAAATGCCAGATGCTCTTAGCTTTTGTTAATTGCACAACAGAGAGTTCTCTGCTGCCTGAAGTTTCCTTTCTTCACCACCCCTCACCCTATAACATGGAGGGGATGCTTGGGAGATATTTTCACTCATGAGCAGTCTTTAGTTACTTAGAACTATACTTTTGGTAAATCTGAGTTTAGAGCCATTCAGTAATTGTTCTTTTAAAGATTTGTTTTCTTGATGCATCAAAATATGGTAAGAAAAATGTATGCCCTTTGAAAATTCTGAAAGAATGATGAAACATTTATAGATCTTCACAATTCCCCCCTTTATCCTTGCCCAGCCCACTCCAACCCAATAGATCCTTACAGCTGTTCCCTTACAGCAATCTTCAGTCACTTTGTTTTGGAAGCTCAGTCTTCTACCTTTGCCTGTAGAGTCCTAGGGGATTTCTTAGGAATAGATTTGGGTTTATGCACTGTTTTATTGGGTTGGAAGCAGCTTCTTAAAGCCCCCAACTCTTAAAGCAGTTGAGAGTCTTTATACCCCTAGGGAGTTTTGCGTTAGGCTTAAGTCTGAATGAGCATGTGTTCTTGTTATGTAGCAGAACTTGGTATTTTGGAATATCTTAGTAACACTTCCCCATCAATTAGGGCTATGTAGTCTGTGCCCATGGCCTAGCTAGATCTATGTGACTTGGCACTCTGCTAGAACAGTTACAACCTTAGGTTACCATACAGGCCATACGGAACCTGACAGTGGTGAGTTTAGTCATTAAAGCATTACTCATGTACAACCAATCAATAAACTCAGTGATAACTTTGAGAGATAATTGATTTATCTTTATAGATAGGTAACTGGACCATTCAGTGATAGGATTGGGCTATAATTCCTGGATGCCATACTTTTTAGACTTTTAATACTTAGTTTGAGGAAATTGTAACAAAATTAAATTTTAAAAATTTTGTATCAATCTGAAATGATAAATTGTTATACTTTAAAATCTTCCTTATTTACATTTCAAGAATTCTACTTTAACCTGCTTTAGTATAAACACTTTTTTTCCTTATCAAAATCAGGGATACATGTTTTGTCATAATTTGTACCATGGTGGTTTATAGTTATTTAAAAGTATTATAAGATGTGTTTTTGTGATCTGTAATGATTGGTTTTTTTTTTCTTTTGCTTTCAGGTTTTCACAAATCTTGGCACTGATGTCTTACAGTCTGCATTCGAAGGTTATAATGCTTGTGTCTTTGCCTATGGGCAAACCGGATCAGGGAAGTCTTACACTATGATGGGAAATACTGTACGTTATTTACATTGTGGTGGAAACAAAATTTGTTTATAATAACTTCGTACTTAGGACTGGTACTGTCTTCTGTTCTATCTCCTTGATCTGCACCAATTTGGTTTTTATGTTCTGCTCATTCTGTAGTAATAGGATAAGGCCAAGTAATAAGTTGGACTAAATTTCCTTGGAGAGATGTTAAATTAGAAATAGTTTTAAGTGCATAAATATGAATAACGGATGCAAGTCCTAGCCTATTTTCTTTTTTAAAAAAGTCTTTATAATCTTATCAAAAAAGTACCCTGGGCTTAAAAGTAATTTATGCTGCTCTTTTGCCAACAATTTTAAATAAAATCTATTTAACTTTGTTCTTTCAAAAACAGTTTTACATTTTTCCAATTGGAAAAGACTCATTTAAAAAATCTGTATCTTTGGAAGAAAGACATTATGTAAATCCAGTAAATCTATTTGATAAAAAGTCTGGGGAGGCTGTACTACAGAGATTAATAGAAAGTAATAATGAATTGACTCCAAAAAACATAGAGATGAAAAAAAAAATAGATCAGATATTACATCTGTCTATCTCATACATTACTATTAAAAATCTATTACAAGCTAACAATGTTTTTTCACTCCTGTATCTGTTCTAGATTTACAAAGTGTTGCGATCCTTTACTTTCTAAAGCTCATAATGAAAATAACTGGCAGTTATTGCAAATGTATGTGAAAAAGCTATGTAAAAGGTGAAGCGTGAAAATATGGAAGGGATTAAGGCGCTCTAAATGTTTTGCTGCTTATTCTCAGGCATCTAAAATAAGGATATTGTTAAGTTTCTTAAATGTAAATACTGAACTTGAAGAATTTCCATGTGATCTTTACTACTCTATTCTCGCTGAAGCTCTAACCCTTACACCTGGGGCTCCAGGGCTTGGCCCCTGGCTCTCCTCCTCTGTACAATAAGGACATTGGGCTAGGTAATCTCTAAGGTCCCTTCTGGCTCCACCATTCATCATAGGGGTCTGTGGTTCAGAGAGGAGGTAGAACTTTAAGAGTTGTCTGAATTATGGAAGTGAGTTGGTTTGTGAGCTGAGTCTCACCTAGCAACTTGGAAAGCATCAAAATGAAGATTTCTAGCTTTAATATTCAAAACTCAATAAAAGTGATATTTGCATATGAATCCACACATGGCTAGCTTAGGCATTTATAAAGTAGGCTATGAATGGCAAGATTTTGTTTGGAATTAGAATAGATTATACATAATTTGGGTCTTTATCTTTTTCAGTGAGAAAAAAAATGAGAGCGCCTCAGTTTCTTTTACTGTAAAATGAGGCTTGGATTCAGTCTCCTTTGGGGGTTTTCCCTCCTCTTCTTGCCCCCTAAGTGTCCCTGGTCCCCAAGGCTCTGTCATTGGCCCCTTTTACTGCTCTGAGTGCCCTGGTAATCTTATTCATTTTCATAGTTTCGGTTATCAGCTAGGCAGATGACTCCCAAGTCTTTATATCCACATCTGTTCTCTCCTCCGAACTCCAGTCCCATGTTTCCAGTTGCCCATTTGACATTTCCAGCCACATGTCCCACTAGACCTTTAAATTTAACTTGTCCAAAACTGCATTCAAGTCCTCTCACTGACCCTGCTCCTCAGTCCTCCCCTCCACCCTTACCCCCCATCCTATAACTTTCCTTCCAGCTTCCCTATTTCTGTCAAAGGTACAACCATCTAAGTAGTCATATGGACTAATCTCAGAGTTGGCTTTAAATCTTTCCTGTCTATCTGTCAATTGGCTTCCAAGTCTCATTGATTCAAGCTTCACTCTGATTCTCCTGTCTATTTCTTACTCTCCAGTAACAATGCCATCATCTTTGCCAGGTCCTCCTTGCCTCTTATCCTGTACTCTTTGTGATACTCATTCCTGCCTTTAGTCTTTCCTCTTCTTCATACAGCTGCCAAAGTAATCTTACTGATGTAGAGTTCTGACCATGTTACTCTTCTGACCAAAAACCCTCAGTGACGAATTACAGACTTCTTAACCCAGCACCTTGGGCTCCCTGCATTTGGCTCCAACTTACTTTTCTAGCCTTATTTCTCTCTATGCTTCTTCATATACTCTGTCAGTTTTTGTTCCCATATCTTGTCGTGTGTTCTCATCACTTAGTACATTTAAGCTGTCTATGTTCCAGCCATGCTTCCTCTCCATCTCTGCTTGTTAAAATTTTTTTTCTTCCTTAAAGGCCCAGCTCAGGTGCCACCTTATCCATTAAGCTTTCCCTGATGCACCCAGCTGAAAGTGATTTCTCTTCCTATTTCTTGTAGTGCTGTCTAGATTTACCATTTTCAGTTTATCACAATCTACCTTGCATTATAATAATTAATAGAGTTTTGTCAAGATTACTTGATGGTCATAATACACTCTTTTTTCAATAACCCAAAAGGCAACTCTTCACATGGACATCACCAGACATCAATATAGAAATCAGATTGATCATATACTTTGCAGTCAGAGGTAGAGAAGCTCTGTATGGTCAGTTAAAACAAGACCTGGTGTTGACTGTGGCTCAGATCATGGGTTTCTTATTGCAAAATTCAGACTTAAAATGAAGAAAATAGGGAAAACCATCTAAATGTGTGGGTATGACCTAAATAGCATCACTCATGAGCATGAAATGAAGGTGAGGAATAGATTTAAGGGATTAAGTCTGGTAAATAGAGCGCTTGAAGAACTATGGACAGAAGTTCACAATATTGTAGAGGAGGCAACAACAAAAACCATTCCAAAGAAAAAGAAGAGCAGGGAAGCAAAACGGCTGTCTGATGAGGATTTACAAATAGCTGAGGGAGAAAGGAAAGTGAAAAGCTAAGGAGAAATGGAAAGATATACCCAACACAGAATTTCAGAGAATAGCAAGAAGAAATAAGGTTTTCTTAGATGAGTAATGCAAAGGAATAGAAGATAATAGAACAGGGAAAGACAAGAGATCTCTTCATGAAAAATAGAGGTAACAAGGGATAGCTAGGTGGTGCTGGATAGAGCACCAGCCCTGGAGTCAGGAGGACCTGAGTTCGAATCTAGTCTCAGACCAGACACTTGACACTTACTAACTGTGTGACCCTGGGCAAGTCACTTAACCCCAATTGCCTTGCCAAAAAAAAAAAAAGGAAAGAGAAAAGAAAAATAGAGATATCAAGGGAATGTTTTATGCAAAAATAGGCATGAAAGAAGACAAAAATTTTAGGGACATAACACAAGCAGAAGAGGTTAAGAAGAGGTGGTAAGAATACAACCTAGAACTATACAAGAAAGAATGTGGTTACTGATTGATCTAGAGCTAGATATCCTGGAGACTGAGGTCGAGTGGACCTTAGGAAGCATTGCTAACAATAAGCATAGTGGAGGTGATAAAATTCCAGCTGAGCTATAAGATTATGCTGTTAAAGTGCCATACTCAATGTGCCAGCAAATTTGGAAAACTCAACAGTGGCCACTGGATTGGAAAAGATCAGTTTACGTCCCAATCTAAAGAAGGGCAATGCCAAAAAATGTTCAAATTACCGCCTAATTACACTCATTTCACATGCCAGCAAAGTTATGTTCAAGATTCTACAATCTAGGCTTCAGCAATATGTGAAGCAAGAATTACCAGAAAAGCTGGGTGGTTTTTGAAGAGGCAGAGGAACTAGAAACCAAATTCCCAAAGTTTGCTGGATTATGGAGAAAGCAAAAACATCTTCCTCTTCATTGACTATACTAAAGCCTTTGACGCTGTGGATCACAACAAAATATGACAAGTCCTCAAAGAAGTAGGAATTCCAGGTCATCTTACTTGTTTCCTGAAGAACCTGTATGTGAGTCAGGAAGAAACAGTTAGAACTGAACATGGAACAACTAATTGGTTAAAGATTGGAAAAGGAGTATGACAAGGCTGTATATTGTCACCTTATTTACTTAATTCATATTCAGAGTACCTCATGAGAAATACCAGAGTGGATGAATCAAAAGCTGGAATTAAGGTTGCTGGCAGAAATGTCAACAATCTCAGATATGCAGATGGTACAACTCTGATGGCAGAAAGTGAAGAGGAATTAAGAAGCCTCTTGATAAGGGTGAAGGAGGAGAGTGTAAAAGCTGCCTTGAAGCTTAACATTTAAAAAACAAAAAAACAAAACAAACTCCCCAAAACCAGCTGAGATCTTGGCAACTGATCCGATCACTTCCTGGCAAATAGAGGGAGAAGAAATGGAAGCAGTGTCAGATTTTGTATTCTTGGGCTCAAAGATCACTGCAGATGGCCACAGTGGCCATGAAATGAAAAGATACTTGGTCCTTAGAAGAAAAGCTATGGCAAATCTGGACAGCATACCAAAAAGCAGAGATATTATTACGTTGCCGAAAAAACGTTCATATAATCAAAGCTATAGTTTTTCCAGTAGCAATGTGAGGTTGTGAGAGTTGGATTATAAGGAAAGCTGAGCACCACAGAATCAAAGCTTTTGAATTGTGGTGCTGGAGAAGACTTTTGAGAATCCCTTGGACAGAAAGGTGATTAAACCAATCAATACTTAAATTAATTGAGGCTATTCACTGAAAGATCAAATATTGAAACTGAAGCTTAAATACTTTGGCCACATAATGAGAAGATGGGACTTCTTGGAAAAGACCCCGATGTTGGGAAAGATTGAAGGCAAAAGGAAAAGAGGATGGCAGAGGATGCAATGGATAGATAGTGTCATGGAAATGATGTGAATGAACTTGGACAGATTTCGAGAGAATAGTGGATAGGAGGCCTGGCGTGCTATGGTCCATGAGGTCACAAAAAGTTGGATATGACTAAGCAATTCAACAACAACCTTGCATTATACTTATTTGTGGACCTATCTTATTTTCTGTATTGGTTTATAAGCTCCCTGAGGGGTGGGACTTTGTTGTTTTTCATTCTTATATGTATTAGGTCCTGTGCTTTGTGTATATCTGGTGCTTAATGTTGTAATTGAATTAGATATTCATAGTGTAGCATTGAATCCATTAATGGATGATAGAATTTGAGCCAGAAGAGACTTATAAGATCATCCAGTAAAACTCATTTTATATATGAGGAAACTGAAGCCCATAAAGACTAAATGCTTTTCCCGGAGTAAATTAACCGTTAAAGCTAGAACTGTAATCTGTAAACCTGTGACTAGCTGTGGAACCTCCAGTGTTCTTTTTTCCTGCGTATTCAGTTGGAGTTTGTTTGTGTTGCAAGAAATTATTTGATCAATTCTTGATTCTTATTACAGGGTGATTCTGGCTTAATACCTCGAATTTGTGAAGGTTTGTTCAGTCGTATAAATGAAACTACAAAATGGGATGAAGCATCTTTTCGAACCGAAGTCAGGTGAGTTTTGTTTAGATTGGATTTCTAAATTAAGGTGGTCCCTTTCTTAGCAGGCCCACTTTCATCCATCCCTTATAACTATACCTTTACCTGGGAAGGGCATATGATTATAGGGAATCTCCTTTTTTCCCCTTTTGTTGCCATTTGGCTATTTTCTCCTTCCCTTCCTATGACACTGAAGGCCCAGTTCAGGTTGGGACTGCGGTGGTAGTCATAGAAAGCAGGAAGAAGGAGGCAGAAAATAATAGTGAATATTCTCTCTCAAATAGCCCTTTCTTCTCCCTTTCCCCTAACATTTGCCTCCTCGGCATTTGTCTAGCCCAGTCCACCCCACTTACTCTAGAGAGACTCTGTCCTATTTTTCACTCGCAAGAACTCACATTTATTCCAGCTTCTTAGAAGAAACACTCAGGATAGCTTTGATTTATCTGAAATTTAGATACATTAACATATAGACATCTAGCAGTAACATGAATGAGTGATTTCGTCTCTTACTAATGGTCTAAGAAAAAAATGAGGAAGAAATGGAGCCTTTGTACTTTGTGTCTGTTTATTTCTTGTGTCTGTCCCCACAAACCCTTAGAAAAATCACAAAGGGCCATATGTGCAAGACTAGATTTTGTTCTTAGTGGGTCTGGGAAATAGAGAAACTTTTTCTTTTGGATAAATTTTTATTGATGACCTTTGTTTTTTAAATCACATACATTCCCCAACATAAATCCTTGAGCCCCCTTTAAAAGGGCTATTCCTTATACTGAATAACAAAAAAAAAGGGAAGAAAACCAGCCTAGCGAAACTAACCAACACATTAAGAAAAATCTGACATTGTTTGCGGTCTTCCAGAATGATTGGTCCCTTCTTCCGTAAAGGAGGTGGGGAAGTACTTTTTCAAATCTTTTTTTTGGGCCCAAGCTTGGTCATTATAATTTTTACAGTGTCAGTCAGCTATTACTTACTAAGTGCCTGCTATGAGACAAGCACTTTTTTTTTTTTTGCTAAGCTCTGCGGATACCAAGAAAAGTGAAAAACAATGCCTGATCTCAAGGACCTCACAGTCTGATGGAGGAGATAGCATGAAAGCAGCTTTATACTAACAGGATCTGTACAAGATAGATTGGAAGTGGTCTTGGAGGGGAGGCATTAAGATTAAGGAGAACAAGGAAAGATTTCTTACAGAAGTAGAACTTTAGCTGCTACTTAAAGGAAGCCGGGAGTCAGTAATGAGGAGGGAGAGCATTCTAGGCACAGGCAACAGTCAGTCAAAACACTCCAAAGTCAGGGGATGTGAGTGTTGTGTTGATGAACAGCAAGAAGGCCAATGTCACTGGAACGGTAGGGAGAGGCCAGGTTATGAAGGGCTTTAAAAGCCAAACAAAAGGTTTTACATTTGATCCTGGAGATAATAAGGAGCTGTTGGAGTTTATTGAATGGGAGTGTGTGGTGTGTGTGTGATATGGTCAGACTTACATTTTAGGAAGATTAGAATGTTGTTCTTTTCATTCACATTGGTGTAGTTTTTGTGTATGTTGCTTTACTGGTTCTATTTACTTTGCATCAGTTCATATAAATCTTCTTCTGTTTCTCTGTCATCACAGTTCAATTATATTCATGTACTACAACTTATTTAACCATTTCCAAATGGATGAGCATCTGCTTTGTTTCTAGGTCTTTGCTACTATGAAGTATTGCTCTAAACAATTTAGATATTTATTTTTATAATTTTTTTTCGCTGACTCCTTGGAGTATTTACCATCTTTGGATCAAAGGGTATAGTCATTTTAGCCATTTTCTCAGCATAATTACAAATTATTTTCTAAAATGGTTATATCAATTTATAGATGTGACAATAATACATTAGTGTGCCAGTCTTTCTACAACTCCTAAACATCATTTCTTCCAGGCTTTTATTTTCTTTGTTAATTTGTTGAGTGTGAGTTGAAACCTTAAGGTTGTTTTGATTTTAATTTTGCATATTAATAATTTGAAGAATTCTTTAATATGGTTGTTAATAGCTTGCAATTCTTTTGTCAACTGTTCATTTTCTTTGAATACTTAACTATTGAGGAATGGGAGAAGAAATTCTTAAATAGGTGGCAGCTGTGAAAAGGGGAGGAGAGAGCCAGTCTCTGGGGTCTTCAGAAGAAAAAGGCAATGATAGGAAATCTGTTCATGGCTAAGAGGTATCCCTGGGGTTAGCACTAGTGGGAATCCTTGGTATCTGACAGATCTTCACCCTGAGAATTCATGGAGGCTCTATAGTTCCTTATGCCCTATTCCCATGTCTTACTACCTTTCCTTACAAGTACGTCCCTCTCCCAATCAGTTGCCTTAAAATATTAACTTAGAGCTGGGCAGATGTCACTGGGGAAAGGGGATGTTTATGGAACTCACCTGTAGTGGTTAGATTTTTTAATATTTCCCTTTAGGTCAATTATAGACTTTTGTGGGGCTTGCCAGAGAACAGGACTCCTATGTTATAGATTCTTTAATATTTCCCTTTAGGTCGATTATAGACTTTTGTGGGGCTTGCCAGAGAACAGGACTCCTATGTTATAATATTATTTCCGGAGAACATGCCTTTCAGATTTTAAAGCTACTGACCTAAAACTTTTGGAACCCAATTTGTGTGTGAGTTGGGTGGAGCTTGCCTGAATTGGTTCTGTGTGATACTGTCACTGTAGCTCTGGTCTGATCTTAGGAATCCTGTAGCTTCCTTTCACAGATAGTCTGCTATTCTGCTCGTTTGTGACAGTTGAAGGAAACAAAACTTTTTGTCCTTTTAATGAGTTGCCTAGACAGCATCTCTACCATCTAAATATAAACTAATGAGATGGGTGTATTTGGCATAGGGAAATTACCCCAGACAGGTGAGTCCTTGGCTTCTAAGTGTGACTGTGTTATACTGCATCGTGGCTTTGATCCTCATGAGAATGTCTGTAAGCTTTCTGTTTTTGGTAAGAAAATTACAAATTCATTCTATACTTACATGATGTTCCCCAATTAGAGTTGAAATTTATATGCATTAAAAATATTGAAATATAAATTAATTTAAATCCAATTTTTTAGTTACCTTGAGATCTATAATGAACGTGTGAGAGATCTGCTTAGGCGGAAGTCATCAAAAACCTACAATTTGAGAGTTCGTGAGCATCCCA
Source organism: Vombatus ursinus (assembly GCF_900497805.2). Lineage (NCBI taxonomy): Eukaryota > Metazoa > Chordata > Mammalia > Diprotodontia > Vombatidae > Vombatus > Vombatus ursinus. The sequence continues at coordinate 8,424,719 of NW_020954619.1, forward strand.
AAGAAGGACCTTATGTTGAGGGTAAGAACACTTATTTCATAGCTCTCTGCTTTTGGGTATTAGTATAAAGTTTTGGAAAAGTGTTGCTTATAAAAGAAAAGATGGATTCTTGGTCTTTTCCTTTCACACTTGAAATGCATAAATTCTTTTGTACTTATTTATAAAACTATTCAACCCCATTGTGAATCCCAATGCTGCTCTTAAGTGCTCTGGCTTTGGAGTCAGAGGACCTGGGTTCAGGTAGTGGTTCTGCTACTAGCTGTGTGACCATAGTCAAGTCACAAAGCCTTTCTGGGTCTTGTTTTCTTCCTCCGAGGTCTCATCTAGCTCTTAGTTTATGATCTGTATTTGTCCTCATATACTCTCCATTCCAACCCAGTTGACCTACTTGCTGTTTCCCATCCTCTGTGCCCGAAATATTTTCCCTCCACTTTTTTTTTCCCTTCCACTTTTTGGAATCCCTAGCCCCCTTAAAGGCTCAACTCCACATTCCACACCATACCTTTTATGATCACCCCAACTTATCAGTAGTTTTTGGCTCCCCTCTCCCATTTACATTATATTTACTTAAGTTTGTACAAGTTTTTTCCCTCCAGTAGAATATATACTTCTTGAGGGCAGGTGTGATTTCATTTTTGTCTTTGTATCCTCAGTCCTTGCACATGGTAGGCTCTTGATAAATGCATATTGAATCGAATCTTGTGAAATGATTCTTTGAAATGTTTAAGTAGCCAAACTAGTTTTTAAAGCCCTTGTTTTATGTATTAAGTAAAACTCCCCTGGTTTGAAGAGCCATTTGAAGATTAATTTACAAATGTTTTCATACAGGGTAAGTAATCCCTGCTTTGTGCTACAGTTAAAGCTATTATTATTATTCTTGAAATAGAGTTGCCTGCTCTCTGTATTTATTGCCCCAATGACACATAATGATAATAAAGAGTTTCTTAGAGTTCTTTGTAAGACATTTGCAGTATTGGCTGAGTGTTTTTTTAAAAAGATATTTATGCTGTCCATTTAAAAAATTTAAGCAGCGAGATTAAATGTGTAAATAGGATCTCTATTGCTCTACTTTATCATTTTCCAAAATTGAATTTTTATTAAGTGAGTGTGCTCATAATAGTTTATACATGAGTGAGAGGGACCAAAGACTTGTGGATTGCACATAAGCTCATATCTCTATATGGCAGATACTGTCTTTCTGGAAGGATATGTAGGTGCTGGACATGGCAAGCTCCACTTAATTTCCATGAAAATGAAATAGCTTATATTTTATAGACAGGAAAGAACTGACTGGGTGGGAATTATTCCTGAACCATCTACCTAAATGCAGTCTGTCAGTGAGTCAGAGCTAAGATCAGAATTAGTAAAAACACAAAAAGAAAGAACGGGGGCAGCTGGGTGGCACAGTGGATAGAGATCCAGCCTTGGAGTCAGGAGGACCGGAGTTCGAATCTGGCCTCAGACACTTGACACTTACTAGCTGGGTGACCCTGGGCAAGTCACTTAACCCCAATTGCCTCATCCTCTCCCCGCCAAAAAATAATAACAATAAGAAAAAGGTGATATAGAATTGAAACAACAAAACTTTAAAATAATTAAACAATTGAAAATAAAAAAATGGGAAGCAGATTATATAAATATCATAAACACTGAATATAATAATTTTGTTACCAAATTTGTTCACAGTTAATTACCACAACAAGGAGACCCACAGAGCCTAAAAGACTTCTTGAGAGTAGGGATTGTTTCATTCTTTGCATTCGTGTCCTGAGTGCCTACTACAGTTCCTGTTGAGGTGCTTAGTAAAATTTATTAATTGATTGATTGCCTCTAATAATCTGGCTTACTTGCCAGATAGAGAACTAATTTGTTTAATTGTACAAAAAACAACAATTATGAGTAGGGCCCCATAAAGCAAAGAGAAACAGTGAAAGGTAAAACCAGTTTAAAAAAATTTTAATAAGGCATCCAACTAAACAAATTCATTCTAAGAGTGTTCAAAGTTGAAAATAAAAGGGCTTCAAATCGGAATAAAATGAAAAGAACTTGCAAATATCATTGTAACAGACTTTTTTGTCCATCAGGTATAGTGGAACCACCACACTTGGACTCTAACTTCATAGTCCTAGATGTCAGTCTAATGAAATACATTCATTTAACACTTAACAGTGTGCCAGGCATTGTACTAGGTGCTGGAGATACAAAGAAAGGCAAAAATGGGCCTTGCCTTCAAGGAGCTCACCTTCAAATGTGTAAGGAAACATGTGAATAATTAAATACATAAAAGCTATACACAGAATAGATGGAAGGTAATCTCAGAGGAAGGGCGCATCAGGGAGGACCTGGAAAGGCCTCCTGTTAGAAGGTGGGATTTGAATTGGATTTTGAAGGAAGCCAGGAAAACTAATAGGTGGAGGTGAGGAGATAGAGCATTTTAAGCATTTATGGGAAATAGCCAATGCAAAGTCATGGAGTTCTGTGTGTGAGGGAACAGCAAGTAGGCCAGGGTCACTTAATTCTAGAGTATTTGGAGCGGAAGAGAGTACAAGAAGACCGGAAACATAGGAAGGAAGCAGGTTATGAAGAACTTTCAGTGTCAGGGGATTTTATGTTTAATCCTAGAGATATAAGTGACCTGCCAGACTAGATTGGGCAGTGGGGTGACATGGTCAGACTTGCACTTCAGTACGATCACTTTGGCATCTAAAAGGAGGATGGGTTAGAGTGGACAGAGACTTGAGGCAGGGACACCAATTAGAAGGCTCTTTCTATAGTCTAGGTGAGAGCTGGTAAGAGGTTGGTGGTGGCTGTGTGACTGCTTTTACAAGCAATATCTAACAATGGGACATATCTTTAACATTTTACAGTTACAAGACAGAGAGAATGTAAAATCTTATTATGCTTAATGTTTGTTGATTTTAAACAAACATTTTATTTAATCAAAACAAAACAAAAACCATACCACCTTGCAGACTATTTTAAAACAAGGTATCTCATTTTTATATCAAAACCATTCAGGTTTTCTTAGAAGATATAATAACAGCTGTGTTGGCTACTCTAATAAAAACAAATGTGCTACAAGGAAGGATGATATATATTCGCCCAAAAAAGTATGGAGTCTAGATTGAAAAGTGATTTCCTGTGGATGATGAGGTCCTGCAGATACGTCTGTTGGATCACATTGTACTCTTTGCACTAAGCCCCACAATGTTACAGTGACTCCTGGCAGAATTGTATGATCACTTAAAGGAGTTTGGCCAATCCATTTACACTGGAGCATCCAAGAGGATGAAAAGTTTTTGTTGTCCAGATTTTGACACACATTTGGATGGACACCCTATGTTTCTTAGTGTGTATATCTGGAAAAGACAATGCAGATGGATGATGAGTTGAGACAGGTGGAAGAGCATGGACTGAGTTTCTTTTGGGAAATGGCAAAACTCCTTCATTGAGTATGAAGCCTTTCTATAAAAGTACAGACCCAACTTTTTAATACTCCTAACTTTCTACTAATATTGCTGTCTGGAAGCAAGGCACGGAATACAGCTGACTCCAAAGAGCTAATAGAGAATGGCAACAGAGAGGCTTGTATGGTGAGTGTGAACAGATAGTAACATGAAACCAGTGAGGAACTCTGATGGAAAAAAAAAAGGCATAAAAGGTGTCATCAAGGAATTATACTATATAAAAAGAAGATGGACTGGTCATATGTAAAGAGATTGATGGCAGGTAGAAAGCCAGAGTGATCCACTAGTACCGTTGCAATGTCAAGAGAAATCAAGGAAGGCCTCCAAAATATTAGGTTAACCCTCTGTGGTGAACTTGTGGAGGGTACCAGTAAGATTCATGGTGGATGGGCAGCCGTAGTTGGGTCATGCGGGTGGAAACTCCCAAATCTATTTTATTACAGATAATTTTAGAGTACTGAATGTACTTCAGTGGATTTATAATCCCATTTTTATGGATACTCCTTCAAATGGTACAGATTGCAAACTGTTCTCACATTCTCATCCTGTAGCTCTTGTTCAGTCTAGCCAATATACTGAACAACTTTCTTCTAGGATCATATGATTGTAGATTTTGAGTTAAAGGAGACATTTAGTCCTTTTATAGATGAGGAAACTGAAGCTCAGAGAATTGAAGTCAGGTGTCTGAGGTCATATAGTTTGTTGGCACAGCTGGGACTTGGTGATCCTTTCTATTTAGTATTTTATTTTTCCTCAGTTACATGTAAAAAATAATTTTACCATTTCTTACTAGAACTTACTAGAACTTCTCTCCCTTCCTCTATTCTCGCCCCCCCCCATTGAGAAGACAAGCAATTTGATATAGGGTATACATGTGTAGTCATGCAAAACATATCCATAATAGTCTTGTTATGAAAGAAAATATAGACAAGAAAAAAAACCTCAAGAAAATTTATTTTTTTTATTAATTTATTTTGATTTATTAATAATCACTTCCATAAACTTTTGATTTTAACATTTTTCTCCCCCTCTCTCCCCCCCAAAAATAAAGTTAAAAAAAAGTATGCTTCAATCTGTATTCAGACACTATCAGTTCTTTCTCTGGGGATAGTATTTTTCATCACAAGTCCTTCAGAGTTGTCTTGGATCATTGTATTGCTGAGAATAGCTAAGTCATTCACAGCTGATCATGTTATAATATTGCTGTAGCTTTGTACACAGTACATTTCACTTTGCATCAGCTCATGCAAGTCTTTTCAGGTTTTTCAGAGAGCATCCTGCTCATTATTTCTTACAGTACAATAGTATTCCATCGTAATTGCATACCACAACTTGTTCAGCCATTCCCCAATTGATGGGCAGCCCCCTCAACTTCTAATTCTTTACCCCCAGAAAAGAGCTGCTATAAATATTTTTGTACACGTAGGTCCTTTTCCTTTTTCTTTTTTATCTCTTTTGGGATATAGACTTAGTAGTGGTGTTGGTAGGTCAAAGGGTATGCATAGTTTTATAGCTCTTTGGACATAGTTCCAAATTGCTCTACAGAATGGTTGAATCAGTTCACAACTCCAGCAGTGTATTAAAGTCTCATTTTTCCCACATCTCCAACATTTGTCATTTACCTTTTCTGTCCTATTAGCCAGTCTAATAAGTATGAGGTAGTACCTCAGAATTGTTTTAATTTGCATTTCTCCAATCACTAGTGAGTTAGTGTTTTTTTCATATGGCTATAGATAGCTTTGATTACTTCATCTGAGAACTCATCACATCTTTTGATCATTTATCAACTGGGGAATGGCTCTTATTTTTGTAAATATGACTTAGTTCTCTGTATGTTTGAGAAATGAGGCCTTTATCAGAGAAACTTGCTTCAAAATTTTTTTTCACAGTTACTCTTGCTAACTGTATTTCCTTCCATCCTATTCCCTCCCATTTATTCTACTCTCTCTCTCCTTTCACTCTGTCCCTCGTCAAAAGTGTTTTGCTTTTGACTACTCCTCCCCTAATCTGCCCTCCCTTCTATCACTCCCCCCCTCCGCCCTATCCCCTTCCCCTCCTACTTTCCTGTGGGGTAACATAGATTTCTATACCCAATTAAGTGTGTATGTTATTCCCTCTTTGAGCCAATTCTGATGAGAGTAAGATTCACTCACTCTCTCTCTCCTCTTCTCTCCTCTTCCCCTCCATTGTAAAAGCTTTTTCTTGCCTCTTTTATGTGAGATAATTTACCCCACTCTGCCTCTCCCTTTCTCTTTCTCCCAACACATTCTTCTCTTACCCCTTAATTGTGTTTTTTAGATATCATCCTTTCATATTCAACATACACCTGTGCCCCCTCTCTCTATATACTCCTAAGTGCCCGAATGATGAGAAAGATCTTATGAGTTACAAATATCCTTTTCCCATGTAGGAATGTTAACAGTTTAACCTTATAAAGTCTCTTATGATTTCCCTTTCCTGTTTACCTTTGGTGATCTTTTCACTCCAGATCTAGTAAACTTTCCACCATACCATGGGGCTGTCTATTGCTTGATTATTCCTCATTCTCAATAAAGTGTTAACATATGGACATAATTTTTGTAAGCTTTATTTGTTCTTTTCCTTTATAATTTTTCTAGTTTTAGAATAACACGTAAAGCTTGGCTATTAATACTAACAAGATTATGCTCTTGCATTTAAAAAAGGAAATAGTACTCTTATTGAATTGCTTATTGCCACAATTGCATGGTATTTAATAGACGTTAACTTGTATTTAATTTAATGGAAGTTGCAAAGATTTCTTTTTTTAAAAAAATTGGTTTTTGTACTTCAGACTTGTCAAAACATTTAGTACAGAATTACAGTGATGTAGAAGAACTAATGGATGCAGGAAATATAAATCGAACCACTGCCGCGACAGGGATGAATGATGTTAGCAGCAGGTCTCATGCCATTTTCACCATCAACTTCACTCAGGTAAAGAGAACTAAGGGCCCTTCAATCAGCAAATGCACTTCCCAAATGCCTGATGTCTAGTTCTTGATGAGCAACATTTGAGAACTAATTATTATTGTTACCCAGATCAAGAGACAGGGAAAGGTGGCTGAATATTGTTTTTTATTTTTTTTTTAAGAATGGAGTGTGTGATAGTTGCAGTTTCTCTGGAGTTACAGTTAGAGTAGTTTGAAGTGTCTTGAGATATACCCTTAAGAACTACTTAGCAGACTTCTGTTCTATACTAGACTTAAAAACTTGTTCATATGCTTAATTAAGCAAAAGTTTTCATTCTTGTAAACTCTGTGGGAGATGAAAGATTGTGAATCAAGTCAGCTGGAAACCAAGGTGAATAATTGTGTCAAGGTCCATTATCACCCCATGGATTTCCCCCAACAAACTCGATTATGATTGTTAGAATTATATGAAAGGAGAAATGAACATTTATAAGTACTAATGCAAAAAATTAATTTTAATCAAAAGTCAAGTGTTGAATATATATGGAAGTTCTTGCAATTAAAATTCAGTTTAATACTTAGACCAGCAAAGCAGACTCATACCTGAAGGAGCTACTGGGATTTCTTAGGAGTGGATAGTTCTTCCATTCATGTAGATCACATCTCAACTCTGCCATAGTAGATGATCTTAATGAGGTGAGATGCTAAATATATTTATCAGCTGGTGGTGATAAGCCTTGGCTGGTCTTTTGATGATAGTTATACAGTTTTTCACCAGGGCCAGCCTCAAACCTCTTCTTAGGTAGATGTGGGTAAGACCTGCCAATTTATACTCCACTGGCATAGCTTTTTATTAGCAAGGACTCATCTATACACTCTGAGGCATTCGGTATAGGACTTTAGTGGAGGATAGAGCAGATATTTTTCAAAAGTCCAAGGTGTTCAGAGAGAAAAACTGGGATCTAACATTTAAGTGTTTAGAGAGGTATCATGGTATAATGGGAAGACTTTTGGACTTGGAGTCAGCAGAGAACTGGATTCAAATCTCACCTCTGACACTTACTAGCTGTTAGCCTCAGTTTTTTCAATCTGGAAATATTGATAATATTTAAAATTTAAAAATTAATAATGCCCATAGTGCCTTATAGGGTTGTTGTAAGGATCAAATGAGATAAAACATGTAAAGTACATGGAAACCTTAAGAACTTTTATAAAGTCAGTTAAGTGGAAATAATCAATGGAGGAATCTGACCTCACCCCCATAGTAAAACACTATTTTAACCAGTGATCTTTATGTTTTAGTTCTAGTTTGGGGGAAGAAAATCCTTAGCTACATGTGGTAAGGCATACTTGTGGGTAGGCTGAGGCTGGGTGGATCACTTGGCTTTGGGAATTTGAGCTAAAGCTGATTAGGTGTCTACACTAAGTCTAGCATCAATTTGTTGAGCCCCTGGTAGCAGAGGACCACCAGGCTGGCTAAGGAGGGTTGATCTAGCCCAGGTAGGAAAAAATGGAGCAGGTCAAAGTTTTTCTGCCCATCAGCAGTGGGGTCTGGCCTTGAGTAACTGCTATACTTTTAGTCTGTTCAAGATAGGAAGACCCAGTCTCAAAAAAAATTTGCTTGAATACTTCAGAACTCAAAGGAAATGAAAAATTCTCTCATGTACAGTTAAATTCAGTGGCATTTTTATCAGATGAGGTCTTAGGTCCTCATTCTTTGATTTGATGTACTGTGAGACATATTTGCGTCTATCTACCCAGTGCCTCGTTGTGGTGCCTTGATTTCTAGTTTCAAATAGTTATAAATTCTTTCCCCTTTATTGATTTTATTTCTCTTATTGAGTAAAGAGAACAATAACCATTCATCCTTTTAAGTATTTTTCTTTTTTAATACTTTACAGAGAGACAGTTTGTTCAGGTACAAGTTGGAATAGATGGTTTTTGAAGGTCAGCTTCAACTTTGAGTTTATCCAATACCGTGATTAGTTTCTTAATGCAGTATTTTAGGAATTAGGAAGAATTATTTTTTACCAGGGACCTTGGAAACAGAATTAATTTCAGAGTTAGAAGTACCAATAACATTTTTGTTTGTTTGTTTATTCTTAAAAGTTAGGTGAAAACTTATACAGAAAGAAAGATTTTAGTAGATCTCTGAAGTATGTAAAATGCTGTTTAGAACCTTATGAAATTGAAGCTGGATAATTAATTTCCTCCTGACTGGTGTACATCTTCACCTGGATGTCCTGCTGGCACCTCATGGGGGGCTTCACAGTGTGGTGGAAAGACCTTTGATTCTATGGTCAGAGAACTTGGGATCAAATCCTGCTTCTTACACCTAACTACCTGTGTGACCTCAGGCACGGCATGTCACTATCTTGAGTCTCACATTTTCTATTATGAAAAAGAATAGGTCAGTTTAGAAGGCATCCTCCAAGAGGCTCTGAGCTCAAGCTCTAACTGAGCAGGTGTATTAAATGGTCCACCTCAACATGAATGTTTAATCTATGGATAACAGGCAAATTAGCTTTGAAAATATTTCAGGTTGTCATATTGTACAAAGTTGTATTTGGGGTTATAAAGAGAAGCTGTTGTTGGACAACTAGTATTATTATTATATTGTTTACATATTTTATCTCCCCTACTACATTGGAAGCTCTTTGACTCGCTGAACAGTTTCTCATTCGTCTCTGAACTCCTTATGTAAGTCTCTGAACCCTGCACTAAGTCCTCAATAAAAATTTTCCAAATGAATGAATGAAACTTTGTCTCTTTGAGTAGCATTTTAAGGACATGGCGTATATTGTAACATGACTTCTGATTTCTTACATAGTCAGTATAAAAGATACTTCTCTGACCACAGAATTATAGCTCTTTTCAAATACTGTTTTGTCTCCTATGAGATTTCAGCAGGATATCCAGGGATGTACACCAGTCAAGAGGAAATACATTCATATAGCTTTAATTTTGTAAGGTTTCTAGATACTATTGTATTTAGTTTAGAAGTCAACCAAAGTTTTCACTCTTATCTGAGTTTTAACTTACCTTTTAAGTCTAAGCAAACAAAAAAAAACCCTGGTGTTTCTAATTCTGAATTCCATTTCTAAGGCAAAAACACACACACACACACACACACACACACACACACATTGCCTTAATTCTTAAATCATGTGTGGAGAAACTAATCATAATATTGGACAGTGTCATAGTTGGAACTGACCTTAAAGGCTATCTATTCCAACCTATACTTGAACAAATAACCTCTGTAAAGTTTTAATAGCAAAAGATGTTTAGTTGGGTGAATGGTTACTTTTGTCTCCCTTCACTAAAGGACATAAAGCCACACCAATTAAGTTGAGGTATTTTGATTGTATTAGATTTAATTTTCAGTTTCATAGCATGAAGGGCAATAAAACAAACCAAAAACCAAACAACAAACAAATCCCCAAACCAAAGCCTGCGAAACCACGGGGAGAAGTGTGAAATAATTAAAATTTGTTTCATGAACATCATCAGAGATCCATGTACCTTTTCATTTTTGTTCATGTATTTTACTTAAGGCAAAATTTGATTCCGAAATGCCGTGTGAAACTGTGAGCAAGATCCACTTGGTTGATCTGGCGGGGAGTGAGAGAGCAGATGCCACGGGCGCTACTGGGGTGCGATTGAAGGAAGGAGGGAACATTAACAAATCCCTCGTTACTCTGGGAAATGTCATTTCTGCCTTAGGTAAGTCGCAGTGTTGCTCTTGGCTTCGTTCTATATCTCTTCCTACGTTGTTACCATGATGCAATTAAGCTTAGTGTTTTTGTTGTAGAGTAATAACTTAAAGCTCTTTTGAACCAGAATTAAAGGGAAAAAAAAAGCCTTCATAAGCCTGTTTTTTTCCCTACAGCTGATTTATCTCAGGATGCTGCAAACCCTCTTGTAAAGAAGAAGCAAGTATTCGTGCCTTACCGGGACTCTGTTTTGACTTGGTTGCTAAAAGATAGCCTTGGAGGAAACTCTAAAACTATCATGATTGCCAGTAAGAGTTTTAATTCTTTCTCCAGCATATGTTGTACCTTGTGAGAAACAGTTATATGTATTTAGGCTTAATGTTCCTTGTTAGGAATTCACACTATTTACACCTTTTTCAATTAATAGTTTTTCTTTCTGCCTTAAAGCATATCAGCTAATGTGGCTCGTGTCCTATGTGCATTAACAACCACAACATTATTAAATCATTGAGCCCGTGCCTATTACTTGATTATAAAAACCAAAGTAATGGTGTGGCAGGCAGATACCTAGGTTTTATTTTTGCTTAAAAGAGGGATGGGGAATTTTTTTTTCTTATTGGGGGTTACCAACCTACATAATAAGAATAAATATGCACTTGTATAATGCTTTATAATCCATAAGGAAAAAAATGAAAGGCCACAGGAATAAAAGTAAATGGATTTTCTGTTATAGATTAAAATATTAAAATTAAAAATAAACATTAATAAATAGAACTTGATTCAATTAAGATTATGTCCAATTCCTCCACTCTTCAGTACGTATCCAGGCAATCACCTCTGCTTTGGCTACACTTCTCTTCCTTTTCAATCTCGAATCCTTTGGTGAACTAGTTCAGCTCCATATTATCTTTCATTCTTTCTCTTTTTTCTTTCTCAAATTTTATTCAACATGAAACAGATCTCTACAATTTTCCCTGGGAAAGTTGACTATATCCATGTTGAAATACACCTCTGAACTGGAATTCTGTTGCTGACCTCTAGCTTCCAGGGGAGCAGCTTTGCCTCAGATAAGCCAGACAGTCTGTTCAGTCTGCAGGCTGTTGGGCCTCGGCTTGCTTGCCTGAGGAAAATGTAGTAATACAACCCCAGTGAGCAGGTGAAGCTCATGTCCTTATTGGCAAGAATAACAGTAGAAATGTCTCCATGCTTAACATAGCCATGACACTTCAAAGGCAGTGTGGTCGTCAGGACACAGAGTTTGAGCACCTTTTTGTCTGCCAGCTCAGGGTGCCTTGGCATGTGGACGTATTTCTTAGCTATCATTACTCTCTACTCAGAAAAGTTGGTGGGTGGCAATTCAGTTCTTCGACATCAACCTTCTGCCAGAGGCTGCTGTCCTGCCATGATTCCATATACCCTTGAGTCCTTTGCTTCCTTGTTCTATTGCTGATCATGTCTTGCCATTCCCCAACTTTGGATTACTCCCGCCATTTCCTGTTTACCAAATACAACTGGAGCACATCACAAGACTTTATTGCCTTTTGAGTCTCCTATAAATGTATATTACCTCATCTTAACTGGACCCTGTAACTGGAAGGCATTTGTCTACTCCTCCCTAACTGACTTTTCTTTTCTGACTTACCACAGTGGCTAACACAAAACCTTTGCTTCTTTCAGATCTCCCATAACATCTCCCCCTTACCTTCTCAGTTGTGGATCTTGCCTCATACTTCCTTGAGAAAATTGAGCGCAGTTGAGATGAACCCCATCTTTTCCCTTTCTCCTTATCTGATTTTATTCCCCATATCTTCTCCTTTATTACAGTCTTTGATGATATGTTCCTTCCTCTTTCCAAAGCCAACGCCACTCCATATAATCTTGTCCCCATATCCTTCAATCTTCTCTAGATGATTGCCCTCAAATTTCTTCCTATTTGCTTCTTCCCTGAAGCCTTTGACATGCTGAAACCTCTCTTTCCATCCTTACAAAAGCCTTATCAGCTCCTTCTGTCCCTACTAGCTATCCTGCTGTGCCTTTCCTCCTGTTCTTAGTTAAAATCTTTGAAAAAGCCATCTGGATTCAGGCAATCCATTTTGTCTCCTCAATATCTTCTAGGCCCTCTGAAATCTGGCTTCCAGCCTCAAAAATGTTCTCACAAACGTTACCAATAATTTTCCTAAAAAACAAATTTAATGGCTTTTTTTCTTTTTTTCATTTCTCATCTTTCTTGACCTTTCTTCATCCTTTGACACTGTGGATCACTTCTCCTGAATATTCTCTTCTCTGGGTTTTCATGACTGACCTCTCCTGGTTCCTCCAGTACTTCTCACTGTTCCATCTCAGTCTCTGTAGTATCTTCATTGATGTCATCTCTGTTAACCATGCGTAACCCCTATGTCTATGTCTTGGGACCTCTGCTCTTTTTTTTCTATTGTGTTTCACTGAGTGATCTCAGTGCCATTGAATTCAATGATTATCTCACATTTGTGTAAGGATTTAGTTCATGAACATTTTCCTTACTATCACAACTGTATGAGGTGGGTGGCACAAATATTAATATTCCTCTTTTACATATGAAGTTTAGCAGATTTGTTCTTGGTCAAATGGCTGCTAAGGGGGAGAACATTTTCTGTAATCCCAGTAATCTGACTCCCTAGTGCAGTGCTCTTCTCATTACACCGTGGTGACTATAGTTGTGAAAACGCTATAAAGTGCTGAGTAAAAAAATCTAATTAATTAATTTGCTAATTTTAAAAAAGATTTCAAAGACAATTTCAAAGATAAAGAAATTGTTTAAAATTGCTAGGATTGTTTTTAAAAAGTGTATTTTTTTTCTGCTTAAAATTTGGAGGTACAGGTCCTAGAATCATCAAATTCTAGAGCTTAGCAATTGTTTTTTTCCTTCATTTTGTAGATGAGGAAACAGTACCAGAGAAGTTGAGAGATTTGCTTAAGCTCCCATCTAGTTGATGGCAGACTTAACCATCAACTAAGCTGGGTTTTCTGAGTCAGTCCAGTACCCTTTCCTTAGCACCATATCACCATTCTTGAAATCTTTTTCTAGTTTTAAAACAGATAACACCCCACATTTATGTCCTAGAAAGTGAGGGATATTATTCAGTTAAGTATTTGAAAGAGGAAAAATGTGTTGTTACCATCCATTTTTGTAGCCTCTTGTATATACAGTATCACTAAAGGCCTCTTGATATTTGTCATAGAATGCCTGGAGGAAGGAAAGGGAAAGACTAAGTCTAATGTCTGATTTGTGAGTTCTTCTCCACTGGTGGGGGAAAGGATAATGCTAAATTGTCTAGCCTATACACAGAACATGGCAAATGTTTTGTGACTATTTTAAGTATGAGGGAAACTTTGCTGCATTTGAACATTTTCTAATTTTCATCTTGATTGATGAAAGGGAACATGTTTTCTCATTTTTCTTGATAATATCTTGAATAAATCAGTAAATATTTAGTGAAGTATCATTCTGTTTTCCTCATGTGTTAGATTGTCATAAAAAACTTCCTGTGCCATACGTTTTCCCCCACAATGTTACAAGCTGCTTCTAAATTCTCCAAGTTAGTTTCATGTTAGTCTGAGTATCCCAGATAGTCCCTTCCTTAGGTTTTTCTTTGGTATCCCATCTTAGCTCCACTGAGCTTGAGAATAGGAATTCCTGAGTCTAAGGTCAGTGAAGCTCTTCTTATTTATGTCCCTTTTTGTGCTTGTTGGGAAACATTACTGCTTCACTTTTATTATTTATATACCCATTGATTAGATGATGGTGGATGTATCTTCAGCCTCAGAATACTATGATATGGCAAAATGTTTTATGAGAATCTGTTTTTTAAAAAGTGTTTCATTTTAATGTGCAAAAGACTCTAAAAACTTTTTCCTCTTATGGCTAAGGAATAAAATATGATTAAAACTTTAATTTTCCTAAATTATGATTATCTTTAGCTTTAGTGAATCTTCTTTTTTTAAATGAACAAACAACTTCACCCCATTTTTATAATCATCATTTGTATACCTGCTCTGAGGAAAGTCTATAAACTTATATTGAAGAGATATTTTCCCAAAGGAACCAAATTAATTATCCATTAGCATTAATATAAATTTTTCTAAAATTTTGTTTGTTAGTAATTGTTTTATTCAGCATGGATCAGTTCTTATTCATCTCCATCTACACTGGTAAGAACTCATAATTTTCTTCCATATACTATCAAAAAAATTTTGAAATATAATTTCATTTAAAAAGAATAGCAACAACAAAAAACAATTAGCAAAGAAAATGGAAAAAGAGGCAATAACGTGATTGGAATGGTAGAGAAAGACGTGGTTCCTAGTTGGTATGATGATTTCTGTTTTTCATCACTAAGGATAGCAGTCAGCAGCTAGCTTTGAGTTTTGAAGTTAGATATTCATGTACACAGTCATCTTCAGAATAGATTTTAGCAAATATTAAAGGAAAAACTTTCTGAAGTTGTTTCAAGGTCTGGTGTAAAGAACTCTGAATTGTGAATTAGAGGACTCAGCTTTTAGTCTTGATACCAGCTCTGACACTAACTAGCTATTTAGCTTTGGGCAAATTGTTTAGCTTTTCTGGGCCTCAGTTTCTTCATCTATAACATGACAAGATGATCTCCAGGTTCCTGTCTAGCTATAAAATTCTATAATTTAAAGTGGGTTGCCCTTGCTGTAATTTGCTTGTTCATCTGTCAGAGATCGGTGAAGCTAGTTAGTTTAATGGGGACATTGAAAAGTTACCTGCTTTCTAACAAACCTATATTTAAACTGTCATAGATGAAGAAGCAATTTTATAAGGTCAATGGAACAGGAGATACCCAGCCTTCCTTAGCACCTGTTTCTACTATTTAAAATCCTTCATTGCCAGAAAAATCTTCTTTATCAAACCTAATTATCTTATGTGGCAGTCTGAGCCCATTTCTTTTGTTTTGTCTTTGGTGGCTTTTCTAGGTTTTCCTTCTGGAACCTTGGCAATCCTTCTTTTTTGAACAGAATCTTTTTACTTTAGAATGTTTACAATGCTGTAAGCAGTTACAATGCTGTAAGCAGTAAGATAGACTCTTTACTCATGAGTTAACGTTAATTAGAATGTTTTTATTTTATACACTGAAATGAAACTTTGGTACAAATGTTATTTCAACAAAACTTACATAGGCTCACATTACAACCCAAACTGCAGCTAGACTGGCGTAACTAGGACTTTATTCCCTTGGCACTGAGATTTAGATGATGCCAACAGAACTTATGCTCTTTCAAGAAGTAGTAACAAATGGGCTTACCATACCTATTTAGCACGACTAATTAGTTAGAATGGAAAGCTACCAGAGGGCATGCTTCCTGCATCCTGCCATGCCTGGTGGATTTCTTCCTGGCCCACTCATTCTGTTCTTTCCCTATAGCAGTAGCCTCACTAGCAATAGCTTTGTGTTGTTCCCATGGGGCCTAGTGGATTGCAGTCTTTGTCTCCTTCCCAAGATCCTGGACTCTTTCCCCCCATAGGAACTTATATCTTGAGGCCTAAAATATCTTTGGGGTATCTTTCCTTTGCCTCTCCTAGATAATTAGCAATCTTAGGAATCAAGAAGTACAATTATATCTGTGTCGATATATGTGTATGTATACATATACTTTGTGATCCCAAATAGGGTTTTCTTGGCAAAGATACTGGAGTGGTTTGCCATTTCCTTCTCCAGCTAATTTTACAGATGAGGAAACTAAGGCAAACAGAGTTAAGTGACGTGCCTAGGGTCACATAGCCAATAAGTTTCTGAGGCCAGATTTGAATTCAAGAAGATCTCTCACACACACACACACACACACACACACACACACACACACACGTTTGTGTGTGTATGTACATGTATGCACATTCATGTATATACATGTATGTGCACACAGATACACACCAATTTATGTGCATGTATACTGATTTATAGATACATGTACCACTTTATATACATTTATATATACACGTACACTTACACATATATATATAGTTGTATAATTTGCTTCTTGATTGCTAGGATCGCTAGTTATGACTGATTACTGTTCCTAGAAACATTCTTACTAGAACTATTGAAAACAATATTGTTTTCAGAAAATGCCAGTTTAGTTCACTGTTTTTTGGTTAAATTATTCTACTTTTGATATTGTCATATAATACTAGGGGTAGTAGTGAAGTAGTTGTAAGAAGCATGGTGTACTACTATGAAGAACACTGTATTTAGATTCATAAGACCTGCATTCAAATCCTGATTCTGCTGTTTATTTCCTGGATCATTAAGTCACTTAAACCATTCCAGGCTTTAATTTTCTCATCTGTAAAATGAAGGAATTTGCTAGATGATATCTAAGAGCCATTTCAGCTCTTAACTCGATAGACATATAAATTGAGAAAAACAGTTTCATGGAGACTAGGTTCAGTGTAACTAACACTTGAGAATTGAGAGATAGGTCAGTTGTAATTTCAGTCTGAAAGAAGTATGCCCAGTGTTTTGGAAGTTTTTTTTTTTATATTGAAATATATTCCTTCTTTTACTTTAAAAGAGTAGGAATGTTCTCTTTCTATGGTACCAAATCAGAGGCCTCTGGATCTTATCTATTACCTCTATGTACTTCATGTATTTTAAAAGAATTTCTCTTGAATATGTTCCCATCTACATATGGTAGACTCTTATAAAATACCCTACATTTAGGGCCAGCCATTGGAAATTCTCAAATTTGGCTATCCATTTTCTACTTTACTTTTCCTTTTATAGTGTTTTGCTAAAGTGAAGGGAATTTGCTAATGAAACTCCTTGAACTTTCTTGTTCCTACATTTTTTGTTTTTTTATTTTGCAAAGTTTTGCAAAAGCTTCTAAAGCTGTGTGTTCTTTGGAGCAATTCTCAGATGTTTTAGGACAGAGTCACACCAAATCTCCTCTTTGGTGTTTTGTAAATGATTGTGACAACTATATGAATGGAAAAAAAACCAAAAAGTATATTTCCTTTTTTGTTTGATGGAAAAACAGAGCAAGAAGACCCTGCCCCATCCGGATACACAGGATCCATGTTCCTTTATTGAGAAACTGACCATAACCAGGTCTCATTCTTTTAACTTCATGTTTTCCCCTTGGGTCATATTCCACATTGGAGTTTATTATTGAAGAATATAATGATAATGCTTTTCTATTCATTTAAGAGAAATGACTCACTAGGTCCTTTTTCTATGAGTATTAATTTCAGATAAAAAATATCTTGATCATTGAGTGTTTAATTGTAGAATTGAGTCAAGCTAACTGGAATTTAATTTGCTAGTGAACACTCTCATAAATCTTAGATAATTTTTAATATTCATTACTAGAGCAGTGAATATTTAAGTCTACCCAACAACCTGAGGTTAATCTGACTTTTAGATTATGAACCAAGTTTGTATTAAATGAAACTCAGTGCTGGATAAATAATTTTTGAATTCATTCTTCACAGCTATTTCACCTGCCGATGTCAATTATGGAGAAACCCTAAGTACTCTTCGATATGCAAATAGAGCCAAAAACATCATCAACAAGCCTACCATTAATGAGGATCCTAACGTCAAACTCATTCGTGAGCTTCGAGCCGAAATAGCCAGACTAAAAACTCTGCTTGCTCAAGGGAATCAGGTTAGGTTTCTCTGAGATTTTATGAATAATTTTCTTTGACTAATAGCATCTATTTTCGGATCTTAATGAGATAATTATTTCACTCATTATATTGATTTGAGTAAATAAGTGCTAACTGAAGCTATGAATGAATAAACTGATTCTCCCCTCCCCTTCCTTACCTTAAGTTCCAATTGGCTTTTGCAGAAAAAATTTATCAGCTAAAGTTGATATGATTGATAATCTAATAGACATAAATTTTGAATCAATTTTCATTGGGCCGTTCAACAAAATACACCAGACTCTTGATTTATGGTTAAGTATCTTTGTGTTTAGTTTGATACTTCATTATTTTCAAATTATAAAACAGTTTTAAGATAATGAAAAGTTTGTAAAATGTCATTATGATGCAGAAATTCATAAAATTTAATAGTATTTGTTCTATTTTAAATGTTGCCATAATATGACTTCCTGTAGCATCACAATAATCTGTTATTGAATGCATACGTTTTAAGTGAAACTGTCTTATTTCCAGGGCCTCTTGATGCTCAGGTAACTCAGCACTTTGGATGAGCTCCATCACAAATTTGCCTTATTCAGAATTTGACTCCACATAGCTTCTGCCAGCGGTCTGTAGCATGAGAGTGTAAATCTGTTGTTCTAGGAATAAAAACTCTGCTTAGTTACAGTATAAAGCTGCTTTTGCAGGAAATCTAAAATAAAATTTTTTGAAAGTTGACTTTAGAACAGTCAGAAATAAAACTCTTCTGCTCCACATTCTTAGGCAGCAAAATATACTATGCATCCTCCCCCACCTCAAACATGATTATTAATATATCTTATATAATTATCTCTAAACTTAAAAATAGTTTACTGATCATGCTGTCTTATAAAGTTATGGTCAAGTTACTTGTGATTTCTGATAATCTTGGAAGTAGTCAGTTAGCTCATAGTAACTTTGCACTAAGGCCACATGGGAAGCAGGATAAAAGCTTGAACTGAGTTTTGAAGTTTCCTGAGCCGTGCAGTGTGTTCACATTTCTTCCCTTCAGGATGCCCAACAACCGTTGGATAAGAATGATTCATTGTGGTGAATATTTGTTCTATGTTCCAAACATATTTTCTCTTTTGGAAGCTTCCATTTGTGGAATGGAACACATTAGAATGGGGGATAAATTTCTCATGCAGGGTTTGGGATTGGACTCATTCTCTTACTGTCCATGAACTTGAACTTGTACGGTCATTTAGATGGGAGATCCATGACAAACTTGCCTTATGCTGTGTTTTCTAAGCCAAACTATACTGTGGACCAGTACAATATTTAAATTCTCTCCCATGACCTGTTCTTCTTTTGCATTTAATTCAAGGGGTAGAAACTGGGAGCAGACAGGAGCCAAGGTAGATGGAATAGGAGTCAGTGTTAAAAGTATGTATTTTAAGAAATAAGGTCTTTTGCAGTAAAAGTTTGTAAAGCATGCAAAATCTCCCTTGGTTCATAGATAAGTACTAATTTTCAGTACACAGTGAAAAACTGGGGATACATAAGCTTTTCAAAATGATGATTTGATAAGAACAAAATTTTGTACTTGTACCAAAAATGCTGATGAAATTCTCAAGCAACCTTGTACACTAAACTTTGTTAGATTGCTGAATTGCTAATTAATTTATGGAATTATGAAATAGGGCAGGCACACCCTTTCCCGATGTTGTCGAGAAAGAGCATGATGGTTTCAGTCATATTTTAATAACACACAGAGGGTGCAGGGATAAATGGCACAGAAAATACAGAGACAAATGGTATGGTATGGAGTGGTGGTGGTTACAGAGGCAAATAGTGCGGGGATGGGGATGGAGTGGTGCAAGAAGACAGGCAGTGTGGGGAAGATGAGAAGAAAGGCACAGAGAGTAGCCCATGTAATCAAAGATTAGAATTGGGTGCACTTGGAAGTATAGACTCTTAGGAGTGTTTGGGTGGTAGGAGTTTGGGGATCTCATTTTTATAGGGTATTGGTGAGGGACAGACTATGCCACCTTGGGGAGGTTAGTTCATTAACATATCTAAGTCATCTCAAAGTTGTTTGTAAAACTTTAAAGTTAACATATCCGCATCATCTTGAAGTTGTCAGCACCATTTGGTGATTTGTTGGTGTTACTGTGGTTGTATGGAACTTATCTGAGATTTACATATCATAGGACCAAAAGCTCCTGACAGCAAGGTATAGATGGCTTCCCCTGATTTAGCACATATTCTCAGGATGTGCTTTTTGGTTATTATATGATAGCTTGCAAATTATGCTCTTTTGATCTTTGGAATAATCTGTATATGACTTCACCTTTGCAATCTTACTTTTTGCTATTACTGCTTTATACTGGCTACTTATAAACTTAGTTACTATGCTGACTAGGTATGGTTGTCAGAGGGACAAGAAGAAGATAGAATTTTAACACAATTATGAGCATATGAAACATAATCTTAAAGAATTTGAGTTAAAATTAATGATTTCTGAGAAGGTAGAAAGCCTTAACTTCCACAGTCTTCAAAGGTGGAAAATAAATTATAATGCCCAATTGGAATTCGTCAATTTTTGTTGTTTATTCCACACATACCAATTAGGGGGGAGGGAAGAGAATAAGAAAATAATTAAAATTCAAACTATAACAAATCATCCTTTGTCATGTGTTTATTGGTGAGCACATCTGTTTTTCTGCCATTCTCTATGCTTAAATCACGTTGTGAGTAAAAGGAACCAAACTATAATATTTTGTTCAATCTGGGATCTCATTGGTATGGGTACCCCAATGTAATTCATCTCCTCCTGGACAGGTCATAACCGATCCTTACCATCTTCTCCTGTGCAATCCTGCTCTGAATCCTTTCATAAATCATTAATAGAGGATCTGTGTGATGGCCTGGAAAAAGACTTTTCTCTTATGCCTTTTAAATCTTGGGGAATTCATGAGCAACACTTGAGCCATCTGTCCATTATCTTTCATTTTTAAACATTTTTTATCCATCTCTTGTGCTTTTTATATCACCTTCATTTCCAAATATATGCCTCCTCCCATGGTAAAGATTTAAAAAGGAAAAGGAGGTGAAAATAATTCAGTAAAACCAGCCAATGCATCTACTTGAGTCTGACAGTATATTCAGAACTTTATTAAAGAGAAGAATGCAGAGATATGTATATTACCAACTGTTACTTTTTGAAATGTTCTCAAGTTTAGAGGAAAAATCTGGTAGATTATTGAGAAAAAAACATTTTATTATAAAATTTTACTTTTCTCCTAATTTTTAAACATAATTTTTTGAAAGTTCTACAGGACTCTAAAGTATTGATATTTACTTTGTATTTCCTGGGATGAGAATCCCTTAAATTTTATGATGTTTTTAATATAATAGTTATTATTTTGCTTCATTTTATAGTGAATTAGGAAGAAAAGTAGTCATTTTTGTTTGTATCACTACTTATGCTAATTTAAAATATGAAAATCCTTTTGATTATTTTCTCTCAAAACAATATCTACCATGACAGTTTATAAATATATACATATGCACATAGTCTTTATTTAGACATTTTCCAGATTTGCAAACTGAAGATTACTTAGCTTTTGAATAACCTACAATACAAATTGGTGCTGAAATACAAGTGATTAGATTTGTATCACAGTTTTTCCAATATAGGCTACAATTGTTACACTAGCCACTAGATCCTAGAATTTAGGAAAAACAGTACCAGAAAGTAGTATTTCATTTAGCAAAAATCAGACACTTCCTTTTTTCAGACTTCAGTAGATCTCTAATCTCATTGATATGGACATTCCTTCTAGTCATGTAGATCTAAACTCTTTTGTGTTTGCTCATCTCTATCTATGTCCTTCCCGAAATCCATAACAAAGGGGCCCAACCGACATGCTAGGGGGTAAGGTAGAGTCCCCTAGATCTCTTGATGATAATTTCATACCAGTAGAAGAGAAGAGCTGCCCATCACTTATCCCTAATACTATTTGATCCTGTGCAACAGATGTAGTACACAAACTTGCAGCCTATTTCATAGGGAGTCTTTT
This sequence comes from Vombatus ursinus, assembly GCF_900497805.2. Taxonomy (NCBI): domain Eukaryota; kingdom Metazoa; phylum Chordata; class Mammalia; order Diprotodontia; family Vombatidae; genus Vombatus; species Vombatus ursinus. The sequence continues at coordinate 8,446,541 of NW_020954619.1, forward strand.
TGGTAACAATAATAACTCACATTTATGTAGGTTTGTAAAGCACTTTATATACATTATTTCATTTTATTTATACACCAACCCTTTTGAACTAGGTGTTCTTACCCTGTTTTACAAATGGGGAGTCTGAGGCACAAGGCAGTTGAGTGACTTTCCTAGGATCAAAATTCTTATTAAGTGTATCAAGTGGAAATTGAACCAAAAGTTTCCTGATTCCAAATGATATGTTTTCTCTGTTATACTTAAACTGTTTTTTATGTTCATCAGTATAATTGATGAGCAAAAAAGAGATGACCAAGTAAGTGTCCCTAGGAAATGATTCTTGTTGTCTTTGGGCACACAGTGAAACCAATGGTACCAATTGCTCTCTACCCCCTCTAAGAGAACCTGTGAACCATCTTTTTATTTAGTTGCATCTTCTTTGTTCAGTTTAATCCAGTTACTGTGAGTGGCAGTAGCATGGTGTAGTGAATAGAGGGCTGGTCTCAGAGAAGAAACACTTGGGTTTGGGTCCTGCCTCTGACACTGGTCAAGTTACTTAACCTTTCCCTGCTCTAGGCCACTGAGCTGTCTCCAGTTTTCCTGATGAATATCTGGTCACTGGACCCAGGTGGCTGTGGAGGAGAAAGTGAGACTGATGACCTTGCACAGCCTTCCTCACCCAAAACAAAGTCAATTGCAAGTCATGGCATCATCTTTTTGATGTCATGGTCCTCTTTAAGAAGGAAAGACAAACACAAGAACGAAATCTAAGCCAAAGGTGTTAACTTGCTACTGCCCACAAAACTCCTTGAGTGCTGCTGAACCAGATTAAAATCTAACTGGTAAATGTTTTTTAAAAAAAATATAGATAAGTTAATTTATGATTTTTTTCTTTTTTAAGTCAATATGGATCCTGTAAGGATTCATTTCTGTTTGAGGTTGATCCTATGGCTTTAGGCTACTCTCTAAGACTCTAAGTTGTGGGGAAGAAACTGACCTGCATTGGTTGAAGAAGTTCCTCACTGAGAGTCAGTGAAATCACAGTCCAGAAGAAAACAAAACAGTCCCTGGCCTTATTGAATTTATATCCTATTGGGGAAAAATATTATGTGCATAGAAATTTAAATACAAAATACAAAATATTGTCTGGGGGGGAAGGTGCTAGCAACTGGTGGAATATAGTTAGGCTTCCTCAATTGAACTTTGATTAAAGTCAAGAATTCTGTGAGGGAGAGGTGAGGAAGGAGAGCGTCTCAGGCATGGGGAACTGTCTGTGCAAAGACTTGGAGTCAGGAGATAGAATGTTGTGTATAAGTCAAAGCAAATTCAGTTTGGCTGGAACCTAGAGTGTGTGAAATAGCATTGATGTACAATGAGTCTGGAAATGTAGGCAGCATCTAGATTGTTCAGGGCTTTCAATGCCAAGCAGAGAAGCTTACATTTTATCCTAAAGCTAAGAGGGAACTTCTGGAACTTCTTGAACAAAGAGGAGCATGCTTTAGGGACCTCACTTTGGTAGCAGGTGGAGAATGGGTTTGAGAAGTGAGAAGAATGGAAATCAGTTGAGATTCTGTCCCAACAGTCTAGGTGGATGGTAATGAGAATCTTAGCTAGGGTTTGGGCTTTGTGAGTGGAGAGAAAGGGGATAGATGCAAGATACATCTTATGTATCTTGGCTGTAGAACTGATAAGATATGGTTTTGGATTCATTGAGTAAGAGCTGAGGGGGAAGAGTTGAGCATGACTCCAAGTTAATGTACTTTGGCAATTGGAAAGATGTTGGTGCTCTCAAGGAAAATGAGGAAGAAAAGGGGAGGACATGAGGTAGAAGGATAAAGAACTCCATTTTGGACGTGTTGAGTTTTAGATGTATATGGGACATCCAATGAGAAATGTTGAAAAAGAACATGATAATGTGTAACTGGAGTAATAGTTGAATGTACTGAAACTGATGAAATCACTGTGGCAGAGTGTGGAGGACAGGACCCAGGACAGAGCCTAGGGGTAGACGCCTTCCTTTTGTAAGAGAATGGAAGATGGATGAAGATCATGGAAAAGAATCTGAAGATGAGTGGTCAAGGAGGCAGAAGGATGTCTTATGTCTTCTGGTTTCATGTCTATCAAGAGCATCAACACTGATGTGGTTAAACATCTCTAAAAGTATGAGAGGTAGCACTTTGCAGTTCAAAGTGTATTGATTTTAGAGTTAGAGGACTTGGATTCAAGTGTTACCTCTTCCACTTACTATCTCGATGAATTCAGGCAACATGCTTAGCCTTTGGTTTCCTCATCTATAGAGTGAGGAGGTTAGACTTGAAGGCCTCTGTGATTTTATGTCAGGTTATGAATTGTTAGAGAAAGACTTCACATTTATAGCATCAGTACTTAAATTAATGATTATTGATGATCTGCAGCTGTAATTTTTTTGGTTTTGTTTTCATTTTCTACAACTTCACCATTGTCACTGTAGACGGGAATGTGAGTTGTATAGGTGTAAGGGTAATTTTTTTATCTGTTTGTCCATTCTAATCAATTCTCCATGCACCCACCAAAGTGATTTTCCTAAAGCTCATGATCATGTTGCTCTTTTCCGTAAATTTCAGTGGCTCTCTATTGCTTCTAGCATCAATTGTAAACTCTGTTTAAACATTTAATTTCTTCACAATATGGCATTTTTTGGCCTTTCCAGCCAACACCATCCTCCTCATCCCTCAGGATCATAACCTAACTGTTGTCTTTGACTCTCACTGTCTCTCATCTCCCATACTCAAGGTCTTCAGTTTCACCTTTGCAATATCTCTCAAATATGCCCCCCTTATCTCCTCTAAAACTGCTCCCACTCTGATGAAGGATTATATTGGACTATATTACAATAGCCTGCTGGTGGGTCAGCCTGCTTCAAGTGTCTCCAATCCATCCTCCATTCAGCCATCAAAGTGATTTTGTAAAATGCAGGCCCAGCCATGTCAATCCACATACTCGACAAAATCCAATGTCTTCTGATTGCCTTCAGGATTAAATATAAAATCTTCCATTTGTCCTTCATAACTTATCTCCTCCTACATTTCCAGTCTTCTTACACCTTATTCCCCACTGCTTTTTATTTGTTGATCAAGTGACTCTGGTCTCCTGGCTTTTCCATGAACATGACACTCCATCTCTTGGCTACAGGCATTTTTGCTATTTGTCCCCCATGGCTGAAATGTTCTCTCTCCCCATCTCTGCCTATCAGCATCTTTGGCTTCTTTTAAGTCCCAACTAAAATTCCATTTCTACAGGAAGTATTTATCAATCTCTTTTAATTCTAGTACCTTCCCTCTTTTAATTATTTCCTATTTTTTCCCTGTATATAGCTTATTTGTACATATTTGTTTGATTGTTTCTCCATTAGATTATGAACTTCTTGAGGTCAGGGACTATCTTTTGTTTCTTTTTGTGTTTCTAAGTGCTTAGCATAGTGGTTGACATGTAGTTGGCATTTAATAAATGTTTATTGACTGATGGACCCCATTACCATGAAATGACCAGGAATCTTGCCTTACCTAGTCATGTGTAATTTCTTTGTAAAAATGTTTTTAGAATTTTTATAACCCATTCTGGTTCTTTATGCCTGACTGAATTTCCCTCTGGTAGTTTATTCAATTACAGATCTAGCCAGCGAGGTAGACATGTTGATGTTTTAAATTTTTTATGGAATTGATAAAGGCTGTATGGTCCGATGTATTGAGTGTTGGCCTCATCATCAAGAAGATCTGCCTCACAGAAACTTGTAACACCCAAATGAGTTTCAATAGAGAACATTCTTATAACATTTTCTTTTTGTTTGGATTTTAATTTAAACCTGAGACGCTAATGAGAGAAAATATCTGACAGAGCATGGACAAGGAAAATTTTCAGAGAGAAATAGGAAATAAATTTGAGAACTAAAAAAAAAAACCTTTTGGAAAAAAGAAAAATCTGCCTCAGACACATATTGGCTATATGAATCTGGGCAAGTCACTTGAAGTACTCTTAGTGCCCTAGGCATCTCCTTAAGACCAGAAATTGCTGAGCAGGGGAAGGTCTGCATTAGTTGAGGGAATTTTATTAGCTCAAGTCAGTTCTCTATTCCAGTGACATAAGAAGTCTATACCACCCCCCCCAAAAAAGTTGATGCAATTGTACATGACTGTGGCTTTATGATGTCACACATTTGTTGATTTCAGTTAAGAATTTAATAACCCACTTTTGGATCTCCTTGGATGTTTTGTGAGTGATTGAATAAATGGAATCCACAGAATCATTTGATGTTTCATAGACTGTTGGAAATTGATTACAACTAGGATGGGGAAAGGCCTGATTTCACATCATTTAAAGATTATTTGAAGAAATTGGGGATATTTAGTCTGTTGAAGAGAAGACTCCATGAGGACATGATAACTGCTTTCAAGAAGAGGGATTGAGTGCCATGTAGGAACTGAGTGAGAATTGCAAAGTTAGACTGAAACCCAAGGGAAACTTCTTAATAATTAGCTGCCCCAGGAGTATTGGGTTCCCCTTCATTAGAGGGGTTCAAGCACCCTTGTATCCCTGCTGCTTTCAGTCCCAACTCCTCTTCATATTGAGCAAGACTGCCCTACAAGAGATGTAAAGCTCAGACCTTTTCATATAGTGAAGATGATTGACTGTAAAATATACTGGTTGAGATTGAGAATCGCATAACATGAAAGTCTTGGCTCTCAGTTCTGATCTGAATAAGGAGCCATAGCTATTTACTATGTCCATTTGATCTTTGTAGAAAGTGAATTAGCCTGCTATATGTAGTCATTGTGCTAGACCCTGGGGATACAAAGAGGGAGGCAACTGGCTTGGTCCTCTAGGAGCAGACTTGTGCACAGATAAGCACAGACAGATGGCATGGAAGGAAACTAGAGATTCTAAGAGGTTGAGGTGAGAGGTGAGGTATTCAAGGCCTTGTGTACAGCCTGTGTAAAGGCAGGAAGGGAGACAGAAGACTGAATGCCACATGTGAGACCAGTGTGGTGGAAGCTTTAATTAATACTTCATGTTATTTTCAGTGGAAAGTTTATGTGATGTTATGAGACCAAGTTCTAAGGAATCCATCTTTTCAGAATATTCATTCTGCATTTCTAAATTGATATCTAGAGAGATCTTGACTTTCTAGAGAGATTTCAAAGACTACATCTGATTATCTCTGGAGTTTAGTTTGGTAATTCTTCAATTCATTTCAGTTCAGTAAACATTTAGTAAGCACTTAACTATGTGCCAGGCACTGTGCTTAGCCCTCAAAGGTTTTACAATCTAATGGGTGAAGACAACACACAAAAAGGAAACTGAAAAGCAGGGGGGAGGACCATGATGTTTTTCTATGGAGTCCCAACCAAGGAGAGCTCCTGAGGAGAAAGAAAATTTCAGATTGTAGGCTTCTATAAAGGAAGGCTTTGGGAGGAGTTTGGTACTCTGTCCTCTAGCCCTCTGATCAAAGGAGAGAGGTGACTGAGGGAACTGAGAAGGTATATCAAAAATTGAGTTAAATCACCATGGAAATGAGATTTCAGGTGATCACCTTATCCTGGAGGCAACAGATAGAACATATTCATGTACAGAGGAAGTACTGTACTTCAAGATGCGTTGTCACCTTAGCTACCTCTGGACTAGTTTCTGAAGGTCACACCTTTCTCCTTGGGCGCCAGTTCTTGACTGGCTGCAAAATATAGTATAGACTTGGACTTGTGGAATCCTCAGGAGGCTCCTAATTTTCCAGAGGCTTGTTCTCCTGACCTTTTAAAACTTATAAAGTTGGTACTTGCAGATTATTCTCCACCTTTGGAGCCATTTCCATTATTGCAGTCAATCAAAGCAATTGCCGTTTACCAGTTGGTTTTCGGACTGGAACCAGTTATGGAATGTCTCTGCATGCTTCATGGTCTCTCTGATTCTGATATTTCCCTTCCTCCCACATCAGTTAGGATGGTGCATGTTTATATATCAAAGGGTAATATGAAGCCTTCTTCGATATCAAAGCACTTAGAATCAGTGACATTCAAAACCAAACACCCATGGTGCTGTTTGCAGGGTGAAACCAATTATTTGGGCAGCTAATTTCAGGACCTAATTTGGAAAGGATAGAGATGATCAGCAGTGCATGAAGGAGAAACCTACTCTCTTTGTATTTTGTCAACAAGGTAATCATCATTATTTACTGGTAGTCAGCTGTGGGTGTTGTCTGCATTCATTTTATTGTCTTTAAAATATTTCTTTAAAAAGGCAATATGTGCATGCTTTATTGGACAGATTTTCAGGATACGTTTTATTTTCCTGATTATATGATTCCATTTTCCTGATAGGGAAAAGACCACAAATACTTTAAAACCAAGAGTATCATTAAAACCAAGGGTCATTAAGCAAATCCAAACTGAGAAACCTTCCCCCCCCCCCATTATTTCCCCCTATTTTTTGTTTTTAAAAAATTAACAAGCATTTATTTTCATTCTCTACCATTTCACTCCACTACCCCTTCAAAAAACAAAACAAAACCCAGGTAATAAAAATACAAACAAAATAAATTCCTGTATTAGCCATGTCCAAAATGGGTATCAAATTCTTCATATTGAGTCTATTGTCTTTTTGTGAGGAGATGGATTATTGGTACTCTGTTATTATACTTGATTATTGTGTTGATCAAAGTTCTTAAGTCTTTAAACATATGTTTAAACTTATGTGTGTATATATAGTATTGCTGTTGTTGCAGAAGGGTAAGTGGGAGGGAGGGGTGGACAGAGAGAGGTTCACTCTATTGTATTTTTCCCAAATATGATTTAAGCTCTAATAAAAATCAGATCCTCTGATAAACTTAATATATAGTAATAATAATAATGAGGGTCTACTATAATGAATAGTAATCTCATTATGAAGCTATAAATGGTTGTGTGAGACAATACAGACCTAACCTAAATTAATTAAATTTGTAATGCTTGATTAAATAGGCAGGTGTTCTTAAATGCCCATTACAGCATATAAATTCCTATATTATTTTTAGTGTGGGCAGTCTTGTATTCCCAGAATATTGTATTCCAAATATCACCATGGTTCATTGAGAATATTAGTTACCCTAAGTTTCAACACAAAGTTTGATTTCCTGTGGTTATTTATTTTAGTGATTATAATTAAAAATTAAATTTCTGTGATAAAAATTATGTCCTATGTGCATGCAAATTTGAAGCATTTTCAATTAAAAAATTTTATGATTATAGTATTTTAAGCAATTTATCAATAGAATCTGACATTTCCTTCCCTTGCTTTATTGAGAGTTGATTGCTCTTTAAGAAGCAAAGTCATTAAAAGGTATCAGATTTGATAAGGGTATACAAATATACATGTGCATATGTTTGTGTATGTATACATATGTATATTTATGCATATATTCACCTGTATATGTTTTCAACATGAATATTATCTAAAGATTGACAAATAGTCCTGAATTATTCAAGTGAATTAATATAAAGCAACTCATTAGCCATGTAAATTTAACAATTAATACATTTATAGTAGGAGATCATGGGGGATCATTGTTCCAGTTGTATCTATATTATTGCATTATACAAATTGTTTATCCTTTCTTATTCACCAGGAAAAAATGTGTTCTATACCTTACTACTTTTTACTAATAATTATGTTCATTTATATTTTAATTTTAGATTGCACTATTGGACTCACCAACAGCTTTAAGTATGGAAGAGAAACTCCAGCAGAATGAAGCAAGAGTAAGTACTAGCTTATCACATTCTCTATAATGAACCTCTATGAATCATGTGCCCTTTCTGTATGCATTTTATTTTAGTATTTGACATTTGAGACTGAAATACATTTTTTTCTTAATTCTGCCTTTTCAAGAAAAGCGAACATTTGAAGAGAAATATGCTATTGCTCTTGGTTTTTTGGTACGTTTTTTGGATACAATTTTGTACGTGTAAGAAACTTCCTTTACCAATGTGAGAAACTCCCCCCACTAATGCAATTATACATTCAGAGAGTTGCCTAGGGTACTGAGAAGTTCAGTGGTGATGAATAATAAGAGAATGGAATAATATTGGCAAATGAATGTGGAACAGTCCATACTCTAAGGACTAAGTAGGATCTGGGTGAGGTGATGCTTTTTGAAAACTAGTTTCATCACTGCCTGATTAAATAGAATATATTTATATTATGTAATGAGAGAAAGATTATGGGAAAAAATATTTTAGGAACAATTTTGGCCATATTTTGTTTCATGTTCCAAATGATTAAGCTTAAGTAAGGAGGAAGATCAAGGTTTCCTCTTAAAGGAATTTATAGGCATCTGTTTGGCAAACAAATGATCCTCATGTGGATTGTATGTAGAAATAGCATTAGTATAGACGTTCATTTGGAATGACCATTTTTCTCCTGAAATGTTTACCATTTTAAACCTAATTCTAGTTTGCACACTGAAATTCTTTAGTTGCATCTGAACTATATTTGAGAGGTGGTGTGATATGGTGGCTTTTGTAGCTGCTAAGAAGCTTGCTAGGAAGATGGGGCTCAGATTTTGCCTCTAACACATAATATGTGTGTGAATCTGGGCCAGTCCCTCAGCTGCATCTTCTTTGGAGAGGAGTCCAGAGAAAATGAGAGGAGTCCAGAGAAAATGCTTTCTTGCCTTAGGAGAGGAAGTCCAGAGAAAATGCTTTCTTGCCTTAGGAGAGGAAGTTTCCTCCTGCCAGTGAAATCACGCATCCTGTTCGGATAATAGTTATCAGGAATATTCAGAGTAGATTAGTTTAATAAACAATATTTTTGTGCTGACAGAAACCTTTATCTGTCTTGCTCAGAAATTTTGCCATGTTTTAGGAAGACCTCATTCTAGTCTTTTGATATTTTTGTTTAGTTTAGGTTATTAGTACTAAAGATCATTACCATAATCACAATGATAAAATTGCAGCTTTTTAAGAAAACTGTGTCATAATGATGAAAGTTTTTTTTTTCCCAATAAATATGAGTGGATTATGGTAATCAAAGTTTCTGGCAAAATACTTGAAAAATGTACAGTTTTTCATAAGTTATTTGATTATATTTGAAAGGGATTGGATAATGCTTCCTTTGATGAGAAATTTCTGGTAGTGTGGATATTTTGCATTTCAAAAAGAAATTTCTAACTAGAAAACAGCTGCTAACTCTTTATCCACAAGTGATTTTGTACATTAATTTGGTATTCCCATCTTAATTTCAATCCTTTTTAAGAATGGTATTTCAAATCAGCTTCTTAGTGCACATCTTTTCTGAGTTAAAAAAACCACTATTGAATGTCAAGTAATTTGTATTTTAACTGTAAAAGATATCTGTCATTGAATTATCTCTTAAGACTTGGCTTAACTCTGGAGTGGTTAGTATTGTTAATTTTCCTTTCAAATCCATTAAGAAAGGTGGTGTCAGTAATGCAATTCATTGCTACATATAATTGTTTCCTTACATACTAAGAAGATTCTGGATATTGGAATTAAGTATTTATTCATTTATTAAATAGTATATAGGCCTGTTAGGAGAAATATTAGTCCCATGCTCGTGAATTCTGAAAGTCCTCTACCTGTTCGTAATCTGCTATCATTACATTTTTCCAGTGACTTATGAGCCTGGACCCTATTCTTTATCCTTCCTGTGACCTCTAGTACCTCTATCCCTTGGTTCTTTCCCAGGCCATCACTCCTGCACTGACTACACTCTTTCCTTCCCTGTTGTCACCCTGTGTTGAACAACTTTAACTCTGTACTACCCTTAAGTGTGGAAACACTTGAATCTCTTTCCCACTATCCTGTCTGTCACTCGTCGTGCCTTTATAATCTCTAACCTTGGATTACTCCTACCACCTGCTCTCTTCATTCTTCCTCACCTGCTGCTGAATGAAACTAGAGAAAATCATGAAACCATGCTGATTGCGTGATTGCGTCCACTACGAGTTGCTTTTACATAATCTCAACTGGTCCCTCATATTGCAAAGCAATTCTGTGAGTTAGGTACTATTATTATCCCCATTTTACAGATAAAGAAATGAGGTCCTACAGAGGTCAAGTCACTTTACCAGGGTTGCATAGCTGGCTGAGGCAGGATTCAAATCCAGGTCTTGATGCCAAGTCTAACCCTCTACTTACTATACCAACATACATATTTTTCTTATTCATAGTCATCTCTTCATAGGATTTTAGAGTTGGAAAGGACCTAAGTGGTCATCTAGGTTAATCCTCTTTGTTTTACAAATTAGGAAATTGAGGTTTGCTCAAGGTCACACTTTTTTTTATGGTAATTTTTAAAATTTATTTTTGTTTTCAGCATTTACTTCCACAAGATTTTGAGTTCCAAATTTTCACCCCATCTCTCCCCTCCCCCCACCCAAGATGGCATGCATTCTGAATACCCCTTCCCCTAGTCTGCCTTCCTTTCTATCTCTCTCTCCCTTCTCTTATTTCCTTCCCCTTCAATTTTCCTGTAGGGCAGGATGGATTTCTGTACCCCATTTCCTGTATTTCTTATTTCCCAGTTGCATGTGAAAACATTTTTTTTTAAACATGTGTTTTAAAACTTTGGGTTCCAAATTTTCTCCCTTCCTCCCTCCCCACCCACCCTCATTGATAAGGCAAGCAACTAAATATAGGTTATATATGTGCAGTTATGCAAAACACTTCCATAGTAGACATGCTGTGAAAAGCTAACTCTATTTCCCTTAATCCTATCCTGCCCTCCCCCCATTTATTCTGTTCTTTCTTTTGACCCTGTCCCTCCTCAGAAGTATTTGCTTCTGATTACCCCTTTTCCCAATCTGTCAACGTCACACTTTTGACAGGTACTGAAACCAGGATTTAACCTCCAAGATCTTCTGAATCCAAATCCAGAGCTCTTTTCCCTCTACCCAAGTGTAAAAACATAGGATTTAAAGACATTCTCAGTAGCATGGGTAGCTAAAAGATAGACATCTTTACTGGAAACTCTAGTAGGGTTGAAAAAGAAGAGTGAGGAAAGGAGGGATGGCAGCAGAGATAGAGGTGAACAAAATTTTGAAAAGATGAAGTCTTCATAAATGCTTCTGAGCTCCTCTAGTTCATCCCTTCTTGTGGATGTTTTATCTGCATAGTATATTCTCCCCTTCTGGTTTTTTCCTGTGTTTTTTAGGACCTAATTTAGGGATTACATTTGTACTTTTTGGTCTATTTTAGTTGTTTTTTAAATGATTGGGTTATTACATTGTTGGATTACATTGGACTATCAAAATATCCTCATTTACTTTGAAAAACAAAATTTTCAACTAATACAACTTAGCCGTGGTAGATAGTTCTGGAAAGTTGCTCGAGGCTTAGGTTAAATGACTTGCTTAGAATCAGAAATCTAGTATTAGAGGCTAGATTTGAATCCTGTCTTTCTGGCTTCAAATTCACCACTGACCCATTATGCAGGGCTGCTGCATATTGGTGTGTCAGGTCATAAGACATTTCAAAATGTATATCCGATATATATTTCACAATTATGGAAGGAAGTTGATCTTATTACATGTCTATCTTTATTAAAATAGAACTGAGTCATAAAATTAAAAAAAAGACAGTATTGAGACTTAGAAAATCTATTAATTAGTGACTGGAGCAGATCATCTCTAAAAGAAAACTGCAGTCTGTGATTGTCTAATCATTATGTCTTATTATAAAGAAAAGTAAATCACTATTTCCTAGTACCTAAAGTATAGTCAAGCAAAATTAACAATTAAATAGGATGCTGCCAGCCTTGATTATCTAAGGCTGATTAATATCCATGAAAACTGCTTTCATTTGTACAGTGCAGAGTTTAAAACTCTGATCCACATTTGCAGATTTTTTATTTTGTTAGCTCTTTGACATAAAGGAACATTTATAGAATGACATAAAATCCTTTGAATTATTTTTGGGAAATAGTTGGGGTATTTTGCTTAAAAATTATAATGTATACCATCATAAGCTGTCATGGGTTTGGAAATTTTGTTGGGTAATGAGAGAGTCGCAGAAATTCTTTTTCACTGAACATTCATTAAATATTTATTTTATTTTCAGGTACAAGAATTGACCAAAGAATGGACAAACAAGTGGAATGAAACTCAAAATATTTTGAAAGTAAGACCTGATCATAACTTAAAATGACATTTTGTCTTCAGATAATTCTTTTCAAGCATTGCTATCATGTACTTTGCTGGAAATAATGTGAGTGAAGTTGTTTAGCCTAGTTTGATTTCTTTAAAAATTGTCCTGTGTGATTAGGAGTGAGAGGCAAATAAGCATTCAAGTTACTTTGGGTATTTATTACGTTTATGTTAAGACTTATGAAATCTTCTTCCTGTTGGATCTTTTCCATTTGTAACTCAGCACAGCACAGAAGTTTATAGAATATTCAAGAGCATTTAGTACTTTAGTACATCTATATGCTTGTGCATATAGCATGAAATGTGTTATCCAATGCAAAAACAAAAATCACTTGAAAGAAACTACTGTCTTTGTAAAGTTTGCATCTGTTGCATGATTGGTTTTCAGGAATTGCAAAACGAATAATTTTTCACAGGTTATTTCTTACCTTTCCAAATCCTAGACAGAAATGACATAAGTTTCTGGCAGAAGAAATTACAGAACAGCTATGTAGTAAAGAGAACCTTTTTACAACTTCCCTAATTACAAGTATAAGATGCTTTCTGTTTTCATTCTTGTCTAACTTTATGCTGATGCCACAACAGTGGCCTGCCTGTGTTGAAAGACTCTTCTTTGGTTGAAAATCTAAGCCTGAAATCTTTCATGTTATTCTCTTGTGATGAAAAATGATAAAAAGACTGTCATCTTAGGATTCCTATTTCTAGCATATTGAGAAGAAAATATTTTCTGCAGAACTGAAAATGGCCTATTAGCAAATTTCTTTTTGAATCATCAGTATGGATATGTAGCTAAAATCGAACTATACATTTATCAAGTAACTCCTATGTGCAAGACCTTATGCTAGGCATTCAGTATATTAACGTGAAACATAATGTAATCTTTGCCCTCAAGGAATTAAACTTTTTTCATGTAAAATGTAAACCTTGTCTTTAAGAAGCTTAAAGTGGAATAGGTACAAATAAGAACAACATGGAAAGTGCTATGAGATGCTATGAATGAGAGAAAGATCACTTTCATCTAAGGAAGTCATCAGGGAAGGCTTATTGGAAGAGGTTATATATGGATTGGCCTTGAAGGAAGGGAGAGATATCAGCTGGACAAGATAAAGGCAGCCCACGTTAGATGCAGAGGACAACTTGAGCAAATGCGTGGAGACAAGATAGGATAAAAATGCATCATAAAGTATTCTGTTTTGCTAGAACCTAGCATATACAAAGAGAAGGATGTGATGAAAGGAAAGGTGTGTTGGACCTTGGATGCCAAGATTAGAAGTTGTTTTCTTCTTGGGTAGACTTTGGAGAGACACTAAAAATTTTTGAGTAGAATAATATGATCAGAACGGGGGGGAGGGGCAGCTAGGTGGCACAGTGGATAGAGCACTGGCCCTGGATTCAGGAGGACCTGAGTTCAAATCCGGCCTCAGACACATAACACTTACTAGCTGTGTGACCCTGGGCAAGTCACTTAACCCCATTGCCTAGCCAAAAAAAAAAAAAGTAGAAAAAAATATCAGAACGGATCATTATGAAAATCACTTGGCCAAGGATGTGAAAAAAGATCATTTAGAAAGTGAGAATAGGCTAGAAAGAAAGGAAAGAGAGAGGATTCTAATTTGAAGGAATATTAAGGTTAAGGTTAAGAGTTCTTTTTTTTTCTTTTATTTGTTTTTCTTTTTTTTTAATATTCATTTAAAACTTTTTTTGAGTTCCAAATTTTCTCTTTCCCTCCCTCACCTCTCCCCTTCCTGAGACAGTAAGCAATTTGATATAGGTTATGCATGTTTGGTCATGCAGAATATATTGCCATATTAGTCATGTTGTAAAAGAAGACACAGACCCAAAGGAAAAAGAAAAAAAAAAAGAAAAAAATTACAGAAGGTAAAAAAATTACAGAAGGTAAAAAAAATAGTATGCTTTGACCTGCATTCAGCCTATTAGTTTTTTCTTTGGAGGCTGATCACATTTTCATGAGTCCTTTGGGATTGTCTTTGGGTTGTTGTATTGCTGAGAATAGCTCAGTCATTCATTTAGGTAGTCATTATACAGTATTGCTATTATTATGTACAATGTTCTGGTTCTACTCACTTCAATTTGCATCAGTTCGTGTAAGTTGTTCCAGGTTTTTCTGAAATCATCCTGCTCATCATTTCTTATAGCACTGCAATATTCCATTACAGTCACGTACCACAACTTGTTTAGCCATTCCCCAATTGATGGGCATCCCCTTAGTTTCCAAATCTTTGCCACAGCAAAAAAAGCTGCTATAAATATTTTTGTACAAATAAGTCTCCCTTCTCCTCCTTTTAAAAAAAATCTCTTTGGGATATATACCTAGAGCAGTATTGCTAGATCAAACAGTATGCATGGTTTTATAACCCTTTGAGCATAGTTCCAAATTGCTCACCAGAATGGTTGGATCAGTTCACAACTTCACCAGCAGTGCATTAGTGCCCCAATTTTTCCACATCCCCTCCAACATTTATCATTTTCCTTTTCTGTCATATTAGCCAATCTGATAAATGTGAGGTGGTAAACAGGTCTTACTTTTTAAGGATAAAGGAGATGTGGGACAAGTAGATAGAAATTGAAGATGAGAGTCTTTAACTAAGCAAACTCCCAGAGGACATAGGAATCAAATATATAAGTGGAAGGTTTACTCTTGGTAAGCAGGAAAGCTGTCTCATCTTTTTTTTTTTTTTTTTAGTGAGGCAGTTGGGGTTAAGAGACTTGCTCAGGGTCACACAACTAGTAAGTATCTGAGGGGGGATTTGAACTCGGGTCCTCTTGACTCCCAGTTCAGAGCTCTATTCACTGTGCCACCTAGCTGCCCCAGTCTCATCTTTTCAAACTAGAACAAAAGAAGAGAGGTTGGATGAGGACACAGAGGTTTTGAGGTACAGAGGTAAGGGTTTTCAAACCTGTTTACACTCTTGAAAAGTTGTTGAGAACCTTCTAGAAAGCATTTGTTTGTATGAGTTATATCTATCAATATTTACCGTATTAGAAATTAAAGCATCTTGGTATTATTTTGAAAGTAGTTTTGACCTTCAGAACCTCTTGACAGGTTGCCCCCAGACCACATTTGGAAAATCACTGAGATAGAATGTAACTCCCCCTGTTATATGATACAGCTTCATTTCCTTAGCCCTGAAAAATAATTAGGTAAGTAGCCTGGTACAGTGGAAAGAATGCTAGGACTGGTGTGGGGAAAGATACCAATTAGACTTCTGCTTCCAATGCTTGCTAGCTGTGTTACTGTGGGTAGGTCATTTAATCTTGCTAAGCTTCAGTTTCCACATCTGTAAAATACAGAAATGATCATAGCTGTTGTCCTTACTTCATAGGGTTGTTGTCATGATCAGAGGAGATGAGATGTAAAATAATTTGCACACTGTGAAGTGCTGTATAAACGAGTTGTAAGACCTCATTCGTACTTCCTGTTTCCATTCCAGTGTTGAACTTTCTGTAGCCACTTAACTTTTGGACTAGCTTTTGGACTCTGTATTTGGCGACTGTTTCAAAAGTTGTGGTCAGCTGAAAATATAAAGATCTTCCTGATACTTCAAGGAAGATAGATGTCTAACCGATACCTTTTGTCTACATCATCACTTCTTGAATACTTTTCAGGCATTTAGATTGTTGTAGGAGCTGAGACAATTGTTATTTTGTGCTATAGTCAAATTCTTGGAAGTCTTGAATCATCAGGGGCTGCTGTAGTCCTAGATCAAGTCTTCCTGGATACAGAAGTTAGTGAGAGAAAAATGAGATTAATTTTTTTTTTAACCATTAGATTTTCTACCTTTCCTCCCCTTGTTAGTAATGATGTTCATTGTGCCCAGGCACTTTCTTAGCATTTCCTTTGCCGAGAGAGGCTTTCCTTTGTGCAGAGATCTGAGCATCTTCTCATCTCCATTTTGGAATAATCACTTATGCTGCCACCTCTGGAAATGTAGCCCTTTTACATGCCTCTGATGGCAGCAGGAACTGTTAGAGAAATGGACCCATGGTCTTTGATCCAAGAAAGCCTGCCTCAGTTGGCCTTTATCCTGATTAAGCTTACTTTTCCTCTTTGTTAGAGTGAATGGACTAAAAGTGCATTTTAAGAACAGTTTAAATCATTTAACTATTTTTAAAGTCATTAGTATGCCCCACATATTTTTGCATAAGAGGCATTTCTATAATGTTGAAAAATTTAAGCCTTTTCATTTCTTAAACTGTTGCAGTGTTTCTCTAAATTATTGCTAAAGGAGGTTTATACTGTCATTGTTAGAATGTTACCCACTATGTGGAGCACTCAGATTGTTTTTTCATTTGGTGATGTTTGATTCGAAACCATGTGTATTTCTTCTGATAATTATTGTTTTCCATAAATCTCAGTTTTTTGGCATTTTGGGGGGATGGGTTGGGGGAATTTTAGTAGATGAAAAGAAAACATGATATGTGCTAGATATTAAGGATTTGGTAAAGGCTAATGAAGAGAGAGCTGTCTTTCTTCCTTATACCTTCCAAGCTCATTTGAGATTTCTTTGCTACTGTCCTATGATCTAAGGATTTAGATCAGGAAAGAACCTTAGAGACTGTCTCGTCCTGATTTCTCATTTTACAAAGGATGAATCCAAGGTCAGGGGAGATAGTGACTTGCACAGGATTGCATAAGTATCAGAGTCTACAATCAAACCTATACCCTTGGACTCCTGTTCCAGGATACTTTCCACCTAACTGTGCTTGCTGTGATAGCTATTGTTATTTTTTTAATTTGAGTTCCACTTTTTAGTTATATTTGGCATTCTGAAGCCCTGTCTTAATTTTGTATTGGAAAACAAGGGTATGTGGGCTGGGCAAGGAAGGGAACAGATGCTGCAAACTTAGAAAAACAACATTTGAAAGGTGAATTATTTAAATTTTAAAAACATTGATATGTTTCTTATTAAAATTCAAAATAATCATTTTTGTGCTATATATTTTTCTCCTCAATTTTGAAACCTTGTAAAAACTTTCATCAGCAGTTGTCTGATGACTGAAAGGAGACTGTATTTGTAATCTTAGCCTTAAGATCATCCAAAGAGCAATGTTCTGTTGCATATGTGACCCCTCAAGAAAAAGTCTAATGTAGACAGATTAGGTGACCATGGCGGCTAAGCAGGAGGACCTCCCCTACTGATCTAAGTAAGGTGTCATCCAGAAACTATTGCACATGCAATGCATAATGTTTACTCTTGTAAAAATTAAAATCCAAACTCTGTTATTCAAAATTCCTGTAACTAAGTGAAAAATGAATTGGAATGAATAAACTTTCTAATTATTTTTATTGATAAGTATGTAACATTTATGCATCTTAAGTTATTAAAGGTAAACACTGCACTAAGACTTTTAGAATACCCTGTATATACACTATATGCAGGTAAAACATAAAACTATTTTAAAAACTCAAATCAGATTTCCTTCATTAGGAGACTCGGCAGCCTATCACTATACGTTATTAGTATGTGCTTATAAGTAAGGAATTTATGAATTCTTTAAAACTGGCTAATCATTCTTACCCCATATAAAGTGTCCTGATGGAGGGAGTAGCAGATTTGGATTCCAGAGATTTGGAAACTAGTCTTAGCTCCTCTTGCGACTTACTGTATAGTAATAAGAGATTTCTTCAGTTTTCTGTGCCGTACTTTCCTAGTTTGGAAAATGGAATTGCTACCCATATACTTCTCTATTTTGGGGTTAACTAGATTTTAGAAATTGTAAAGTTATTTTCTCTTTATTTAGTAGTCTTTTGTCAGAATGGCTTTATTGATTTAATTCTTCTTACTGCTAGTGCCTTCCCTATGTTGCTAATCTCTGATTTATCTTGTATATGTCTTGTTTTTATATAATTATTTACATGTTTTCTCCTCCATTAGACTGTGAGCTCCTTGAGAGTAGGGACTATCTTTTACCTTTCTTTTTATCTCTAATGTTAGCATGGTGACTTGTCACATAGTAGGTCCTTGCTAAATATTTGTTGACTTGGGTTTATTTAACCTGACTTCTCTCATTATACAGCAGCATGTTATATTAGCTGTCTAGTTTTGGAGTTGTCTTATAAAGCTAAAATTTAACATTACTTCAGTGTATATTTTACCTTGGATTTCATAGATGTCTTATGTGTTACTTTAAAAAAAAATCTTTGGAAGTGACTCTAAATTAAGAGAAGGGAACCAGAACCATTATTTTTCCTTTTCTACCTTCTTCCAACTGATTTGTGTATCACCTTTTGATTCTTCCACACTGGCATTATATAATTTTTTTTGAAAGACCCTGGGGTATGCTATCATAACTTCCAAATAACTCTGTTAGCTTTTTGCTTTAAAATAAATCATGAGTAGTTTGAAGTATAACATGGAGCTGGAAACTTCCTGGCAGATGGGCTTGCACAGAATGGACTGATTTTGTTTAATGCCTGGCCAAAGACTGAATTGAGAATTAGTAGTGAGATCTTCTTTAGAGGGCTTGGTTTACTTTTTTTTTTTTAATGTATCTCATTCCCTACTAGAAAAGATTTTATTTGATTATTCCTTTTAGTATTCATCATCATACACAAGTGTTCTGATAGTTGCTCATGAGGAATTATGGAGAAGAGCATTGAGTAACAGCATTGCGAATTGTTTTATGGTACAGTGTAATGTTGGGGGACAAAAATAATACTCATGCTGTAAGTTAACCATATTATATCAGATTTTAATTGTATGGAATTGTATCGGGACCAGGAGGAAGCATGATATATACCTTTTGTACAACTGAGAAAATATGATCTGTTGAAAAGAGCATCTCAAGTGTTCTCCTAATTTACTGTGCATGACGCCACCTCTCTGGGTCTTAATTTCCATCATTGGTAAATGATGGAGTTGGACTAGATGATTTCTGAGGTTCCCTTCAGATCTAACATTCTATGAATCTATAGTGATGAAGTATGTAATTAGTAGGTACTATTAATAGAGTTTAAATAGGAATTATGCTACAACTTTAATACACCACTGGGCCAGAGTGGGAGTGCAGAATGACAAATGTCCATATGAAAAAGAAAAATATTCAATTTAAGAGAAGCTTCCATTGTATTAAGGGTCTTTTGGAACTTTTTGTATGCAGAGTACAATGAGAATACAACATTTTTTTATTTAGTTATAGTTGGTTTGATTTTGTTTTGCTGTAGAATGTCTTTTTAAAAATTGGTTGTTTCTATATTCCATTAAGACACATTTAAGTAGTCTATTTCATTTTTAAGATCAGATATAGCCAGTAAAACTCATCTCTCTAGAGGAATGAGATGGGAATGAGAACTGGTAGGAGATTTTCTGGCCTTTCTGCAATTTTGCATTTCTAATAGAAGCCCTGTACATTTTTCAGTAATGTAATGGATTTGGGTACTATCCTAAGTACTGGCATCACTGTGTAGGCATATGATACATGTGGGTTCATGGAACTTGATTCATGTGTGGTAGAAACTAGTCAGCAAGAAGTTGCCCGGGGCTCCAAATTCTTAGACTCTAGAAAACAAAGGGTTGAGGGAAACTCTCTGCATTGGCTGATATAAAAGTAAGTTTAATCTAAACATTTTCTTTGCATATCATTTGCAGCTGTGCTTAGTTTTTATTTATGAAAATTAATCCATTGCAGTCATTGGAGTAATAAGGGTACGTCCTTTTTAACTACAGGTTATTAGCCTCATTATGAACAAATGTTTAGATATTTCCAGCTTGAAATCCTGACCTTTAGTAATCATGTATGTTGTTTATACATAGTCACAGTGAATTTAAGGAGATAAAGGATCCATTACTTTCCTGGACATAGTACTTTTAATAATAATTCTGAATGGAAAACTAGTTTCTTTTAGAAAATAAATTGTATTGATATAATTTGTTTTATATCACATTTCCCTCAGTGTACTTTCCCCACTCCCTTTCAGAAAGCCATCCCTGGTAATATAGCGTTAAGAAATGAAGAATTTTTTTTAAAGGTTACACAAAACCAAACATATCAGCCATGTCTGATGTTTGTTATACGCAGAATCATATACACCTATGATTCTCCACTTCTGCAAAGGACTTGGAGGTGGAGGGGAGAATGTGGTATGTTCTCATGGAGACTCTTTGGTGTCAAGCTTCTTCATTCAGTTTCAGTTGTTTTGTTATTGTTGTTCTTTCCACTTACATTGTAATCATCATGTAAATTGTTTTCTTATTCTGTCTATGTCACTTTATATCAGTTTATGTCTCTCTATGCTTTCTTGTATTTATCACATTCATGATTTTTTACAGCCTAGTAATATTCCGTTATGTAATTATACTGTAATTGATTTAGCCATTCACTAATCTACTTCATTTCCGTGTGTGTGCTACCATGAAAAGTTCTTCTATAAATATTTTGATGCATGTAGATGCTTTTGTAAAAATCATTGATTAACTGGGGAATGTATTTAGTAGTAAAAATCTTCAAGTCAAAGGATATAGGCATTTAGTCATTTTCTTTACATAATTACAAATTGCATTAGTACTAGTTCATAACTTTACTAATAATGCGTTAGTGTGCTCTTCTTGCAAACTGATGTCTAAATGGGAATTCTGTTTTTTCCATGGACTTTCCTTGCAAAGCTGGGGTTATGTTTGCCCATTCTGGAAATGTTATGTACCACTTTAGTGTACAATGGATAGAGTACTGAACTTGGAATCAAAACATTCTGGATTTGAAGTCTCTTAACCTCTTGAAGCATCAATTGACCCATCTATAGAATTGGGATAATAATAACTCCTGTCTCATAGGGTTGTTGTGCATTAAAACCTCCAACCTATAATAATGTACTTGATTTCGTTACATTATTTCAATTCCCTAATTTTTTGATCAGAAAGTTTATATTGAGAAAGCTGATCTTCAATTCAATTCGATATTTTTGAAGCATCTACTGTTTAAGACATTGTGGTATGCACTCGGAATATGGTATAAAGATGAAAAATAGGCCAGTAGGTGGCACAGTTGATAAGAGTGCTTGGGCCTGGAGTCTGGACAATCTGAATTCATATCCAGCCTTAGACACTTACTAGCTATGTGACCCTGAGTAAATCACTTAACCTCTGTCTTCCTCAGATTCTTCAACTGTAAAAAATGGGGATGATAAAAGCACCTACCTTACAGGGTTGTTATGAGAATCAAATGAGATGATATTTATAAAAATCGCTTAGCACAGTGCTTGGCACACAGTAAGCACTGTATCTATCATAATAATAATGATAATAATAGCTATTATTATTAAAATATATTTTATTATCATCATCCTTATTACTAAATAAGAATCCCTGCTTATTAAGAACTTATATTCTAACAGGTGCCATAAGAATGATACAATATGTAATATGATTAGGGCAAAAGAGAGTGTTCTAAGAAAATTTGAGAAAG